>NC_133814.1:8917500-9292500 GCF_043250625.1 Sebastes fasciatus
TAACGTATAATAGTGATGCTGCATCGATATGCTCATTAGTACGGCTGCAATTTATCACCACATGATTTTCTATTGCTAATAGTCATAACCTAAAACACAAATTTTCTAAAACTCGTGAAATAGGTTAGAGATAGATAGACACCACTACAATGACAAGTGACAGACAAACTGCCCTCAAGTTGATGTAAATGACACAAAAGCAGGTGTAGAATACGTCTGAAAAGAGTTTATTAAATCAAGTGCTGTATTCACAAAGCCTTCTAATGCTAATAGCTGACCCAGGTGGTAAAATGTTATTATCGTTATATTTCCCTCAAATATTAAAGCTATTCAAGAGGCCCTCAATGAAGCGCAGTGTCCCCGGTCCGACAGCAGCAGCAGTTACCACTGCAGAGCCCTGCTGCTGTTTCCTCTGAGCTCTATTATTTCATATATGGGACACTTCACATGAAGTTAGACTTTACAGAGTTTCCCGGTGTCTTTGAGAGGCTGCGGCCGGCCTCTGGGACCGGAGCAGAATACAGCACTGCAGCAGCAACCTGTCAGTGTGTGTTGGTCCCATGCCATAGGTAGGTCTCCTAGAAATAGGCTGCCCATTCAGCCCGCCATCCATCCACACCACACATCAGCCATGATGTATGAGACGCTACACAGAGCCCATTATTCAAACTCTCTGCGTGCTCTGCAGAGAGCATTACACACACACACACACACACACACACGCTCACCTGCTCAACTCACAGTATGTAGGTTGCTGCGACAACTGCTAAGGGTCACAGCACAGACAAAAGAAAGTCTTTATCCTACTTTTCCCTGTTTTAAGAAGCAGGACAACAAGGAGCAGTGTGTAGAACCGGCTACACTTTATACCGGCTTAGATTGATCCTATAGTTTCATTTTATCATGGTTAGCATCTTTATTCCATTAAAAATAAAACCAAATGTAGTATTTCGGGGGATCTATTAGCAGAAATGGAATATACAATTCATAACTATGTTTTCATTAGTGCATAATCACCTGGAACTAAGAATTGTTGTGTTTTCGTTACCTTAGAATGAGCTGTTTATATCTACATAGGGAGCGGGTCCTCTTCACAGAGTCCGCCGTGTTGCACCGCCATGTTTATACAGTAGCCCAGAGCGGACCGTGGTACCATCGGTTGCTGTCTGATTTAGGTTGCTCCTCAAATAGTGTGGCAGGGTTTTTCCTGCATAGAGATTATGAGGCGTGATTTTTTTTCTTTAAATCTATTTTTTACTGCCAGAATCGATATATTTGCTTCATTTGAGTCTATGCGGAGGTAGAAGGAAGTTACCGCTTTTATTGATGTAGTCGGAGTAATGTGACATCATATATCCATCATGGCCCTATGGAGCTGACCACCATGGATATATAGAGAGAACGGAGCTGACTTGAGAGCTAGTGATGGACTTGGCGAAGTTAGCGGAAGTACACCCGTGTCCTTGGTACGTCAATAAATAACGCCTGACAATGACTGATATATGTGACTTCAAGACATCTCTGACTACATACATGCTGCAAATCAAACATTTTAAAGTATTAAGTTAGATATTTTCAAAATAAAAGTCCATAGAAGTGTATGATTCAACTTTTTCCCATGGTCTAGTGTTAAAAAAAGTTAACAAAAATCGCAATAAATCGTAATATCGAATCACAGTGCTTGTAGAATCGCAATACATATTGAATTGGAACCCAAGTATTGTGATAGTATCTAATTGGGAGACAGGTGTATCGTTCCAGCCCTAGAGGCTGCCTCCGTCGAATTTCATTCCGTCTACAGCTTTCAACAAATCTCTGACGGGTGTCTTAAAAGAAAACACAAAGCGTTGCACTTGGTGGATTTCTGTAATTTGTAACGGCAGCGGCATTATGCTGATGTGGTGGCGCCGTATCCTAATCAGCATAGTGAGCCGGGAAAGGCTCTGCCAATACTGTCAAAGAGGAAGAAAAGAGCCGTATAGTTTTGGCTGGACCGCTGTAAAGAGGGAGCCACCCTTATAAATGCAAAAGTCTGTCACTGACTGACTGAGGCAGTGATGAAATTACACCATCGGTTATTGCTTTTTCAAAATTCATAGGCGCCACAGTGTTTCCGCTGGCAACTTCTTTGACACCACAGCAAAAAAAAAACAACACTCCACGATCAATCATAAACACGCAGACCTGGCGTTCCAAGTTTTAATTTAGTTTTATATCGCCAGCTGGCATTTCTGAACATGTGTGCCTGAACGCCGTCTTACAACGCCAGTGTGCGTCTGTTTTACTCAGGTGAAATGCAAGGAAAGAAAACAGTTTATCTTTTACATTTAATCAACTTAATTTAACATCTGTAGAACATGATAAAAGAAAATCATTTAAATTAGAAAGTAAATATATATACATGTATATTAAAAAAATGTATAGACTGTCTCATAAAAGTGTCTTGTAAAAGTATGTGAGGATTCACATTTTTAATAAAATACAGATACGTGAACTCCTAAAATACGTTGCATGTAAAAGGTGTTTGCTAGAAACAGTTGAAGGCATGGTACACATGCACCAAGATGGTACCACCTCCGCCTCATTTTGACACAGCTAGATAGCTCAGTCCGTGGGGATTTGGCTTGGGAACTGGAGGGTTGTTGGTTTAAGTCCGCACGGACCAAGTACGGATTGTGGACTAGTTCCTGAAGCAGTGCCAGTGAGCAAGGCACCGACCCTCTAAAACTGCTCCTCGGGCACTGTATAGTAGCTGCTCACTTCTCGTAATATATTAGGATGGGTTATATGCGGTAGCTAATTGGCCATGGCCATTTTCAAAGGGGTCCCTTGACCTCTGACCTCAAGATATGTGTTTTTAAGCCACTATGAATGATTGTGTGATTATAACATCTTCAAATGATTCTGATAGCCTAAAAAAAAAAGACACTCCCAGTGAAAATGCAGTCCATGTGGCCGTTCATTCTGTGTCCTCAGAGTGGATATCAGAGTCTACAAGTGGATATTCTGCCCTGAGGGTGGTGCTAGAGGGAGGAGTGTTTAATATGGAAATAATTCTGCTGAATAGTTGCATAAGAACGTGATTGTTAAGAGACAGGAATGGAGACTGGGTAGCTCTTCAGACAACAAGAAGAGTCATTAGAATTGTTAATGCTTTAGGGACTTGCATCATTTAGTAACTGCAGTGAGAGGTGACGATTCCATGACATGGCTCCTGCAGTCACAGAGCCTCTAATCCTCTCATCTGCCCTGTGCGTTCATCTCATTTCATCTTCCCCCCCTCCTCTCCCCACTTCTCCACAGCCTCCTCTCCTCTCCTCTCCTCTCCTCTCCTCTCCTCTCCTCTCCTCTCCTCTCCTCTCCTCTCCTCTCCTCTCCTCTCCTCTCCTCTCCTCTCCTCTCCTCTCCTCTCCTCTCCTTTCTTCCCATCCACTCTGCACTGGAACATTCCGCTATGATCAATCAGATTACATAAGAGCACTGCAGTGAGAAGCAGCGAGGAAGAGAGAGAAACAGACTACAGAGAAGTGAGAGATGCCATGCCATCTCACTTTCCCTCTTTTACACTACTACTATCTCTCTTTCTCTCCCCCCCTCCCCCCAACCCTCACCCCACACTCTTACATCATCACCTGATTGGCTGCAAGTGTCCACACTGCAGTGAGGGTCACGCAGAGGTGGGTTCTTCAACTGTAAAAAAGTGAATTTGGCAGCTTGAAGAAAGAGAAAAGCGAGATTTCATTCTGCTCCAGAGCACGGAAAGGCTATCAAATATCCGGAGGGGTTGATGGAGCTGTTGCTGAATACCAATTACTCAACAGCAGTGTTGAGCTAGTTACTGGAAAATTACCGTTAGTAATTACTAGAGACGTTCCGATACCGATTCCAATACCTCAACTTGCGATGCCGAGTACCAAGACCTGTCCGCTATTTTCATGCATGTCCAAACATATCCACGTGTGAACTAACTAGCAGCGTTGAAAGATTAGATTTCAATTTCAGTAAAACAAACTAAAAGTCGCTGAGAGGCTGAGGTCAAGCCTGGTTTACTGTGTCTGCCGCGTCACCAAAAAGATTAGCTGAGATCCAAAATACAACAGGATAAACTTATTATAACGTGCACAAAATTATGATTAGAATAATCACAGCAATGAAAAAGAAAGTGGCGGTCAACACAAAATACGTCCGCCCAATACGTCATGATCACGCGATAATACATGACGATATCACAAACACTAACGAATACCAATAGCAAAATATAAACCTCATTAACATTACTAAAAACATTCACTCCTTTCTGAATGCATTCACGGCTCCTACGGCACACACCCACCCAGCCCGTTATGAGAGCCAGACCTGCTTGCAAACCACCAGCTTTATAGTAGCACCATTGTCGGGACTGGGGACTGAGATGAGGACAGAGACAAGGACTGAGCACCGCGGCGCTCTCCGAGGTGCTGATCCTGCTGCTGGGAGCAGCTGTCCACAGTGTGTGTGTTTGTGTGTGTGTGTGTGTGTGTGTGTGTGTGTGTGTGTGTGTGTGTGTGTGTGTGTGTGTGCTAGAGAGAGAGAGAGAGAGAGAGGGGAAGAGAAGGAGGACTATTTCACACAATTTTTCTGTAAGTTATTAATAGCTTACTCAGAACGCTGCTTTGTCACTTTTTGACCTTCCCACCCGAACCCGCCAGAACCCTGGGTCGATCACTACTGGCTACATAAAAAATAACTAAGTAATGATCCTTTCAGAAACAGTAGGTTAGTTAATTAATTTTGAAAATACTGCGTTAAGAGTACTAGTTACTGCCAGTTACTGCAACACATTAGTCCCAGTGGATGTGAAGCCAATGCAGAAGTGTCTTAAACCTGCATTATATCTAAGGTCCAGCAGGGGGCGACTCCTCTGGTTGCTGAAAGAAGTGTGATTGTATAGAAGTCTATGAGAAAATGAGCCTACTTCTCACTTGATTTATTACCTCAGTAAACATTGTAAACATGAGTTTATGGTCTCAATCGCTAGTTTCAAGTCTTCTTCAATACAGCATGATGTTCATTTAGTAAATTATGGTTCCATTTAGAGTCAAATAGACCATAAAGCAGGGGATGCTTTAGGGCGTGGCTACCTTGTGATTAACAAGTCGCTACCAAGGTGATGTCCGTGCTTTCGTCTTAGAACTTGAACCCTTTCACAGTGTGTTTTCAGTTCATGAAATGCCTAGAAATGTCTTATTCTGCGTTCGGTTGTACTTAGCTCCACCCACTCGTGTCACTTCTAGTTGCAAAAAAACATGGCGACGGCAAAAATGCCAAACTCGAGGCTTCAAAATGGCAGTCTAGCTTCTTGTATACAGTCTATAGTTAGTCCCAACACTGCTCAACAGTTACCATTCCAAGACATTTCTACACCTGGCAATCGCACCGCCCTCAACGCTACACAGGGTAGTGAAAACTGCAGAGCACTTCACCAGGACAGCGCTGCCATCCATCCGCTGCACCCAGCGGTGCAGGAAGGGTCAACAGGATCACCAGAGACCCCAACCACCCCAACCACAAACTGTTCTGCCTGCTGCCGTCCGGCAGAAGGTCCATTAGCATCTACTACTCCCCCTGTTTACTGACCTGGTTACTTACTGTTTACATCTCAGTATATATATGCATATCATATTTGCGATAACGCGTTAACGCAAATTCGTTCAAACGCCACAAATTACTTTAACGCAACTTGTGACTCATTAATATATGACTAAATATTAGGGCTGTCAATCGATTAAAGTATTTAAATCGCGACTAATAGCAAATTTTTTGTCTGCTCAAAATGTACCTTAAAGGGAGATTAATATTAGTACTTAATATACTTAATATTCTTATCAACATGGGAGTGGGCAAATATGCTGCTTTATGCAAATGTATGTATATATTTATTATTGGAAATCAATTAACAACACAAAACAATGACAGATATTGTCCAGAAACCCTCACAGGTACTGCATTTAGCATAAAACATATGCTCAAATCATAACATGGCAAACTGCAGCCCAACAGGTAACAACAGCTGTCAGTGTGTCAGTGTGTCAGTGTGCTGACTTGACTATGACTTGCCACAAACTGCATGTGATTATCATAAAGTGGGCATGTCTGTAAAGGGGAGACTCGTGGGTACCCATAGAACCCATTTACATTCACATATCTGGAGGTCAGAGGTCAAGGGACCCCTTTGAAAATGGCCATGTTTCGTATGTTTTGTCTTTTGTACATTTGAAATGTGAGATATTATGTAATATTGTTAAGTAAATTCTGGCAATAAAATTAACAAAAAAAAAACCAAGGAAAAGCATCACTGAACTTGAACCATTAGCCTAAAGTGTGCTTAAAAACTCTTTGGCTTTGGTAAGAAGAGTGACTTCAGTTAGTAAGAGCATCTTATCAGAGCTCATGCAGTGTTACCACAGGCAAACGCTGCTCAGCCACTGAGGCTAATTAATTCCAGGTGTACAGAATCATTACGCGAATGCACACAGCACTTAAAAGCAGCGACACAGCAGATCTTCAGAGTCAACATGGCAGAGAAAAGAGTGACGTGTTTCGGAGCAATGGCTGTTGGTTCAGTCGTGTGAGGAATACAAAACAAGAGGGCAATACAAGGGAAGCAGACGGTTGACACTGAGGTGAACGTGTGAAGGGATGGAACTTGCTGGAACACAAGATTACTTTAAAGCCAAATATTTAGACTGTAGTCTTGATAAATGACTGGCAAGACGATTTAGAATAAGCAGATTTTTTTCAGATGACAGGCCTAAGGGAGCAGTTCCTAGCAGCAGTAGAAGAACATGGCAGAGAGACAGAACAGGAGCTAAAAGCAAGATAAAACATAAAACTAGAACTGGGCTTATCTATCAGCCTATATTAGCTTAATACAGATACATCAGTATCGGTGTTTATTATGTCCAATAAGTAACAAGAAACTGCGGCACAGAAATTCTAAATAGTTTTGAGGTCAACAGTGACACCGTTACATAAGGGATCCGTACACGCCAAAGTCTTGTGGAAAGCCTTCCCAGAAGAGCAGCAGCTGTTATAGCCGCAATGGGGGTTCCAACTCCATATTAATGCCCATGGTTTTAGAAAGGGATGCCCAACTAGCTCATACAGGTGTCCACTGACTTTTGTATCTTCACCGTGTAAATATATATAAATGGATGCTATAATCACATTTGTACAAACCAGGTAGCATAATTCAACTGATGGAGAACTTCCAGCCCAATCGCCAGGAAAAAATGTTGGCATTGTGCTCAAAACTTGTTTTAACGCCACTAATATCTTTAACGCATTAACGTCACTTGTGATTTGTAGTGGGCTCAGTTTTATAGCATAAAGTGAGTGAAGATACTGGCATCATATGAAACTTGAAAAACTAAGGAATCCATTGGTACCAACCATGTCATACTAGCTTATCGTGAAGGAGGCTAAAGTTACGACCAAAGTAATGCTAGATTTTGGTGAAGAAAAGCTGGCATGGCCATATTCAAAGGGGTCCCTTGACCTCTGACCTCAAGATTTGTGAATGAAAATGGGTTCTATGGGTACCCACAAATCTGATAATCACATGCAGTTTGGGGCAAGTCATAGTCAAGTCAGCACACTGACACACTGACAGCTGTTGTTGCCTGTTGGGCTGCAGTTTGCCATGTTATGATTTGAGCATATGGTTTTATGCTAAATGCAGTACCTGTGAGGGTTTCTGGACAATATTTGTCATTGTTTTGTGTTATTAATTGATTTCCAATAATAAATATATACATACATTTGCATAAAGCAGCATATTTGTCCACTCCCATGTTGATAAGAGTATTAAATACTTGACAAATCTCCCTTTAATGTACATTTTGAACAGATACAAAATGTGTGATAAATTTGCGATTACCTATGGACAATCATGTGATTAATCATGATTAAATATTTTAATCGATTGACAGCCCTACATTGTACATTTCTGCAAACCGCGGGATAAGTTAAATGTGGACGTGTTTGCATTCAAGAACTTCCTAGAAAAAGGAAAAGATGTTTCTGTTATTTAGCCTACCCTCATTGATATGAATGGAATGGACAAAATAATAGAAATAGCTGTCATTATAAGAATTCAAAATTCAAAAGCTCCACAAAATACATCCTGCAAAATAATCAGTTGAATCGACACCTCTCTGTCAGCATCCTAATCTTCATTAAGGGAAGATGGATTACAGGTCTGTTGGATTACACCGGGTTAGTTTTAGCTAGGTAGATCTAATAAACTGAGTCTGAGTCTCAGTGTATATTTCAGTCCATTTGGAAGCAAATATTGAGATTGACATACAGCAGGTGTGAGCTCGTTATTGCCAACACGTTATGTTGGCAATAACTGCAGGCTACAGCCTGTCAAATAGTGATAAAGTTGATATGAGCTGCGTTTAGACATATACTTCTGTTCGCTGTACATCAGTACTGAGGGACTCTGGGGAGGAGATGTGAAGAAAGCTCCTGTGTTTCAGTCTGGCAGATTGATTGGAACACTGGCCTTGAGGTATAGAGTTAGGTCTGATAACCAGCCTGGGACCAGGCTAGTCTGGAGGCATCAGTTTCCATGGTAACTGAGGTCAGACCCAAAGAGTATAGAAGCAAAGAGACGAAACTCTGGTGCTTTTTTTTACAACAGCCGCTAGATGGCGCTGCGTTAGCACTGCCGCCATTTTGGACTGAAAACACTAATGAGTCTTTGTCCATGGATGTATAAAGAGACGTCTGTAAATCAGAAGATAATGTTGTTGTTTTTTTACGCAAAACAACTTCCCAGTACGAACACTTAAATAGCCCTCATTTAAACCATTATGTCCTAAAAGTTGTAAAAGGAACTAACAGCTGAATCCAGAGTTATTTTCCTCGGCATAATGAACCTGCATCAGATCCACGGGACTGCACCGCCCTGCACGCTCATATGACATAACCGGTTCTGCCAGCTTCCTGCTAGCTGTATGTGGCTGTAATAACGGTTATATTGGCTGTAATTCATCACTTTTATTATCTTATAATACACCCATGGGCTGTATTTTGTACGGTACATTGTAGGTGGACGTTTTACTGGTGTCCGGTAGTCGCTTTCAGTCCAAAATGGCGGAAGCGTAGCTTTGCTGCTGGGCGCTGACCAACCAATTGACTTCTTACCAGAATACGTTCTTTGTCAGCCCTATTTAAACCTACTTTATGTAACAGGGTTTCTTAACACTAGGCCTGGTTTACGGAAATAAGCCTGGCTTAACTGAAAGCTTTACTACACACCTCTCTGTTCATGTATGTATATTCTAACAATCATGTCACTGCTGAGTAAAATGGGAAACCTTCATCCCCTGCTGAAATTCTGACTCATGTCTCATCTTCTTTCACTCTGTTCATCCTTTGAACCCGTTAAAGGTCACCTTCAAAGCATGTTTCACTTTTAAACCACATGCCCCTTTGCACAAACACGGTCCTCTCTACCTGGGGCAGCACTGCTGTCTCTCACCGTCTGACCCTTTAATCACCCTGATCTCCCCCCCGTCTTTCTCCCTTCCTTTCACCTTTACTTGCATGAAGATTCACAAACAACTTCACCAAAGCATCAGGATTAGGGCTGTCAATCGATTAAAATAGTTAATCGTGATTAATCGCAAATTATTCACAGATTTTTTTGAACTGTTCAAAATGTACCTTAAAGGGAGATTTGTCAAGTATCTAATACTCTTATCAACATGGGAGTGGACAAATATGTTTGTTTTATGCAGGTAAATCAATTACCAACACAAAACAATGACAAATATTGTCCAGAAAAGGTACTGCATTTTTTTTTTTTAAATAAAAAATACATAAAAAAAAAAAGGCTCAAATCATAACATGGCAAACTGCAGCCCAACATGCAACAACAGCTGTCAGTGTGTCAGTGTGCTGACTATGACTTGCCCCAAACTGCATGTAAACTGTAGAATCTAGTGCTATTCCTTTTCCATTTCAGAACTTATTCGGCAAAGGCGTTTCCATAATCCATTTAGCGCTTCAACTTTTTTCGACAAAGGCAAAAACCACGCACGCACGCACGCACGCACGCACGCACGCACGCACGCACGCACACACGCTTTAAATCACAGCAGTGTATTGACCAATATGTTGTCTAACATTAATTATGAATCCACCAATCAGCCTCACCACTGCTTTTGAATTATTCAGCAGTGGTATACAATGTTTAAATGAGCCTGACCAGACCTGAAGAAGAGCAGTCAACCACTCTGGTGATTGATATAGGTGATATTGATGTAGGCCACTCAGGAAGTTAGCAACACCCTGGGTTCCTTCGACAAATAAGCAGATGGGATTTTTCCATTGGGTTTTGGATTATTGCAGAAATTTAGCTCTGTGGCAAACAAACGGTTTTGTTCAGCAACATAATCTTCACAAATGAACACCACTTGTTGCCTTTTTTAAGACACATAAAGGCTTCAAAATTCATGAGTGGGATATTTATTGATGTATTTTATGTTGTATAACAAAACGTTAAAATCTCTTCAGCTTGTGTTAACCACAGACCTTATTTCAGGCATATAACTAAAAACCCATTCAGAAAACCCAATGACTTCCAGACGAGGGAACCGGAAGTGCTAAAATACTAACTCATTTCTGGGTTTTAGGACTCATTCCTGTAGCTTTCTATATGCTGATCTCTTATACCATCTCTTTCTTAACAACACTTTGGCCTCTAGTTTGAGTGCAGTGCACCAGAGCATTCAGCAACACATCACTGTAGTGGTGGTACACACAACTAGCCTACAGCATCTACACCACAGGGAATCACAGGTAACTCACCATGCTATATATTTACAAGATGTTCCCCATTATAACAACACACAGGCGATTCTGTGATGCACAATATCATCTACAATACGTGATCTGTGTACCTGAGGAGGAAAACATGACCAGAAATAGCTAGAGAAGTTATTTTCTGCTCTTCAAAGGCATAAATTAATCAGAGCTCGTGTTTGTTCGCTGCCTTTTGAAGGGAACTTCACTTTCAGACAGCTGACAGTGCACGAGCCTGAGTTTCTCTCTCGACACTACGCCACAGATAGACATAGACACACCCTTGTTCATCTTTTGCACATCAGTACATCTGACTGGCCCGCCAGCGTTTAGACCTGTCAATGAAAAGATGGGGGATGAGAGCAGTGGTCCTTCACCATTACACACAGCTGTTGCTTTATAGAGCTCCCTTATCATTAATTCATGACATGTACCTGTGCACCACCACTGGCAGTGACATCATCGGCATGAAAGGTAATCAATGATTTAGTTAATAGCACTCATATTGAAACAGACCACAAAGTGCACTAAAATAAAGATTACACTGAAAATAATTTAAAAGAAATTAATCAAATAGCATCAACGTTGCATCAAATTATGCGTCCAATGTAAATAAAAAGGATAATAAAATAAAGTGCAGAAAAGTAATTAAGTTTATAAATGCGCCTTTTATTGGCAGATTATAGATTAATTTAAAAATGCAAAAAAATGCAAAAAAAACACGACTTAACACTTAAACCATCTGTGTTTTATTATTGTTTTACCCAATTTGTTCCACATTTTCACTTCACCATAGAACACTGGGCTCAACATGTAAACTAGGGCTGTCAATCGATTAAAATGTTTAATTGTGATTAATTGCATAATTAAACACACACTTTTTATCTATTCAAAATGTACCTTAGAGGGAGATCGGTCAAGTATTTAATACTCTTACCAACATGAGAGTGGACAAATATGCTGCTTTATGCAAACATATTTATATATTTATTATTGGAACTCAATTCACAACACAAAACAATGACAAATATTGTCCAGAAACCCTCACAGGTACTGCATTTAGCATTAAAAAATATGATCAAATCATAACATGGCAAACTGCAGCCCAACAGACAACAACAGCTGTCAGTGTGTCAGTGTGCTGACTTGACTATGACTTGCCCCAAACTGCATGTGATTATCATAAAGTGGGCATGTCTGTAAAGGGGAGACTCGTGGGTACCCATAGAACCCATTTTCATTCACATATATTGAGGTCAGAGGTCAAGGGACCCCTTTGAATATTGCCATGCCAGTTTTTCTTCGCCAAAATCTAGCATTACTTTGGTCGTAACTTTAGCCTCCTTCGCGACAAGCTAGAATGACATGGTTGGTACCGATGGATTCCTTAGGTTTTCTAGTTTCAAATGATGCCATATTTTCACTTTAGCTTTAAAACTGAGCCAGCTACAACCTCCAAAAGATTGATTGCGTTAATGCGTTAAAGAAATTAGTGGCGCTAAAACAATTTTGTGATAATGCATTATCATTGCATTAACGCTGACAGCCCTAATGTAAACCTAATCTGAAATATGGTGATCACATTCTGTTATTATAAATACAAGTTTATTGTGTGGCAAAGGGCTTTGTGGTAGGTATCGTTTCATCAGTAATAGTGTACGTTTTGTTTAACTTCTGATCATCAGTATATAAAATAATGAAGTGGTCAGCATTTTTGTACCATAATGCGTGCAGGCCAATTACAAAATACCAAATTACCATGAAGGAAAATTACCTCAAAAGCCACTGTTTTCTGCTGAAAGTTCTGCTTCAGAGTGCAGAAAAGTGCAGATTTTAGATTAAGCAAAATGACTGATGTGTTTGACAAAAGGTCGTTGGTTTAATTAGTCTTTTTTTAACAAAGCAGTCTGTGTTTGTTGAAATTTTCCTTTAAATCCAAACAGAAGAATATACAGGGACGTGCGGTGGACTCGGTGTAGAAGTGGTCCTGTGTGGTGCAGTGTGGGGCGAGGGGGTGTTGCATTAGTGGGAGGAATGGCAGCGGAAAAAAGCAATAGTCCTCCATCAGCCGTCAGTGCAGCACGCACACAAAGAAACTGATGAGCCCCGTTTTCTCAATATGAAAGTTTAATGACTTCCCTCCTAGTTTCATAAATGTTATGACCTCTCTCTGAGCCACACAATTCCCTCACTATCTATCAACCAATCACTGCATTCCAGATCAGCTCAAACCCACCCACACAGTGTAGATCAGGGCTCAGTGCACCATCCTTTTGGCTTTAAGGTCGATCATACCATATGAATAAAAGAAGCATCAATCAGTCAAATCAGTGGCTGTATTCAAAACTGCCTATTACATACTACTGAGGAATGCAGTATACAGTACATACTGCATACTGCGTTCCTCAGTAGTATGTAGTATGAAACAGTTAAAGCGATGTACCCATACCGATACTGTATGTAGCGATGTAAACTCGTACCACTATTGCAATATTATGGAAAAAGCAAGCTACGCCCGCGGGCGACTGGGGAGCTTTTCAACTCCAAAAAGACAGAAACACAGGTTCCTGTTAATTTATAATGGACATTTATGTTGTGATATTTAAACAAACTATCCGTCAACAAGGAAATAAAAGCTCCTCTTGTCTACAGACCGGTCTCTAGAGGGCTCCAGCCAGCTCATAGCGGTGTGTGAGCGTGACCGCCCAGCTGGCGAGGTAGCTGTCACGGCAGTTTGTGGAGCTTCTAAACTCAAAAAGCGTTGGAAGAAATATTCGATTCGCCATCTAATATCGTAAAACTGTCAATATTCAAAATCTACACAGTTGATTTCTCGCCTCAAAAATGTTCAGAAGTGAATTTAGTGATGAAATAGCCCAAAAAATGTAAATAACCGTTTTTGGCTGCTGTTGTTGTTGTTTTAACCTGCAGTTTATACTGTTCCCGCGCTTTGCATTGTGGGATAGTCGGCGAGGTAGCCCGGTCTGATGCAGACTGGAGATTTTTTTCCAAATCAGTACGACATCCGGGTATTTTTGGCATACTGTAGATTTTGCTTTTGTTTGCATATTGATTACTACATACTACGTTTTGGCCAAATCAGTACGTACTACTAGTATAGTATGAGGTTTCGATTACAGCCAGGCTACAAACACGCTACAACGGCCCAAAACATTTCCTTTGGTACGAAACGTGCTGCAGCTTCAGAAACGATGTCAATTCAAAAGCACATGTAAACATTCAAAACAAATACAACGGAAACGTGCTGCGAATGAAAAAGAAAACGTGCTGCAGAAAGACGAAACAAATAGATTAACAGCCAACACGCTGCACGTACGACGCAAAGTCAAAAACACACAAACCCCGAAAAACAAATGCAGCAGAAAAAAACGCTGCGTATCCAGTCAACACAACGGAAGTTCTCCAGGTCTCTAGGGGGAGCGCTAAGTGGAACAGAGGGGGAGAGAGACCGGACGAGAGGGGGTTTGTTTTTGAAGCGGGAAGAAAAGTGGAGTAAAGAGGCGATATAAACAAGTGACGTAGTCTATCGAGCGACCTTTATTGAAAGTTGTGTGGTTTAATAACATGACCTCAATCATTTTTATGCTATCGACTTATCGTACGATATATGTACATGACCTCAATCATTTTTATGTTATCGATTTGTCGTACGATATATGTACATGACCTCAATCATTTTTATGTTATCGATTTGTCGTACGATATATGTACATGACCTCAATCATTTTTATGTTATCGATTTGTCGTACGATATATGTACATGACCTCAATCATTTTTATGTTATCGATTTGTCGTACGATATATGTACATGACCTCAATCATTTTTGTGTTATCGATTTGTCGTACGATATATGTACATGACCTCAATCATTTTTATGTTATCGATTTGTCGTACGATATATGTACATGACCTCAATCATTTTTATGTTATCGATTTGTCGTACGATATATGTACATGACCTCAATCATTTTTATGTTATCGATTTGTTGTACGATATATGTACATGACCTCAATCATTTTTATGTTATCGATTTGTCGTACGATATATGTACATGACCTCAATCATTTTTATGTTATCGATTTGTCGTACGATATATGTACATGACCTCAATCATTTTTATGTTATCGATTTGTCGTACGATATATGGACATGACCTCAATCATTTTTATGTTATCGATTTGTCGTACGATATATGTACATGACCTCAATCATTTTTATGTTATCGATTTGTCGTACGATATATGTACATGACCTCAATCATTTTTATGTTATCGATTTGTCGTACGATATATGTACATGACCTCAATTTGTTGTGTGGTTTTATTTATGTATGTTTTATTTATTTAGGATATTTTCATATTTTTTTCACATTCCGATTCCAATATCTGAAACTAAATTATTTACCGTGACAGACTGGAGAACAGGCAATACCTGGCAAACCCAACATTTCTTAGTATTACAGTATGGAAAGAGTCCAGTCTGACCATGGTATCGTTGGCAAACCATGGTTTTTACTACACTCTACCGACACACACTCTGTGATGCACTGATTCGATATACTTGACTGGTATCAGCACGAATACTAACTAAAATACTAAACTAAAACATTAAGTGGATCGATCCCAGAATATCTGCTATGTATTTTCATGTTTTACAATCTCCTTTCCTCAATAGGTCCTGTCTTTCTTTAGCTCCTCTTCTTTTTCTTTTTTTTTTAAAGTTATTTTTTTGGGGGCATTTTTCCATTTTTATTGAGGACAGTGGATAGAGTCTTGAAAGGGGGGAGAGAGAGAGTGGATGCGGAAAGGGCCACAGGCCGGATTCAAACCCGGGCCGCCGCGGTCAGGACCAAGCCTTGATACATGGACGCCCGCTCTACCAACTGAGCTAACCCAGGCGCCCTAGCTCCTCTTCTTTAAACAACAGTTGTTTTCATACTTTTCATTTACTGGGTCAGCAGTGTATGTTAATAAAAACTTGTTTTGCTCCACAGGCCGGTCAGCATGTCCTTACATGGGGAACTGAGCTCCCTTGATGAATTTAGGACAGTGCTGAACTGGCAGAATGGGTACAGTATCTTTTATACTAACACAAACAAGCTCTGCATGGCTGCTCCTAAACACAGCTCCTCACTCTCACAGATCTATGCACTGCTCCGACCTATTCCACATAATACCGGCTAATATAAGACTGGCGCTGGTTTCAGACACTTGCTTCCAACGGTAACTTTGGTTATTAGGTGAGTGCTTGTGGATGACAAAGACCCAGGACAGGATGAAAGCACCTGTAGTTATGAGACTGTCCTCCCAGCATGATAGCTGTTAGTTCAACGCCTCATACAACCTGTATCCCCTAACAAGGACCTCTCACAGCCATTTATATTATAGACAATGTTACAGATCTATCAGTATCGGTGTATAATGTCGGCTAATAAGCAACAAGACACTGCAGTACAGAGATGTCAAACTTGGTTTGAAGTCATTTAGAAACGGTGCCACTGTTACGTAGGTTCAACTGTAAAATGTCCCAATCAGTATGTAAAAAAAAAAAGAATCTCAGGGATCGATCTCAAGATTATGTGTTTATGTTAGGGCTGTCAATCGATTAACATATTTAATCGCGATTAATCACATGATTGTCAATAGTTAATCATGATTAATTGCAAATTAATCACACTTTTATCTGTTCAAAATGTACCTTTGTCAAGTGTTTAATACTCTTATCAACATGGGAGGGGACAAATATGCTGCTTTATGCAAATGTTTGTGTATATTTATTATTGGAAATCAATTAACAACACAAAACAATGACAAATATTGTCCAGAAACCCTCAAAGGTACTGCATTTAGTATAAAAAATATGCTCAAATCATAACTTTGCAGCCCAACAGGCAACAACAGCTGTCAGTGTGTCAGTGTACTGACTTGACTATGACTTGATTCAAACTGCATGTGATTATCATAAAGTGGGCATGTCTGTAAAGGGGAGACTCGTGGGTACCCATAGAACCCACTTTCATTCACATATCTTGAGGTCAGAGGTCAAGGGACCCTTTTGAAAATGGCCATGAAAGTTTTTTGGGAAGGAGGTTAAATAATGCTCCAAATTTACGCTGAAGTTTGGCGTGAAAAAACTGTGATGGACATTTTCATATTTCCAATAATAAATATAAACATACATTTGCATTAAGCAGCATATTTGCCCACTCCCATGTTGATAAGAGTATTAAATACTTGACAAATCTCCCTTTACAGTACATTTTGAACTGATGAAAAATGTGCGATTAAGAAGAAGCCCAAGAATAAATACTAAAAAAATGTATATAAAACACGAAATTGTGAAATAATCCAATTAAACTGTTGAAAGTCATCTTATTTTATTTCAGGTCATTCGTATTTAAGGCCTACAGGAGCTGAATATTTGATCGTCAAAAGATAGATCACAGAGCTGAATATCCCTTTAATTGACCTGCAGTGGCTATCCATTGGAATTCTCTGCTCGGTCTGCAAACACAGACATTTCTCTGTAACAGAGATTAAATGAACACAAACACACGGCTGCTGCCATGCTGGTTGCTTTGTGCCGAGACATCAGCAGTCACCAGTAACCATGTATTGATCTGCATTCAAAGTGCACTTAGCAGGGAGTGCTGCAGGATTAGAGGGAGGGGAGGGGATGGAGGAGGAGGATGAAAGGTAGGAACAGGAGGAAAGGAGAGGACGAGGCAGACGGGAGGAAGAAGGGGGGAAACAAAAGGCCTGGATGAGAATGTACTATTGCTTTTAGAAACTCAGCATATTTAATACAAAAACGCACATTTCACTCTAAAAGGGAGATAGAGGCAGTAGAGCTAAACATTATCGACAGGAGCAAACGGTTGTTAACAGACAGTTATTGGTAAAGCCAGCGGTGATGTAGTGAGAAGGTCGGGCTAATCAAAAATAATGACCTGCATGGGTTGCTCACGTACCATATGATACTACTGATAATCAGGAACCTTTATCACAGTTTAACTTAGTATTGATTGTGATCACTAAAGAGTCTGTTTTCATTTAGATCCACCTGGATAAAACATATTAAAAGGTCCAGTCTGTAGGATCTGGCGGTATCTAGCGGTGAGGTGAGGAGAATGCAACCGACTGAAGCCTCTCCTTGTGTGCCAAGCGTGTTGGAGAGCTACGGTGATTCATATTTGATCAGCGCTAGCCTAGTTTGACCGTTTGATCGGAGTTCACGAGTGATTGACAGCTGCTCAGAGACGGCAAGGCTCCAGCTCGGCTCTGATTGGTTGTTTTCCTCCGGTCTGTGAAATCTTGAAGATGCCTTTAGCAGCACCCGAGGACACCGGAGGACACAGAGGCACATCATGTACTACTGTCAGGATATCGTGACCGTTTTTTAATCATATTTGCTGCCTACTCCAGCTTTAATGAGGGTTTTTCAGTTTTTCTGAAGAGGATCATCTTCATAGGATTTCAGTAGTTTTCCTCTGTGCTGCCACTCTGTATTGTACTGTCTTGTTGAATGAGTGTTGCTACGCTACTGCCTTTTTGCTCCAGTCTCTGCCAATACCATTTGACTCTGATGAAGATGCAGTGCACGTCCAGACGTTAGTCACTTTTGCCTAATGAAGTATTGAATGAGTGCTACGGTGCCTTCCCTGGGTTCAGTCCCTATGAAGTGGCCCTCGCATTCTCCCCGTCCTCTGAGCGCTGCTCCACTAGAGCGTCAAGATGTTCTGAGGTGGATAGATGCACCTCACTATCAGTGCCACTCTCACTAAAAAACCACACTGTGTACTGACTGTTCTAATGCTGTAACCAAGCACAGTAAATCCTCTACAGTAACCACAATCACACTGACTGAACTGGAATGGATTCATTATGAATATTACAATCTCATCTGATGTGGATAAATGAGGTAGCAAGACGTTGGTGTTGTAGTGATAGTTTGAAAGTGGTTGAGACAGTCCTAAACCGGGCTGGTCTACTTAATTGTTTGGTGGTGTACTGTATATTGTTAACTAAGCCTGGACTGGGAAATACCCAACAAGGTCTCACGGGAAGGCGTATAAATATCGCAAGATTACATGGACATTCCACTTGTCATGAGTAAAGCAATATTTAAGTCTGATGTTGCCTTATACATAAAATAATGATCCCAGTCACATCCACACAATGAGGCATACAGCTTATTAATTACACGCTCGTATCGTATCAGTACTCTGTATCGGCCAATACCCAAAAGCCCAGGTATCGCTATCAGTATCGGGACTTAAAAAGTTGGATCGATGCATCCCTAAAAATAAGTAAGTGAACTAAATAAAACACGTACGTAAACTACGGGAAACACGTCATGAACGTCAACAAAAAACAATCATCACGTGACAAACGTCACTAACGTAACTTACGAAACAAAACACCGGTCAACAACGGTCTTGAACACGGGTCACCTGGTTAAAAGTCCGGTCAAATAGTATAGAAGCAAAAGACAAAACTCTGGTGTTTTCTTGACCACACCCACTCCCGCCATTTTGGACTGAAAACGTTTATTATATTTATAATATTTTACTGTTCAACACAGGCCCCCACACGGCCACAATAAGTGGTCTTTCTCGCTTTTTATACTACGTCATTAACGCTTACCGTAGCATTTATACACGGATGCGTTTACATTGCAGTCAGTGCAGAATACATGGCGTACTCTAGAAACATGGAAATCAAGAAAGGCGTACTTATTGCACGCTAAACGCCTTGGGCAATATTGTGCCATATATACACCTTTTATAATATTAATAATAAACGGTCTCACAATACCCCGATACTCAGATCTCTCCATTTGCTCCAAGTGGCGTATAGAATCCATTTTAAAATTCTCCCTCTCACCTTCAGAGCGCTGCACGATCAGACTCCTGCATATGTTGCTGAACTACTTTGCACCATACTCATCAGCTCGCTCTCTGAGGTCAAACAGCCAAACCCTGTTGTCGGTACCACGCACTCGCCTTAAGACTCGCGGTGGTCGTGCTTTCGCGGCCGTAGCACCTAAGCTATGGAACGCTCTGCCCGCGCCTTTACGGTCGGCTGACTCAATGGATTCATTTAAAAGTCAGTTAAAGACTCACCTGTTCAGACAGGCGTCCGAGTAGCCTGTATGTACCGGGCTTGCATTTATGTATTTACTGTGCATTGTGTTTTAATTAGTCATTTATTAATCACGTGGATCATGTGGTCACCACATTTTTATATAACATTATTCTTGTATGTTTTTTATAAAGCACTTTGTGATGTTATGTCTGTGAAAAGCACTATATAAATACATTTTACTTACATTTTGTGCAAACGGGCTGAAATACCACACACTCACTTCATCACCTGAAGCATCACCATCCAATAAAGCAGACAGAGTGCAAGCACACAACCTCACACACCAGAAATCTGACCCATTCCCCGGAACGAGCATCTATGCACTGAGAGAACCACCTCCACCCCCCCCCCCCCTTCCCCCCTGCATCAAACCATAACATTACCATCTGCTTCGTGGAAAATTAAGGATACAAGCTGTTGAACATAACTGGTCCTCAATGGGTGTTCCCATTCTCCTCATTTCGAGAATACATATCTAACTCTGTGGAATTGCTTCTTTTTATGTATGTATTTGAGGGGTGCAATCATTATTTTTTTCATTATCAATTAATCTACAGATTATTATCTTGATTTATTGTTTGGTCTGTATAAAATAGTGAAAAATGCCAGTCACTGTTTTCCAGAGAATTTGTTCCTTTGTCTGAAAAACAGCTCATGCTGCTGCTCCAAAAAATTGACTCCACTGATTGATTAACAAAATTGTTGCCAATTAATTTTCTGACGATCAACAAATCAGTTAATCGGTTAATCGTTTCAGCTCTGATGTAATTACTATTGCTATGATAAGTACGTTCATCGTGTTCTGCTCTAATTATTTTAGAAAACCAAACAAAATATTCCTAAATGGTGGTCTGTTGGCAGCCACTCTGTATAGTAATCACATATACCTCCACTGCAGTAGTCCTATCCTCACCACAAAGTCATGTAATTTGGATATCAATTCAATAAATGCGTTATTGAAAACACTGATCTATGTTATCTGGGTCTGGATCCTGAAGGCAGCAGACTAAACATGCTTTTCCACAGCCACATTACCGGCTCTTCCTGGGGGAAAACCAAGAAGCTCCAAGGCTGGGCTACATATTTAAACCCTCCAGTATGTTCTGTTCCTCCCAGTCGGACATACCCAGGGGGGGGGAGGCGTCTCAGAGGCATCCAGATGAAACCAAACTACATCAACTATTGCAAAATGTTCTACTCTGAGACCCTTCTGAATGTCTGAGCACAGACACCCTATGAAGGAAACTTTTGGGCTGCTTGTATCAGAGATCTCTTTACTTCAGTAACAACCCAGAGCTACAAGTTCTGGAACGTAAATTGGGAGCTTTGGTTTTAGGCTCTGCTGCACTACAACAAAGTCTTTATTTCCATATATTCAAACATGAAATTTACCATTTCTATTGAGAAAATGGTATTTTGACATGACTGCCTTCTTTTAATAATGGATTCATCTGTCATCTGTTGTTGTTAATCGCAAATTAATCGCACAATCTCTGGGAGATTTGTCAAGTATTTAATACTCTTATCAACATGGGAGTGGACAAATATGCTGCTTTATGCAAATGTATGTAAATATTTATTATTGGAAATCAATTAACAACACAAAACAATGTCAAATATTGTCCAGAAACCCTCACAGGTACTGCATTTAGCATAACAAATATGCTCAAATCTTAACATGGCAAACTGCAGCCCAACAGGCAACAACAGCTGTCAGTGTGTCAGTGTGCTGACTTGACTATGACTTGCCCCAAACTGCATCTTATCATCATAAAGTGGGCATGTCTGTAAAGGGGAGACTCCTGGGTACCCATAGAACCCATTTTCATTCACATATCTTGAGGTCAGAGGTCAAGGGACCCCTTTGAAAATGGCCATGCTAGTATGACATGGTTGGTACCAATGGATTCCTTAGGTTTTTCTAGTTTCATATGATGCTAGTATCTTCACTCTAACTTTAAAACTGAGCCTGCTACGACCTAAAAATTGCAAGTTGCCTTAATGCATTAAATAAATTCAGTCAAGCCTGATGTTGCCTTACACATAAGAGAATGACACTGTCACTTCCACACAGTGAGGCATACAGCTGATTAATAAAACACTAGTGTTGGATCGGTACTCGGTATCGGCCGATACTCAAAGCCCAGGTATCGTGTCGGTGCATCCCTATTGAAGTGCAACTGCACATTTAAACATGTTTTAAGTAATAAAGATATGACTGAACTGTGATGAACATCAATGCCGGTGTTAATATTGACATATTTTACCAAATTTATAAAAATCGGCATTTCATGGTTGAAAATGGCTCAACACTCCATCTACTGTTTTAAATCAGCCCTAATCTTGCAAGGTCAATTCTGAGATTCTGAATGAGAAAATCACACATTTGACATATTTGCCTTTAAGACCCAGACACACCAAACCGACATCAAAGAACTAGCGGCAACTATGTCTTGGACAAAAAGTTGCACTCGGACACACCGCAAAGACTACAACCTACGGACAACTACCACATACGTTCTGCACCTGCGTGAGAGGAAATAACTCTCCACACCAGCAGGTGGCGGTAGTCTGTATTCGTCATTCACAAAGGGAAACAGGAAGACCGAGGACAGCGGATATACAAGCCGTTGTTATAATACGTACATGAAATAAAGCGCTGTTTGCCGACCATTTTCACACTACTCTCACTCAACACTTAGCTTCATTCCAGATGGCCATGTTATAAAATAATCCGTGTATTGAATGATCAGATGAGAGTCATAGACTGCACGGTATAGCTTGCACAGTATAGTGATCGGGCAGTGGAGGCTATGCCTATGAGGCTATGCGGAGGTAAAAGGAAGTTACTGCTTTTATTGTTGTAGTCTGAGTAACTTGACGTCAGATCCGTTCCGTATCCGTCAGCCAAAACAAACTGCAGCCGGTTGCACCGAGGGTAGAAAATGGCGGTTGCTGGAAAAAATTTAATAAATAATGACAATGACTGATATATTTGACTTCAGGACATTTCTGACTACATTAATGCTGAAAATCAAACATTTTTACTGTATTAATTTAGATATTTTCCAAAAGTAAAAGTCCCTAGAAGTGTATGATTCAACTTTTTCCCATGGTTTAGTGTTAAAAAAGTGAATAAAAAAATTCGTCATCGAATCGCAATACTTGTAGAATTGCAATACATATTGAATCGGCACCCAAGTATCGTGATAGTATCGAATCGGGAGATAGGTGTACCGTCCCAACCCTACTTTTTATGGTATCAAACAACTAATTAAAACCAAACTTATCAGAAAAATTAACACATCAGTGTGATAAGAACTACCTAAAATGACAGAAACTAAATTTTGTTGTGTACTTTGACTTTTGACCTATACTGCAACCAGCCACCAGGGGGTGATCAAGATCATTTGGCTTCACCTTGTGGGGAGCTGTCATGTCGTCCCTCTTTATATACAGTCTATGGTCAGGGCTTTTATAGGCTCATATGGCTCAATTATTCATGAGGAGTGGAGCTTGAGTGTTCACCTGATAAATGCGAGTCCAATATTCACTCTCTTTTAGCTCTATGTGGCTCTTTAACCTGCTAAATGCTCCACTATGTTCAACAGCTAGTGTAACTTCCGTCCCCATTTGGCAACTGTGGGTTTTATCTGAGCCTTTTCACTAAAAACACCAGCCTACTATTGCTAGTAGACAAAGGGTTGAGGTTGAGAGCAAGTGAGGCTGAACCAAAACAGTTCAGCTGTGTCCATAAAACCAAAACAATGAGCTGAAAGATACCAAAGCGCCCTGTATAGAGCTGAGAGGAACTGCAGGGTTAGTGATGAATTCTCTGTGGGGTTGTCACTACGAGCGACTCCTCTCACATTACACATCGATATATGACCCAATATACTCTGCATTTGAAACAAGCCGTCAGGATTTCTGTCCATTCGTGATGTCACGAATATACAATATTTAGACCCTTGACACAACGTAAACATTCCAAATGTGTCCCAGTTTATTTCCTGTTTGCAAAAAAAACAGCTTTAAATGCATCCTGAATACCACCTTAATTCCAACATCTCCTTCCAGTGGAATAGTTTCATCTTGTTTCTCGAAGGATTTTTATAGCAGTGGCATCTTAATAGCATTGCAGCAACCTTCCTCTTGCGGTCATGATACTGATGCTGCTGCACACTGGTAACAATGGAACCATCTCAGCTCTCTGGCAGAAAAAAATGCTACGATAATAGGCTTTTATTTATTTGAATTTATATGTACATACATATTTATATACATATTAAGACTTTTTTTGTGTAGACCCACCCCCCCCCATTCCCTCCCCTTTAAAAATGAATACTCAAGTGCAGTGAATTCACATTCCTCTCATGTCCAATAAGACTTCATTATAGCACACAAATGACCACACACGCACACACACAGGGAAAGTGTGACATTCAGCTTCAGCTTAAATTGAAGTGAAGTGAAGCAGATGCAGCAGACTTCATGCTGCCAGTCTGCACCGCACTGCGCACACACACACACACACACACACACACACACACACACACACACCACCAGTAGCACCAGCAGCAGCAGCTACACACACAGTCTGCATGCTGCCTGCCTCTTCAACTCCTCTCCTCTCTACAGGACAACCATGACAGCAGCTCCACCGGCTAACAAACACCTTCCTCCATGTCTTACTGTGTCAGTCATTATGTTTTCACACCTCTCCTTTCTCCATGTCTCCTTTGAGTCCTCTGTCTGTCAGCATGATGCAGACTCACTGACCAATGACTAGTATCTGGAGGAGCTGTCATCCTTAATGCGGTAAACTCCCCACTGCCCACACACACACACACACACAGAGAGAGAGAGAGAGAGCAGAAAGACGCAGTGACACCCAGTAGCAGCACGCAGCGGCCGGTACTGATGGCTGCAGAGCAACATTAAATAAAAAACTTACAGTCCGCAGGAACTGGATTTCGTCCTCGCCTTCTCCTCCCTCGGCCATGGTTAAGCTTTCACGCGGAGATGCTCGTGCTCTGTATGTGGACTACCAGGCTGTGTGTGTGCGTGTGTGGCGGTGTATGCGTGTTTGAGACGGAGAAAGCCAACAACGCACTGTGTGGATGGCGTCTCTCATTGGATGGCGCGCGCTCACCGAGGGAGGAGCTGCACAGGTGTGAGCGAGTGTGAGTGTGTGTGCGCGAGCAGTTTGCTTTCCTCCCCGCCCGCCCCCAATCTCTCTCTCTCTCTCTCTCTCTCTCTGTGTGTGTGCCGGTTATGTATGGAAGCTCATTTCTGCCATGAAAATTCAACCACCAAGTAATGAGTCCTTAATGCCTTAATGAAATTGTATCTTTTTTTCTATTTTATTTATTTAAAGGTCCCATATTATAAAAAAGGTATGGATATATTATAAAGGTATGGAAGCTCATTTCTGCCATGAAAATTCAACCACCAAGTAATGAGTCCTTAATGCCTTAATGCAATTGTAGATTTTATTTTCTATTTTATTTATTTAAAGGTCCCATATTATAAAAAAGGTATGGATATATTATAAAGGTATGGAAGCTCATTTCCGCCATGAACGTTTAAAATTCAACCACCAAGTAATGAGTCCTTAATGCCTTAATGCAATTGTATATAATTGTAGATTTTATTTTCTATTTTATTTATTTAAAGGTCCCATATTATAAAAAAGGGAGATTTTCATGTTTTTTTTTTATAATAAAGCAGGCTTAAGTCCTATATAAATACTGTGAAAGTATCGAAACGCTCAATCCACAGGGAAATACACACAGCCCGTATTCAGAAACTCTGCATTTGAAACAAGCTGTCAGGATTTCTGCCCATTCGTGATGTCACAAATATACAATATTTAGACCCTTGACACAATTTTAAACGTAAACATTCTAAATGTGTCCCAGTTTATTTCCTGGTTGCAGTCGAGGCTTATTGAAGGAGGCTGGGACACGCATCATATCTTCTGGGGTATGACACATGCGCAGTAAAATCTGGCCTGCACTCGCCGAAATTGAGCCAATCGCAACACACGACTGCAGCTTCAGTTACACTGCGCATGTGTTATACCCCACACCCCAAGACCGATGTCCACCCGTGACCCAGCCTCCTTTCCATAGGCCTTGGTTGCAGTGTATGTGAATGGCATCAGATGACAGGAAGTACACATGGACCCAAGCTGTTGCCTAGCAACGCAATTCCGTCAAAATGCGCTAAAACGGAGCGTTTCAGACAGAGGGTAAATACAGGCATATTCAGGCCGACAGTGTGAGGAAAATAAAGTTTTTTTTTTAACATTACAGCATGTAAACATGTTCTTGTAGAAAGAAAAAATAAGTATGAACCTGAAAATGAGCATAATATGGGACCTTTAAAGGTGCTCAATAGAGAGGTGAAGTCCCGCCCCTTCCTGTGGACCACCATGGGGCATATTTTGGAGAAAATATGTACGTTATAGTCAATAAGTAGAGACAAATATTTTTTGTTCCCGTTTGAATTGCGCCATGAATCACACATAAGATGTTTGTCAATTTAAAAGATAATTTTTCAAGTCAAGAAAGTCGCAGTTTGTCGTAGTATCATTTAGCTCAGTGAACTACATCTCTCGTCTCGCACAACACTATCTAGCTACGTTACTACACGACTTTTGGGTGTGTCGTCTTTCTAATTACGTATTTTCACAGTCAATTGTTTTACAACAAACTGCGACTTTCTTAACTTGCAAAATTATGTTTTAAATAGACAAACATCATATGTGCGATTTATGGTGCAATTCAAACGGGATAAAAAAAATATTCTCGCCGTTGACTACCGTACATATTTTTTTTACAGAAGGGGCGGGACTTCACCTCTCTATGGGCGAAGCTCCAAAAATACTGGCTACTTTCCAAATCTCTCACTTTTTCTTTTAACTTTTTGTACATACTGCAGCTGCCCTTACAAAGTACTTACTGTTGCATGCAGTATGCATACAATTGGGACATAATACTTCGTCATAACATCTCGCCTTGAACTTTGACCTTCTTGGTCATATATACGCTGCGCAGAGGATTGTGGGTCAGAACAGCCGGAAAAGCATGCTGGCTTCCAAACTGCAAAAATGTGACCGGATGCAGTAGGACATCCTGGTATTTTTGGAATACTGCATTGCATATTGGGACATACTAAATATTTTTCTGGTATATTAAATAGTATGGTAGTATGGATATGTGTCCTACACTTCACATAATGCAACCACTAGCTTTGTTCGGCCCTTCCTGTCTGGTAAATGCCCACATATTTTAATCTCCATGGCCCCCATTTGAGAAATAGGATTTCTATTAAATTTGCAGTCTTAAAGCCCAAGCTGAGATAACCTCAGATGACATCACTATGACATCATTAGGGGGGATTTTTTTCTGACTTGACAAAGATCTTCCAGAGCCACAGAAGACATTAATTAGACAACAGTTTAGTGCCTCTAAATAACATCAAAATATGTTTTTCTTTAAGGTAGGCCGGAGATGTAAACTCAAAGAAAGACAAACAGAAAAATGTGTTGAAATTATTTATTTTCAAAAACAAAAAAACAACAACACCGTTCTACATGTTTTACAGTGTTTGCAATGCCACCATCATTTATCCATAGCTTCTTTTTTTCAATGTAAGAAAATAAAACTGATTAAGAAAAAGTTTCATACAAACTGAGAGCAGCCACTGCAGCACATGAGGGCTTTTAAGACACGTGTGAAATGCACTCAGCCAGCATCTTAGAAGATTTTAGGAGATTTTTCAGGATCATGGAATGAGCAGATGTGTTGTATACTACACACACAATACAACACTGACAATACCTGGTAATGTGGATGTTGAGAGAGAACTGTAGTCGTACCTCAGTGCGTGAAAAGCTGGCTTTTTTTATTGCTGGATAACAGGACACTGGGAGTTCATTAAAAATGCTGATAACCACAGATGTTGCGAAGGGTTAACCCAGTTTACCAATTTAATCATTTGAAGATGAGACTTTATAACACTGCTTGGTTCACTTTAGTCTTTACAACTGAGCTTAAAGCACCGTATTTCATTATAAATTATGCAATTACATTGAGTAGAATAACATAAAACATCTTTGCTTGTAAATGATTATTATTTCTGTTTTTATCACACACATGAACCTCAAACAAATAGCTGTTCGATTTCTTATTTACTCAGAAATGGGGTTTTTTGTAACATTTTGACTGTTTAGTTGTCCGGACAAGGTAGAAAAAGTATGTGATTGAATGCTTTTGAAACAGTTGAATATGCATACTGCTTAATCAAAAAATAATTAATATTTATAGATACATTTGTCCTACTTTACAGATCCTCTGCATTCTTAAGTCACTACAGTGATATTTGGAAGACAAGCATTTATCAACACCTTTGTCCAGGGTTTAAGGTATAGTTATAGTGTAGTTAATTTGCTTTTATACATATTAGATTTGGTTTGAATTAAAGATTCCCATCCTTTAACATACATCTAATATACTTTGAGCTGTTTCCCCTCAATACTTTTTGAGTGCAAGTGAATTGCTCTGTACTACCAAGTATACAAACTGTAACTGAAAACTATCATGTATTGACAGTTGCCACCTAATGTAGGAATAGATTCTTATTTTTACTGATTCTTTGATCAGATATTTCCTGATCATAATCATAATTATTAAAGTACAGAGCTGGAGTCAGGACGTGGTTAGCTTAGCTTAGCATAAAGACTGGAAGCAGAGGGAAACAACTAGCCTGGTTCTGTTCAAAGATCAAAACTACACCTACCAACACCTCTAAAGTGGTTCCATTTCCACCAGATCCAATGACGGAGGGCGCCTCAACGCTTTCCATTAATTTCCTATGCAGGATGACAACCGCTCAATCTGTCTTAATCTTTGCTAAGGTGCTGGAAAAATCAATGAGTCCAAATGATGATAGAAAAGATATCCGCACACTTAGATCTATGCAGTGTTCCACTTTACTCTAAGCTTTTGGTCTGTCAGACCTTCATCAGAGCGTACGTATGAGCGACCGAAAGCTTAGAATAAAGTGGAATACTGCATATATCTAAGTGTGCGGATATCTATTCTATCATCATTCATTTCCTATGGAAAGCAAGAGAGGCAGTCGCCCAGTGCATGATGGGAGTGTTGCGTCTGTATTTGCATTAAGTTGAAAAATCTAAACTTTATGCAAATGAGCCCGTCGAGCGCGACGCATCTGGATCACAAAACTTGGACCAAGCTGTGGAACTGGGCGATGTAGTTCTAAAATGAAACCAGATTCAGCATTAGCATAGTCTGTTTCTTGCTTAAAATGTTTTCAGAAGTCGATTTTTGGTGGACTGTTTAATTACAGAAAGTTTACAAGCAGGCCGCCGTGTTGTTTCCTGTTTGAGGGACCAATCAGGTGCTTTCCACGATAGGGTACGTCTCATTAAATGAGGGTCTGTGATCTAATGTGTATCAATTTAGGGGTACTTGACACCAAAAAGGTTGAGAACCACTGCCCTAGTGTCCACGCTGGACCTGGTGGACATGTACTGCTGGATTTAACATTAAAGACAATTTAGCCACAAATTCACAGACTGAGGCAGGCTCACTACGGCTGAGCCAGGCTAACTGTTCCCCCTGCGTCCAGTCTTTATGCTAAGCTAGGCTAACCACGTCCGGACTCCAGCTCCGTACTTAAAAACACAGACTTGAGATTGATATTAATCTTCTTAATTTCACTCTCAGAAAGAAAGCAAATCAGCTCATTTTCACAAAACGCTGAACTATTCCTTTAAGATAACGTAACTATAAACACTGATGTATCGCTCCTTTCAAAATCTTTTAAACATGTTTTTATAATCAGCAAATTAAAGCTTCAGTAACGGTCAGTAATCATGTTGGCACAGGTATTGACTGACTTTGACAGATCGCACAGCCCAGCCCAGTGGATGAGTGCTAAAATAATAATGATCTCAACATAGAGCAACATAACAGTATTTCTATTAAAGAAGTTCTTCTACTAAAGAAGACACGTGTGACTGTGATGTAACACTCCATTAATAAACATGGAATGCATTTTATCATTACATACAATGTATGTTTGTGCTTAGTGTTTAACGGTAGTAAGTTTGTCATAACCGGTTGGCACAGAGGACTGAAATGTTCTGAATTGTACAGTAAAAATGTTGAGTAACAGTTGTGTGTTTTCACAGGTAAGTGAAATACTATGAGATGTCAGTGAATCCCTGTGTAAGCAGCCACAGGAAGAACCCGTGTGAGTTACAGTGGAATGGTTGGACCGTCAACCTGATTTCTGTGTTAGTTCTAGTTTCTCTGTGGTCCAGTTTCTCTGCTGGAGTGGTCCCACTCTACGCCTCGCTGTCATAACCCAGTATGGGAGCCAGCCATCTCTCCGCCTCCTCCACGCACGTCTCTTTCCTCCTGGCGTAGTCCTCCACCTGGAGACAAGAGCAGGAGACAACACAAGTTCAGCCTGATGTTGTGTCCCGAGTCCTCGCTGACGCAAATCCTCCATCAAAATATTTGTTAGAACTTCAACTGAAATGCCAGTTTAGATCCCAGTTTTACTTTTAGTACTTACTGCAGCTGCCCTAGCTTTAATGTGAATTGTTATTGATGATTCTCTGTCTTTTAAGCCTCACATTCAGCAGCTGGTGAAAAAACTAAAGTTGAAATTGGGTTTTTATTTTAGAAACAAGTCTTGCTTTTCCTTCAAAGCCAAAAAGAGGCTTGTCGCTGCCACCTTTATGTCTGTGGTGGACTATGGTGATGTTATATACATGCATGCATCTTCTCAGAGCCTACGCACGCTAGATACTGTCATACCATGGAGCACTGAGATTTATTACAAATTTTAAAGCCCTTACGCGCCATTGCTCTTTGTATGCTCGGGTAGGATGGTCTGCCTTGTCCACCTGTAGATGGAACCATTGGCGTGTTCTTATTTATAAGGCTATTCTTCTCTGCTTTCGTCTTACCTACGGACCTACATACTTCAAAAAAGTACAGGAAGTTACTGTCTTCGCTCACAGGACTTAATCCTACTAACAGTCCCCAAAGTCCGTACTGAACTGGGAAAAAGAGCGTTCCAGTATGCTGCTCCCTCATCTTGGAATCAGCTACAAAATAACCTGAAACTTGGGAGAGCTGGTCTCACTGAATGTCTTTAAAATGCTTCTAAGAGATCTGTAAACAAGCACATCTGGCTGTAGATGTTTTGAATGCTGATGAATGTTTTTTCATACATTCTGTAATTTGCTCTTTTGTCCTCGTTTTCAATTGTTATGTTTGTTTTATGTCTGCAACCGTGTAACTTTGCTGCTGCCTGCCTGTCTTTGCCAGGACACTCTTTGAAAAGAGATTTTTAATCTCAACGAGTTTTTACTCCTGATTAAATAAAAGGTTTAATAAATGTTACATTAATATTATAATATTGTCCGCCTGGCTTTAATGTGTTTTAAATCTGTAAAATTAGTAGTTAAAGAGGAAGAGATCTGTTATCTGTTAATCCAACTTGCTCAATGTCAGCAAAACAGCAACATCTAGAACACCCAATTTGATGGTATAGTATTAGTGAATATCTCGTTAACATTAATAACATGTCTTCTCGTTATTTATAGCAGTTAAAGATGTGGATGGTTAGCTGGACCTGCTCCTTGGTGATCTTTCCCACGGCGAAGTATGAGGCCTGAGGGTTGGAGAAGTAAAGTCCAGACACGGCGGCAGCAGGCAGCATGGCCAGGGACTCTGTCAGAGCAATACCTGCAAACACACACACACACACACAGTTATTACACATGCATGCAGCCAAGAAAACAACTACTCACGTGATAACACATGCACACACACACACGATGTCAAAGTGCACACATGTATGTAGCAAAATGAGATAAAAGCAGAAGGTCGGTGTTTCATTTTCACACTTGTAAAATCGGAATAATCTTGATTTTTATTAGCCTGAACAGAAAAAGTCTTTAAGTCTATCTGAGAACGTTTATGAGCCTTTCGTAGTCTCATTTGATTAAATCCGTTTTAAATTAATCGTCTCTTTTGGTAACGAGTTTCCACAAAATGATTGTTGGGGTCTTATTAACTTTGGTGTCTTATTATATTAGCCTAACCTTCTTAGTGTACAACATGACATGAACTAATTGTAACTTTATTTCTAATACATATGAATAACATCCGGATCCTGAGGACCTGATTTTGATCCTCCCACGGCTAAGGGGTTAAGATGCCAACCATGAACCACAACGTCTCCGGTTCAAATCTGGCTCGGGACTTTAATTGGATCTCGCTCTCCATTGTTTGTTGTCATCTCTCTCGCTAATAAAAAAAATTAGGGCTGTTAAATTTAACTCGATAATAACGCGTTAACGCAAATTTGTTTTAACGCCACTAAGTTCTTTAACACATTAATGAAGTCAATCTTTCAGAGAGTTGTAGCGGGCTCAAGGGAAGATACTGGCATCACATTAAACTAGAAAACCTGAGGAATCCATTGGTACCAACCATGTCCTACTAGTTTGTCGTGAAGGAAGCTAAATAACACTCCAAACTTAACGCTAAATTTTGGCGAGGAAAAATTGGCATGGCCATTTTCAAAGGGGTCCCTTGACCTCTGACCTCCAGATATGTGAATGAAAATGGGTTCTATGGGTACCCACGAGTCTCCCCTTTGCAGACATGCCCACTTTATGATAATCACATGCAGTTTGGGGCAAGTCATAGTCAAGTCAGCACACTGACACACTGACAGCTGTTGTTGCCTGTTGGGCTGCAGTTTGCCATGTTATGATTTGAGCATATTCTTTTATGCTAAATGCAGTACCTGTGAGGGTTTCTGGACAATATTTGTCATTGTTTTGTGTTGCTAATTGATTTCTAATAATAAATATATACATACATAAAAAACTCCAGCTTTTAAGCTCTCCCCCACCCTCCTGTCTGCAAATGTTCAAATTGGAATTTCTCAATGTCGTGATGATCACTTGAGACAATATGATGAGTTTGGCAGCAGCTGGGCTGAGTCAGCATGAGACGTTCAAAGGATTCTGAGAAAACTTTCGACCTGCGTCTCGTGATAGAACAAGACAACCGCATTGGGAGCCATTCAGCTGCTGTTATGACTGAAATGAAATGGTTGGTGCTCTCACCAGTCTTCTCCTGGATCCCAGCCAGGCTCCACATGGTGGTCTTCTCCGTGTGGTCCGGCTGGCTGGGGTAGCCGGCTGCAGGTCTGATGCCCTGGTATCGAATCCTGTGGAGGTCTGCGGCCTGCAGAGCCTCGTCGGTACTGTAGCCCCACAGCTCCTTACGCACGCGGGCATGGAGCTCCTCGGCAAAGGCCTGGAGGACGGACAGCAGGTTGGAACAGAGAGACCAAAAGACACGCCGCGGCAGCAGCAACAGTTAATACCAGCAGGGATGGTGTCCATACTGTACCTCGGCCAGCCGGTCAGCCAGGGCTTTGACCATGATGCTGCTGTAGTCGTCTCCCTGAGCCTGGAACTGCTGACTCAGCTCCTCAGCTCCAAACACAGCCACAGCAAACACACCGATGTAGTCTGCCACGCCGCTGTCTACGGGGGCAACGAAGTCAGACACACACAGGTAGGGCTCTGAACTGGAGCGGTCCTTCTCCGCCTGCAGCGCACACACACACACACACACACATAAATGTGTTAATGTTACTTTGTATTAAACTCCTATTCTGGCTCCAACCTGCTTCAAAAATTCAAAGTACTACTAAGCACCACACATCAGCTGACTGATGCCTCCCTGTGGTAGAGCAGCAGAATGCTTTCTTTATGCTACATGTGTCCACGCCTCAATCTTTTTAGACTTAAACTACAAGATGAGCTCTCAGTAGGCCAAGGGTAGTGTACAATTATACAGGAAAGGTCACATAATTGTTAAAACTGTTTTTGTTAGTTTCTGTTTATTATCATTTGTGTCTGTTGTAACTGTCAGAAAAATACACCCACAGTAAGATACATTACTGTTAAAGACAGACATTTAAAGGTCGACTACATCTGCATTCTTTTACGGGTTTTTCAAATGGAAACGCCAACTCAGTTGTTAGCAGAAAGCAGTGACGTATGAATAATGTGAATGCCAGCACTAGCTCAGTCAACGTTAGCTTTGCTAAGTTTGGAAATAACTGAAAGGGTTAGTTCGTATGTATACTCCTGTGTTCTGTGAGGTCAAATATCTGTTTTTGTTAATGGAGTCTGGTGGCTTCGAAGAGAGTGATATAACTACTTCAGTTCCCCGTCAGAAAGGGCTGTCTGACGGCGAGGTAAAGCGTCTGTGAACGGGAGCAGCAGAAAAATGGATTTTAGCCACTTAAAAAAAGAATCAGTTTAAGTGTACGCTATATGTAGAATATTTTCAGACAGCCATCATCTATGCTCTCTTCAAAAGCCACCAGACTCCACTGATAAAAACAGTAATTTTACCTTGCAGAACACGGGAGTTGCTGGTATACCGCTGCATCGATCAGTTAGTTTGTTTGTGTTATTGTGTGACTTTCGGATCAGACATAACGTGGCGTCCACAGCAGTACGTTGCTTAGCTTTAGTGCCGGTACTCCTGTCTGTTTCTCCAAACTGAGAGCGCACCGACCACCATCTACTGTAGGTAATACACACTGTCTATGAATAAAGTGATCTGTATATATATATATATATATATATATATGTAGCAACGTCATCATGCAGAAACCTACGTCAGGTCACATGGGAAAACGTTTTTAGAAGGGTTTAGGTTAGGACAATAGTATTATGATGCTAGAACATACGTACTTTGACCAAAAAACAGACCCAGTAAAAACCTAAAAAAATAAATAAATAAATAATGGACCCGCTCTTTATCAGCAGAGTGCTCCACAACATCATCAGCAACAATCAAAGCTGCTGCTATGAGGTGGATGAATGAAATGAAATATACTGCAACTGTTTGTGAAACTCACCTGTTGCCGTAAACCACAGAATGCGGCGATGGGCTTGGTGTCTCTGCGTACAGTGACATCATCTTTGTACACATTGATGTCATCGCCGTCACTCTGGGCAGGCCAGAACCCCACCAGGCCCCGCCCCTCCAGACTGCCGTTGTCAATCATCCGGTGGAGCAGCCGCTGGGCGTCATCAAAGACTCGCCGAGCCTCCGAACCTGCAGGAAGACGGTATTAGTGAAGATCAGACATGGTTTCATTTCTGTTACAACACGGCTGGAAGTCATTCAATGCTGACAATGGTTTTGTGTTCTTGTAGTTGTTTACTTATTTTAGCTTTCAAGATGTTGTCACTGAAGATTTCACTGCACTAATCACCAGAAACTGTACAATAGTCACTAGCATCAAACCTGCATTCACAATATATACAAACTTTTTCATAAGTTACACTGTATTGTACCAGCTTAGTTAACATCCAGTAACATGTTACAGTAACATCTATTTCATAATGTTAATCCAATAGGTTAGTGTTTTATCTTTATATTTTTGTGAATAATGATATGAATATTTAAATATGAGCCAAATCAACAATCAACTTATCATTGTTAAAAATAAGATTATTTTGTTCCAATTAATGAGAAGAAAAGATGATAAACTACAGTATCGAATTATCTTCAAAAAATAGAAGTTTTTTTCTTGCTAATTTATTAGGGCTGTCAATCGATTCAAATATATGATCGCGATTAATGATTGTCCATAGTTAATCGCAATTATTCACACAGTTTTTATCTGTTTAAAATGTACCTTAAAGGGAGATTTGTCAAGTATTTAATACTCTTATCAACATGGGAGTGGACAAATATGCTGCTTTATACAAATGTATGTATATATTTATTATTGGAAATCAATTAACAACACAAAACAATGACAAATATTGTCCAGAAACCCTCACAGGTACTGCATTTAGCATAACAAATATGCTCAAATCATAACATGGCAAACTGCAGCCCAACAGGCAACAACAGCTGTCAGTGTGTCAGTGTGCTGACTTGACTATGACTTGCCCCAAACTGCATGTGATTATCATAAAGTGGGCATGTCTGTAAAGGGGAGACTCGTGGGTACCCATAGAACTAATTTTCATTCACATATCTTGAGGTCAGAGGTCAAGGCACCCCTTTGAAAATGGCCATGCCAGTTTTTCCTCACCAAAATTTAGCCTTGGAGCGTTATTTATCCTCTTTCACGACAAGCTAGTATGACATGGTTGGTACCAATAGATTCTTTAGGTTTTCTAGTTTCATATGATACCAGTATCTTCACTTTAGTGTTAAAACTCCGCTAAAATCGCAAGTTGAGTTAATGCGTTAAAGAAATTAGTGGCGTTAAAACGAACTTGCGTTAACACGTTGACAGCCCTACAATTTATATTCATAAAACACCTATTAAAAAAAGTAAAATGCATGAGCATCATTTGAGTCGCATATCACGTAGCAGGATAGATGTTAGTGGTATGACTTATGATTTATGAAGAACCCTGACAGAGGCGGAGCTCGTACCGACAGTCTTGTCCTTGAAGATCTTGGGGTAACCTCTGTTGGGGTATTTCCCTCTCAGCTGCCACACGTCAAAGAAAGGCTTCCAGTCGATGAAGTCGAGCAGACTGTTCAGGTCGTACCAGTCAAACACACGGGTGCCCAGGAACTGAGGACGCACTGCAGCACAAAGACAGAGAAAGAGTATACTTGGGTTTTTAAGGTCCGTGCAGAAAATGAACAACATTTTCCACAATGTACCAAAGTATCACATATTCTCTGCTTGTTCCAACACCTCATTGAAGCTATATGATAGTTGTTGTTGTCATGACAGATACTGCATCAGTGTATCTGTGGTACAGTTTTGCTTTAACTTACCTGGTGTGGGCAGAGAGAGCCAGTCTATATGTAAAGCCTTCTCTCTGGCCTGGGACAGAGACAGATACCGACGATCCTGAGGCAACACAGACGGAGACGGAGGATGAAGACGAAGGCAAGGTAATTTCATTCAGATTACACTTTTCATTTACAAGTAAACTCAATATGCTTAACATTAAAACGCATGCACAAACACACATCCACCCGACTGTGAACAAATCATTAATAGCAGCTTGTTTCTAGGACTAGGACAGGAAGATTATCAGAGGAGAGGAAAAGGCACAGTGTGAATGTGTGATCCATAAAAGAATGATTGGATACACAGTTGTGGTCGCTGGTCTGGAACACTTACAGTAGGTCATGGCAGTTTGGAAATTTCTATTATTTCTGCAAACTGCTCTTTTTCTGTGACAGGATGATTGGTAAATGTTCTTCTTTTGTAACAAAAACAAACTAACTTCTGCAAATTTGACAAAAACTGATGGGTCAAAAATAAACAGACTTTAGACCAGCTTTTTATTGGTCAAAGGAGCAATCACTTTCTGTGGACTCAAGATAGCAATGTGCCAACTAAGTGCCTGACCACCTCATTGTAAGAGCAACACGCCCATGGGCGCACAGATGGGCGCAAGTACATTTGCTACTTGCACAACGTGGACGCTGGGCGTGAAAATGACTACTGCGTCGATCAAAAACTAGACCGTTGCTCAGCTTTGCGCCGGGTGTAAGATAGAGCCCTATGTAATGACTTTGATGAATACTGACAACTTCAAATTTAAACACTTCACAAAAAGCTGGCAAATGATTATGATGATTATATAAACATATGACTACCAATTTCACTCTAGACCAGGCTTTCTACTTGTTTATTACTCGTTATTATAATAATAAAGACATAATAAAAATAAATAATTCTATTTTAAATGCTTAGGTATCTGATGTCGGACTTTTATTTTGACACACAGGCGTGAAAGATGTACAGTAGGCTAGCCGTTGCCATGGTAACGCCAACATTTGATTGAAAGGTGACAAGGCCTTACCTTATTGTTCGTAGGCAAAAATGGCGCAAATACAATCCAGAGTATGGGTGTGAATCTTTCGTTATCTCACAATTCGATTTTGATTCTTGGGGGTCACTATTTGATTCAAAAACGATTCCCGATTAAGTACATAAGGGGTGCTAAATCTTCTGCAGTCCGCTGTGCGCTAATAAAGGCGGTGCGGCAAATTATGGCATGAAAGCAGAGTAAAATGTGGACACAAATTATGCACTTGCACAAATAAACACTTTTTACTAAAATATGTTTAGTATTTCTCAATTCTCAGAGACTTCAAGAATAACAAGTTCAAGTTATACAAAAAATAAAAGATGCTGCCTGTTACATAAATGAAATTGGTTGCAGCATTTTTTTCTGAGGAACTGAATAACCCTGTAAAACTGGTATTTTTTTGAGCTGAACTTTTTGCCGGACGCCCTGTTTCTGTTTATTCCCGTCGCTCACTTTGAAAGCACCGCAACGGACGAGGAGCGGCTGTTTCATGAAGTTGAAATGAGGAGTTATCTATACGATACCTCCTTCGCCTATATAAGCTGGCTGGAGGGAGATCACCCGAAAGTTTTGTACTTGTTGTTGTTTCTATATTCTAAGTCATTTCCAGTAAATAAGCCTGTCACAATATCAAACGTGTGTTTTCTGTTTAAAAAGTACAAATGTCGGAAGATAGCAAGTACTAATCACCCATCTTTTAAGTGGTCGCGTCTCCAGTCTGATCTCACAGCTGATAGGTACGTGGTTTGTTTACATGACGTAACGTAACGCTTGCTGCTAGGACACAATGTCACTCGCTCTGCGTCAGAGTTCTCTGCCATCATTACAGTTGTTGTTGAGTTATTCCTCGTTCAGCTTGACCTAATGTTACATTTCATTTTCAGTTAATGAAAGTGACGTTGTGTGACTCTCGTCATGTGTTTCATGAGTGTGTGAGGCAGACAACTGCAGCTTGTTTTCCCTTTCACAATCGATTATTCATTTTCATATTTGAATATCTGTTTTTTTGTACAATTCAAATACATATTTGAATTTACAATATTCATTGATAGCCCTAGTTTGTAGGACTACTGTCCATCAGTAGCAAGATCAAGGTTCTTCTGTGCAAAATAACGTTTTTAAAAATCTATTTATTTTGGTGTTGCGAATCGATTCAGAAACTGACAAGGTAAGAATCTTACATGGATCGATTTTTTTCCTGCACCCCTATTCCAAGGTATGGAAAATATGGATGTACGTGCATTGAAGATAAAATGGCACTGAAACCCCAGTGTGTTATATGTAGCAAAGTGCTCGCTCAAGAGCGCATGAAACCATCAAATATTTAAACGTCATTTAGAATTGAAACATGCAAAGAGGAACCGGTGGATTTTTCCCTCGTGCAGCTGTGTGAAGGGGCTCAGGTGTGTTTTCATTTGTCTGGAGGCTGCTGAACTCTTACAGCCAGTATTTAGAGATAAAAGTTCAAGACACGTGGATGCAATGCTGACCTCAAAGACGGTTGCCTTTGTGGGTCACTGGATCCAGAGGTTTAAAACCCCCTCTAGTGCCTGCCTTATTGGTCGTTCCTACCAGCCATTCTTACCTTCAGGGAGTCGTAGTGCTCCTGTCTGATCTCCTCATACTCCTCTTTCAGGTCCTCAAAGTACTCCTCCCTCATTGCCTCATCCAGGAGCTGCGAGCACTGAGAGAGAGAAAAAACACACTCAGGTTTGGACTAATCCAACTGGAGCGACTCAAACATCTAGATTAATGACCCCCAAGGAGGGGGTGCAATATGGTGCCTTGTTAATATGTCACTAAAACGCTACTTATTCTTTTAAAGCATTAACGCAACTTGGAATGTTTAGGTTTTTATGTTCAGTTTTAAAGCTAGAGTGAAGATACTGGCATCATATGAAACTACATGGCAAACTGCAGCCCAACAGACAACAACAGCTGTCAGTGTGCTGACTTGACTATGACTTGCCCCAAACTGCATGTGATTATCATAAAGTGGGCATGTCTGTAAAGAGGAGACTCGTGGGTACCCAGAGAACCCATTTTCATTCACATATCTTGAGGTCAGAGGTCAAGGGACCCCTTTAAAAAATGGCCATGACAGTTTTTCCTCGCCAAAATTTAGCCCACCTTGGGAGCATTATTTATCTTCCTTCGCAACAAGCTAGTATGACATGGTTGGTACCAATGGATTCTTTAGGTTTTCTAGTTACATATGATACCAGTATCTTCACTCACTATATTTGCATAAAGCAGCATATTTGTCCACTCCACACACACCATGTTGATAAGAGTATTAAATACTTGACAAATCTCCCCTAAAGGTACATTTTCAAAAGATAAAAAATGTGTGATTAATTTGCGATAACTGTTTTTATAATTTATTTTAAAGGAAAATGATAATATAATTTTTTAGATTTACAGCCCTGGTTTTTGGACATTTTTGGACTGACACTGTCCCATGATTGTCTACCTATTTGTATTTAGATGCTGGTTGGAAATTAGCACCAGCTACCAGCCAAATGCTGGTAAAATATGCAAGTGCCTGATAGATTTTCTTCACTCACCAGCCAAAAAAAACAATGGCAATCTACTGAGTGGCTGGTACATTTTGGAATAATTTCCAAACCTGATCCCAACAGGCGCAGACAGGCACAGATTAAAACTATCAGCACTTAAAAGCAGTCAGGGTATTTTAAGAGAGCCAAATCTGCTTTAAAAAAACATGTTTTACTTTGTTTCAATGGGATATTTGTGTAGCCCGTTTCTAAATATCAAATGAATGCTATGGGTGTTTCCTATAGGCCAGAGGCCCTAGAAAAGCTCCAATGATGTCTTACCACCACCACACTCCTGGAGGCGTCCAGAACATGGATAGCAGGAGAACTGTAGCGAGGGGCGATCTTCACCGCTGTATGTGTCCTATCAAACACAAAACAAACAAATTACCCAACAGCACACTGCAAAATTCCAACATGTTCTGGTGAGCAGGGGATGTACTACTGTACTTATAATAACTAATTACTTTTCAGGAGATGTACCCTTTATATGTATAGTATAGTACAGACATGTAATGGTTTAGAAGATGAGCAGTCTTCTGATCCGAAGCATCATGAAAGCGCCGCTTAGCGTCCTCTGTGGGCCTGTGGAGGGTGTACACAGCTACGTTTGCTGTGATGTGACATCATCACGAGCTGCTTCTTTCCAAATGAAAGTAAAGTGCTTCAATAGAAGGAATGGGTACCAAAACCCGGCATTAAACGTGCCCTGGGTTTAAATTATTAAAGACAGTAGCATTGATAAGCTCCGACGTTTTTTTATCGGCACTTTTTAACGTTTCGGTGTATATTATCATCATGCTGCAGCATCACCGCCGCCGAGTTTTACACAAGCGTAGCGTGCTAGCTCGGCTAATAGCAAACTGTTATAAAACAAGCTAAAACAAAAGCTGTCTGTATGTAGTCTGACTGTTTACTCCACACTGCCACTGGTGAATGATGAAATGTTCAGTTGCACGTTTTTGCTGCACCATATATATCTCATTTATTGGTCTCCAAACACAATGTGCTGCATTACGTTTTTAAATCACATACTACAACGACATGTTTGATTAGCTGAGAGCACCTGTTCCCCTTCATATACTGATGTTTCTTGATCAGTGAGATATATTTCTGCCTTATCTCAGATGTGTGTTTGTGTTACTTTGATGTAGTGGCTCCTCCAATCAGCAGTGGCGTTGTCATTCCCAGTCTCTCCATCTCTTTGGACACATGGATCATCTCATCCAGAGAGGGGGTGATGAGACCCGACAAGCCGATGATATCTGCAGGAACAAAGCAAACAAACACCCCACATTACTGTTCCTGCTATTATAACAATAATAACAATGACTACAGCCACAATCACTTCAATCATTTGGACTGACGTCGGGGGGAAAACTAGGATCAGCATCGGCCGGGCCTCTGATTCATGGAGGGACCTTCGTTTGGTCAGCTAACATTACTGCCGATCATGTGAAATATAGAGTGATATCGTGGTTTTAGCTGCTAATGTTGCTAACATTAATGAACATGATGCCTGTCAATCACGTTCAGTCTCGTGTGTGTCGCCTCACTGTTTTGACCGTTCGCGTCTACGTAGTGCGAGCACAAAGCGCGAGCAACAGGACGCTGACCTTAGTTGACTTAGCGGCCACAGGAGTCACTGTTAAAAAGCAATTTTATGATTCTTACATAGAGCCCCTTTAAATTTATAATTATTTTTTTTGTAATTAGTATTTTATTGATTTTTTACATGAACATTGTTACATTTTGGTCCACAAATCAAACTCCTATATGCAAAATAATATTAATATAAAAATAAAATACATAAATGAATACATTTAAAAAATAATATCTACAAAATCCTAGTATACAAATAAAATGCAAAAAAATCAAAATAAATAGATAAAATAAAAGAGATAAATCAAATACATATTCCTACATTCATACATCTAATCTTACAAGCATCCAAACAATAAATTCTTAAAAAATATGTTCCCGTCAGCATCTCACACTGACAATATGCAATCTGAAGCGTACACAGTACCTGCTTTCTGTTTGACGGCCTCTCTGAGGATCTTATCACAGGGAACCATCACGCCCAGGTCGATCACTCTGAAACACAACAAACATCCTAAATCTTTGAGTGTGTGTGTGTGTGTGTGCGTGTGTGTGTGTGTGTGTGGGGGGAGGAATAGTACACCAGGAAACTCTCCACTGCTAATGCTGTATGTATGTATATATACATATATATACATACATACATACAGTATATACTAAAAGTATGTGCTGGCCCTCATGGCCCCATGTCCCATAATATATAGGTAGTTGACACACGCAGGCACACACACGGTAAATTAGTGCCATTAAACACAGGTACAGTAATAGTGTTGGGATGGTTCCCAGGGCCTGTCAACAAACCAACACTGCCACTTATCTCCCATAATGCAACACTGTGCCCTGCAGGGGATCAAAAGGTAATCTGAAGGTGTGGAAGAAAAAGCACCCAGTGCTCGGGGGAGAACTGAAGATGGAACTGTAAACTTTCAGCAGCAAACCAGTTTTACCTGAAGTTGTTGCAGCCCAGCACCACACCTACGATGTTCTTGCCAATATCATGGACGTCTCCCTTCACTGTAGCCAGAACGATGGTGCCCTGGTAGGGATCCTGCAGATCAAGGAGAAAAGGATCAGAGGAAAGGAAGGACCAGAGAACAGGATAAAATGTTTCCAGTTCATTTTCAATCTTTGCGAGGCGAAGCTCTGCTCCTGGCCAGAGGAGGTTCCGCTGTTGAACTAGTACTGTGACATCACATATACTGTAGGTCTCCAATGAAAATAATTCTTAATCTTTGTGGGAAGACATTGGTCAAAATGAGAGTTAAATGAAAGAGACTAAATGCATCCTTATCTAGTAGAGACTGACCACGTCCTCAGTTGACCCCGACAACAACTTCATCTCCTCCCTCTCCTTCTCCATGAAAGGAATCAGATAGCCCACCGCCTTCTTCATAACACGAGCTGACTTGATCACCTGCAGACACACGAGGACTTCAAGTTTTATCACCGTTTAAAAATGCTGAAATACATAGACATGTTTAATCCAATATAAACAGAGATACATAAGAAGAAATATAGACTAGTCTTGGAATTGATGGCACCTTGAAAGTTGCATTTTGCTACACACTACTGCCGATTGATATAAAACTGATTATATGTATAGGCTTAATGCTCAGCTTAATGCTACTAAATGTCTGGTAGGACTTCACTGGGAAAAAAACATGAAATCTGAGGTAAAACCAGTAAGAGAGTTTAAAGATCTAGTGTGTAAGATCTGGCAGTATCTAGCGCTGAGGTGAGGAGATTACAACCAACTGAAGGGAACCTGAAAATTGGGGAAAGTCTTGCAAGATGGTTAAGGTTAGGCATTGATCTTGAATAGTTAAGGTTAGGATAGGTCGTCGGGCAGCGAGTCTCGCGAGAGGTTTTGCAAGTTTTTGCAGATCTCAGACCAGATTTCGCAATTTGCGGGTTACCTTCCAGACACGACCCAACTGAGGCTTCTCCAGTGTGCTACGGTGGCTGACACGAAAACGCAAAAGTCCCTCGCTAGAACCATCAGGAGCAGAGCCAGTGCGTAGAGTGTGTGTGTGTACGTGGGAAGTGAGTAGTAATGCAACAGAGAGAGAGAGCGGTGGCGACGGGAGTGCGTAACGTCATCGACTCCGGCTCAAGCAGGAAAAGTTAACGGAGTTTGGTTTGTCTGTTCTGGGCTACTGTAGAAACATGGTGGTGCAACATGGCGGACTCCGTGAAGAGGACCCGCTCCCTATGAAGATATGAAGGGCTCATTCTAAGCTAACGGAAACACAACGATTCTTATCAGGTGATTATACACTAAAGAAAACATAGTTATTAATATTATATTCTATTTCTGCCAATAGATCTCCCTAAATGTTACACACTGGTCCTTTAAAATGCTACACAAGATTTTGGCAGTTAGCTTCTAGGTGTGTCATAATTCAAAAGTGAAGCACTGGAAGACAACAGGTACAAGCTGAGCCTCTGACCTTCTCAAACCATGTAAACAAACAACGCTTTAAAAAAAAAACAGAGTAATAAATAAAACAACACGATTGACATTTTCTTTTCTATAGCACAATATTGGAAACTTCATTAGGGAACACTTACTATGTCTGAAACTGACTGATACCCTTCACCAGCCAGTCAAAACAACCATAGCAACCCATGCTGAGCACCACAGGTAGACAAAGAGCAAAAAGAAATCCAGAATGAGTTGCCATCCTACCTGTGGAAGGAACATCTTGCCAGCTCCAAAGAGATCTCCCACCACCTTCATGCCGTTCATCAGGGGCCCCTCGATGATGTGAAGGGGTCGAGTGTAGCGCTCCACCTGAAGCTGACACTCCTCCACATCCTCCACCACATACTTATCTATTCCCTGACAGCAGCAACACAGGATGGAGCATAACAGGAGAACAGAGAAGAACATGACGACAGGTGAATCGTTAATAGGGCAAATTATGTTTGGATTTGATATAAATACATAAATAGAAGTGGTCTCTGTCAGTGTTTACTTTGAAAGTTGAAGACGAGGTGAAAATAGGATTAAAAAATAAATTCTACAAAAATTACGGCATTCACTGCCATTCTTGCGACAGGAAACTTTTCCTGCAAATTTCCTTGAAAACCGACATGCTCTTTTAGAACAACAAACAAATCATCCTGAAACCATTCTTCATAGGGCTGGAAACAAGTCACGGTGCACACAGACTAACACGTCTCAGCAGGTTTAGGTGTCCCAGACAAACTTTTGAAAACTTATTAAAATCTTTTATTACATTCATCTTATAAATACAGGTACATGCATGAAATTTGACCTCTGCATTTAACCTGTCCTAAGCATTAGGATGACTTAAATGATTTAAGTGATCATTTAGATGATCACAGTGCCAAGATAACCAAAGCTAAAATTATTTCTGATTGGGCCCCAATAGTAATAAACGAGCTGATTCAGACTTTAGAGAACAGCTACATGCTCATCAAACCTCCCATTGACATACAGTGAAGAGAAAGTTGAAGTTGACAACGTGGCGACGTACAGTTGGCCTCTTATCTTTACTGTTACACAGTCCCTAACCGTATCTAAGCCGGCTTACAATATTGTTGAAAAATATGAGTTTGCAGTCTGACTTAGACTAGTTTCTCTGTTTCAAAGCATTCTGATCAGAGTAGCTGAAGGAAAGCTGTTTAAATGTCAAAGCTACCAGTGTGTGGATGTGTTATCTAATCCACTCCTCAGATATGTTACCTTAATGAGAGCGTACTCCAGCCTCTCCTCCACATTTCCTTCTCTCCATTCGTCTGTCTGAACCACCTTCTTCGCTCCTTTCACGTTGTTCTGTGAACGAGAGTAGTAAAGTCGACATCTGTTAGCCAAACTAAAGCAACGACAACCGGGTGTGTTATGTGTGTTGTGTGTGTGTGTGTGTGTGTGTGTGTGTGTGTGTGTGTGTACCTGTGCGTAGGCCAGTAGTTTCTCAGTAGCCTCAGCGTCTTTGTTCCAGATGAGGTTTTCACACAGTAACAGCAGCTCTTTATCGATGTCATCATAGACCGGCAGGTTCCCAGCATTCACTATGCCCATATCCATCCCATCCTGAGACAGACAGTGTGGGGGGGGGGGGGGGGGGGGGGGGGGGGGGGGGTGGGGGGTGGGGGGGGGGGGTGTTATAAGTAGGGATGTCTGGATACCAGAAATTTAGTAGTCGATACTAATGCCAGTGAAATTCCGTGATTCTTGATACCAGTTCGATACCACGGTAATAAACTAGAGTAAAACAATAAATACCATGTACTTCAACATCCACTTCTCTATTACAGTTTGCATACTGGTTTTGTTTCATATATATACCAGTATCTTCACTCTAGCTTTAAAACTGAGCCCGCTACAACCTAAAAATCACAAGTTGCGTTAAAGAAATTAGTGGCGTTTAAAACGAATTTGTGTTTAAAACAAATTTGCGTTAATGAGCAAGTTATTGTCGCATTAACTTTGACAGCCCTAATATGAGCACATCATGATAATGTTAGAATATACCTTCGCAAAATACTCATTTTAAAAATAATAATAAACCACAGGCCGTACTGTGAACGGTTTTCTTTATTTTTTAACCTTGAAATCTATTTACAGCGAGGTCTGTGGATGGATAGATAGTAGTGGGTGGATGTCGGTGTTTACCTTGATAGCGTGGTAGAGGAATGCTCCATGCATCGCTTCTCTGATGACCTCCATCCCTCTGAAGGAGAAGGACAGGTTGGACAGACCTCCACTCACCCTGGCTCTTGGTAATGTCTCCTACACAAACGCACAAACACACACACACACTCAAGGTTTGATTCAGAAAAGGACTGTGGTTGCTAACACTGGACCATTTTGTGTGACAATACTGTGAGAGGCTCCGGCAGATAACGTGGGGATTGGTTGAATTTGCGTTCATTCTTCCCCCACGGACTGACAGGTGCATTACCTTGATAAGTTTGGTGGCTCTGATGTAGTAGATGGCGTAGTCGTTGTGCTCCTCCATGCCTGTACCGATGGTGAGGATGTTGGGGTCAAAGATGATGTCGTTGGGGTTGAACCCCACTTTGCTGACTAGCAGGTTGTAGGCCCGAGTGCAGATCTCCACTTTACGCTCTGTGTCTGCGGCCTTGAGAGGAACAGCACACTTGTCAGCACATATCAGTGTGTTTTTGTGTGAGAGTGTGTGTGCGTGTGTGTGTTTATCTCCTCACCTGTCCCTCCTCATCGAAGGCCATGACCACCACAGCAGCTCCGTAGCGCTTCACAGTGGCAGCTCTGTGCAGGAACTCCTCCTCTCCTTCCTTCAGGCTGATACTGTTGACTATACACTTCCCCTGACAGCACTTCAACCCAGCCTCAATCACGGCGAAGTTAGAGGAGTCGATACACAGAGGTACCTGGGGAGGAGAGCACATTCAATCAGAGGTCAGTTATTAACAGGTTCATATGATGAATTAGACATTTTTTTGCAGAAAACAGGCAAAACTAGAATTATCACCTTGCGGTTGTATGCCTCCATCAACCAAAATGTCATCACTTCATCATTTTATCCTATTAGACATTTGTGTGACAATGTCTTTGTGAGGTCACAGTGACCTTGACCTTTGACTACCAAAATCTAATCAGTTCATTTTTGAGTCCAAGTGGACATTTGTGCCAAATTTGGAGAAATTTGCTCACGGCGTTCCTGAGATTTCACAAGAATGGAACTGACATACGGTCACAGTGACCTCGACCTTTGAAAAAAAAAAAAAAAAAAAAAAAAAATCAGTGTTCATCTCCACTGCCTTTAAACTTCCTACCCGTGAGATGTCTGGCTCAGAAGCAATTAATTTACAAAATCGAGCCATAGCCGTTGGCCCCTCCAGCATCCCCTCATCCATGTTGATATCCAGGACCTGGGCTCCCATCTCCACCTGGGCCTTAGCGATGCTTAGAGCCTCCTGGACAACAAACAGAGAGGCACATACCAAATAAACCGGCGGACGCAAGCCAGAACTTCATCTATGCTCATGATTTGACTGAAAATGACAAATGAAATAATAATAGTAGTACACCAAATCTGTCTCACCTCATAGTTTCCTGCCATGATCAGCTTGGCAAACTTGCGTGACCCGGCCACGTTGCAGCGCTCGCCGATGTTAACAAAGTTGGTGTAAGGGCCGACCCTGAACGGCTCTAAACCTGGAAATGAGACAGACGTTTCATCACATTAACATCCTGCATTCTGGACAAACAGGGATTAGAAGAGGGAAGGGGGGTTTTCAGCACCACGGTTTCATTTTTACACATTTTAAAGCTAGGGTTGGTGGTGTTGTTCAAAAACAGTTTTAGTTATATTTGTTAAAAATTAGCATTACATCCCGACAGCGATCAATAAATCACATGCTCTGACAAAAATATGCAGTCCAATCATTTCATTCGGCCCAAATGAAATGATTGGACTGCAGATTTTTGTCTCTTTCTTTCTGTAAATCGGTAAATAAATCACTTTTTGAGATCGACATCTGATCGACATCCTCTTTTCATTCGTTTATATTCATTATCAACCAGAGCAATCAGGATTTCACTTGTTTAAACTTGTTCGAAAGTCTCACTGAAAATGAGATTCACACATATTAGAGACTGCTTTCATTTTATTAAGTTTGACAGCAGTGGGTCTTCACAGGACGGTTTTTAATACCTGACAGCAGCATGTAGTCTTGATAAATATTAGCCTCAGGAACTCTTGGCTTACAGTGTTTGACTGCTTCAGATATGGCCCTGTATATGAGGAAGAAGAAGGGGAGGGGAAAATATTATAACATTTTCAAAACTGCATGAAATTTAAGAGACATTTTCTTGTCAGAAAAAAAAAACGACAGTGACCTGATGTGTCCTGGAGTGGTCCCACAACAGCCTCCCACAAGATTCACCAGTCCATCCGTAGCAAACTCCTGCACACAAAGATAGAAACAAAATCTTAGCTGCAACAAAAAGGCGGCCAGGATCTGCTTGACTTAAGCACACATTTTTTATATTTTTCATTTGGAATTTAACTTTTATTTAACCAGGATGGTCTCCAGACTAATGTCTGGTTTTCAAGTTTGAGTTCTGGATAAAACAATTAGAAACACAGAAGCAAAACAAACCAGAAGGAACAAAGAGAAGAGATGATAAAAGCACATAACGATGTCCATGATCTTACGTTTACAATCATTCAAAGTAAAGATTCAACATTTGGGGAATTATGCTTATTAGCTTTCATTATGAGAGTAAGATGAGAAGATGGATATCAATCTCATGTCTCTGTGTTAAAGTTACTACGAGAAACTGTCATTTTGCGTTGGTTTTGGCGGTCCCTGTGGATAAAAGCGGTAGTGTGTCTGAGCACCAGGGTCCCTTTAGAAAACCTCTCATTTTACTGCAGCATTCACTTCCCGAAGCCGGAGCTTGTTATGACCAAGCTGTTTGTGCCTCCTCCGACACTTGGTGCCCTACGCACAGCGCTTGATGCGCATGTGCCCGGCGGCGGCGCTGGATGTCATGGAGATTACATCCATATTTTATAGAGTCTATAGTTTGGAGTGGAGGATTCCTGGGATGATGCTGTTGAACACCGAGCTGAAGCCCACAAAAGCCCCATTTCGACAGCAGGAACCTTCCCCCAGAATTAGGAACCTTTTGAGGAACTCACTGTGTTTCGACCGCAGGGACCAGGGTATAAATTAAGTCCCGGAGTCTTTTTACCAGTGCTGCTTCAACTGTACTGCTTCCTGTACAAGGAAGTACTCTAGTATCACATTACATCCAGCGTAAAGTAGCAGTAAACGTCGTAACGTCGACGTGTTTTTTAGATGAAACAGGCGGCCGCACTGAACTGCAGCCCTCGTCTCATTTCATGTCGCTTTTTCATACGTAGGCGACTAATATGCCTAATCTTCGCGGGTCTTTAGACCGCTATGGAAACGCAAACGACAATGGGGTGAGGAACCTTTTAGTTAGTTTTGGTAAAATTACCAGGAACTTCTTGGTGCAAACCCGTCTAAACAGGATCCTTGCATATGTCCCTGGGGAGTCGAGGTGTTGTAGGATGTAGTGCAGTTGGTTGTGTGACGTCAGAGTCGGAGCCGGGGAGGAGTGTGAAAGTGGGCGTACAACACATTCATGGTTCATGGTTTCCCGTAGCTGGAGATGCCCTGTAGGCCCCTACACCCTGTTTTTCAGGTTTTTCAGAGTAGCTCCTTTTTGCTACTCTGATCCCCTTCGTCAGTGTGTTTTATGGCCTGGTTGTACAGGATTCTGTCCCTACTTCTGCGGGCCTCCTCCTTGGCCTGGTGGAGCTGCTGAGATTAGCTGTAAACCAAGGTTTGTTGTTGCTGTATGTGCAGAAAGTTTTAGTCTGCACACACACGTCTTCACAAAAGTGGATATAAGATGTCAGAGTCAGTTCATCCAGATCTGTAGCTGCACAAACGTTCAAAGCAAGGCCTGTAGTTTAGGCTTTGTCTCTATGGTCCATCTCTTCACAGCCTTGACCTCAGGCTTAGCATATTTTGGTGTCTGCCTGTAGGTCAGGAGAAAATGAACCAAACAATGGTCAAGGAGTCCTAAAGCTGCACGGGGGATGGAGTGATAGGCGTCCTTTAGTATGGTCCAGTGTGTTTTTATCCCTGCTGGGACACTTGGGCTGCATTCACACCAGATCAGGCGCATCATTAACGCCGCAGCCCAAAACGCACTACCTGCATTCAAAATGAATGGGAGGATTTGAGTTTTCACTGCACCGCTGGACCTGTGAATGCAGCCTTAATGTGCTGTCTGTATTTTTGTATTTTGTGGCTGAGGTTTGCTGTGTTAAAGTTCCCATGAACAATGAGCAGGGAGTCTGCATGTTTATACTCCATTTAGTAATCTATTCATCCAGGTGTTTTTAAAGCCTCACTAAACCACGCCTGAGGTTATATGCAAACACCGACCAGAATAAAGGAGGAAAACTCCCACGGTGAAAATGGTTTGCAGTCAGTAAAAATAGTCTCTCAGTGAGGACTGCATGATTTCTTTAACACTGTGACATCTGTACACCAACCCGCATTTATGTAGAAGCAGATCCCGCCTCCCCTTGTCTTCCCTGATTACTTCAGAGTCAACAAATTAGATAGGACATGGGAACTTGTGGATATTGTTGCACTTTGGACGGAGCCAGGATAGCTGTTTCCCCTGATTTCTCTCATAAGAAGAACTAAAAGTACTTGCTTAGTTTTGACTACTTTTGTGACATTTTGCCTTTATCAGGTAGTTTTGACTGTAGCTTGACATGGGGAGAGAAGGCGAGGAGGGGCCTGATATGCAAGAAGGCTCCCTGACAACTTGATTTTTGTAAGACTGCAGTAGTCTTAGATTTCCTTACAATTCTGGCAGTGCTTAACACTTTACGTTATATTGGAAAATTGGTGAAATATTTGCTAAAGTGAAGGCGCAAGAAAGTCACAAGCAGTCAAAATCAACTAATGCCGGGTACACACCACACAAGAATCAAGCCGATTTTGATCCTGATTCCCCTCCTCCCGAGGATCGTCAGCATGCCACGATTTTTTGTTGGTTCTAAAGATTATCTTTTCCAGATATTCCTGTGGTGTGAGGTATGTTAAGAGTGTTTTTTACATCCCCCGATCGACCCAGAAGTCCATCCTGGCCTCACCGATTTCAAATCGTAAATGTTAAACTTGTTCGATATTTACAATCGAATATCCTGTTGTGGGTGGGGAACCCCGATGACAGCCGATGACACAGTCACGTGGGAAAGAACGTTAGCCAATTGCGAACCAAGCTGACGGAGGAAGGAAGGACAACCACCGCCGTCACGGCGTCCGCTGCTAATGCATGAGCTAATGTAAAACGTGAAGCATAAAGTAGTAGTAAGATGGAGCTCCAACTTGTTGATTTGTGGCAACAACACAAGAGTTTATTTAACGTGTCTCCGTGACTTCATCCATCCATCCTTCGTGAATATTCAGAACAAAGTAAAAACTAACATCGCTAATTCTTCCTGCCTGTTCGTTTACACTAAAGACACGTTTGATCGCGAGAGATTTATCAATATTTACCTTTTTTGTAGTTGTTTATGAATGAATCTGTTAGTGTGTGGTGTGCTGTTTTGGCCGACATAAACAGGAAATTATAAGAAAACACATTGTAGCGAGATCTTCCCTGTTGCTGCAATTTTGCTGGAGTCTAAGGGCCGTGATATTACCCTTCAAAATAAACTGTTTCTCCACATGGTCCTCTTGGCCACCATGATCATGTATATCTTAACATCAAACATCAGTCCTAAAAATAAATAAATAATAGAATAGAACCTTTAAATTGGAGGCGGTTACTGCTGGGGTTTCGTCGTACCCTCCAAATGTGTTGGGAAGACCTAACAGAAAAAAAAGATAAGACACAGAGCTCCTGACATCATTACATCATCCTGGGTGGTCTGACACATGATGCAACAGAAATTGGGCCACAGGTCAGTGTGTGCTCCAGCTGCTTGGAACGAAGAGCAGAATCATTTACAGGGTGTTAACATGCACTAATCCAAAACTAAACTTCCCTGCAATAAATCCAATAGATCTATTAAACTCTATCAAGCTCATTTATGTGGCTGGAGTTGGTAGGGTTAGTTCGTTTTGTTTTAGTTTAGGTTAGTTTCAGGTCTGTACTGTGCTGAAGATGTGTAGTTGTTTAGAGTGAGTGAGGGTTACCTGCATTGGGATAACAGATAATGAAAGCTGTGGTGCATTTCCCTATGGCCTCAATGAAAGGCCTCATCTCTGTCGCCCCCAAAGCACAGTTCAGACCAATGCTGCAACACAGAGAGGGACAAAACCAGTAAGAAGCTGGAGTTCAGACTAATACTGCAACACAGAGAGGGACAAAGCAAGTAAGAGAGTGGAGTTCAGACTAATACTGCAACACAGAGGGACAAAGCAAGTAAGAGAGTGGAGTTCAGACTAATACTGCAACACAGAGAGGGACAAAGCAAGTAAGAGAGTGGAGTTCAGACTAATACTGCAACACAGAGAGGGACAAAGCAAGTAAGAGAGTGGAGTTCAGACTAATACTGCAACACAGAGAGGGACAAAGCAAGTAAGAAACTGGAGTTCAGACTAATACTGCAACACAGAGAGGGACAAAGCCAGTAAGAAACTGGAGTTCAGACTAATACTGCAACACAGAGAGGGACAAAACCAGTAAGGAACTGGAGTTCAGACTAATACTGCAACACAGAGAGGGACAAAACCAGTAAGGAACTGGAGTTCAGACTAATGCTGCAACACAGAGAGGGACAAAACCAGTAAGGAACTGGAGTTCAGACTAATGCTGCAACACAGAGAGGGAGTAGTAGAAGTAATGGAACAGAGTTATGTTATTGTCAGAACTAGTATTATGACACCGTATTGTACATGCTGTAGTAAGTTTAGTTACATGTGTGATGTAGAGTAACTCACCATAGAGGGTTCATGTGGGACATGCTCACTACAAAGGCTTCTCCCGTCTGACCGGACAGAGTGCGTCCACTCCGGTCAACGATGGTCCCTGAGATCTATACGATGTGTGGGACAAGGCAGAAGAAGAGCAAGTCAATTAAACCCTGCAGAACACATTCATCCTTGGTTTTAACCCTAAGACGGCTTTCCTATTTTGTTTATCTTTATCCGAATGTAGTTGAAATATAATACAACACATCTAAATTAACTGCGTATGCTCATGTGCAAACCCAAAGTCTGATTACACACACTCCACCCCATGCATAAACTGTTAACGGAAAAGTCTCATAGAGATTATGAATAAAATATCAGACATACAAATATAGGTTTCCTCTCGTAGCTCTTTTCAAACAGCAGGTCGATGGCAAACAAGGCAGCCTGTAGAGGGAAACACACAGCTTTGAGTTTGATAAAATGAAATAAGACATGACAATTATTCATCTGTTACATTATTCCCAATCAGCCTGAAAACATTAAACCCCTTTCTATCAACTGAAGCTCCTCTATAGCTCTCTGCTTTTGTAGGGCAGAATGAAATGGTGCAAAATAAGTCATTATTTAGTTAACATGTTTAAAGAAAAAGAGGTACCTTAGCGTTGGCAGTATCAAAGATGGTTTCAACCAGAAGGATGTCTGCTCCTCCGTCTAATAGACCTCTGACCTGCTCTGAGTAGGCTTCTACAAGCTCATCAAATGCTGGGGAAAGCACAAACACACAAACACATTTCAGTGAATATCATGACATACTGTACATTACATTACTCATTTGCATGTTGGTGTCAATCGATAGTCTTTTTTTCCCAGCAGACATTTTGACTTGTCATAGTCGGAAAAACAGGTGTTACCAATAACATTAAAAATGGCTCAGTTCCATGAAAGTCTCTCCCTGAACCATGGCAGTGTGATAGTGAGCCAGCATGAACAATACAAACTGAACTTGTATGGAGGACGGCACCTAAGAAAATAAATAAATAAATAAATTACTCAATAAATAGATGAATATGTCATTAAATGTACTAAAAATAATATAAAAAATAAATGTAGCCATTCATTTATTTATTTAGGTATTTATTTTTTAATTTATTGATTTATTTTTGCATTTATTTATAGGGAAAATCATGCAGAAATAAATAAATGCAGAAATACATCTAAAAATAAATATCAAATAAATAAAAAATAACTGCAAAAATAAATGAATAAAAAAAATAAATGCAAAGGTAAATAAATAAATTTAAAAATTAACAAAAATAAATAAAAGGGAAAATTAAACAGAAGAGTAAATAAATAAGGGAATTAATACAAAGATAAATAAATAAAGAGGCAAATTAAAACAGAAATATCAATTTATGTCACATTTTATCAATTAATTAATAGCTACATGTATTCTTAATATTATTTTTGCTACATTTAATGATATATTTATTTATGTATCGAGTCATTCATTCATTTTTGATTTTGGCAAGTTAAGGTTAACTTTAACCCTCCATACACTTGGACGGTTAAGGTTAAATGTTATACCTTATAATAAATCTTGTCTATCGTGTGTCTGGACATATATCTATAAACCCATGCATGTTCCCGAGCTCTTGTCCAACTCTTTGCCCCCTGAATCATTCAGTCACTTTACAGTGTCCAAAAATGGAGAAAAAAAAAACAAAAAACATTGAGTCATCTTACTGATGTTCCTGAAGTCAGGTCTCTCCACAGACGGGGATACAGACAGGGTCTTATTGGTGGGACCCACTGCCCCGGCCACATAGCGTTTACAGCCTGATAACACACACAGATTACGGTGATGTTACACACATAGGAAATCCCCGAGAGGATTGTACGTTTATCTACTGATATTGATAAGCTGCTGCAATGCTAAAAACTCAGCTGACCAGTTTGCTTGGTGACATCATCAGCTGCCCTCCTCGCCAGCTCCGCAGACACCTTGTTGAGGCGATAAGCCTGCAAAACAAACAAAAACACTTATACACTCTAAAGCAAGAAACAAGTTTGTGACTATATTATATTTTTTATGATTATATGGTAGGGCTGTGTATTGGCAAGAATCTGACGATACGATACGTATCATGATACACCGGTTACGATTCAATATATTGCGATACTATAAGTAAGGCGATATATCGAGATTTTTTAATCAAATTTTAGGAAAACTGTCATAATGTAAAGAACACACAACCATATGCATAAAATCTGAATAAAATGTTTTTTTATATATATATATATATTCATTCATTAATATTAACGCAACTTGCAATTTTTAGGTTGTAGCGGGTTCAGTTTTAAAGCTAGAGTAAAGGTCCTGGTATCATATGAACCTTGAAAACCTAAGGAATCCATTGGTACCAACCATGTCATACTAGCTTGGAAGGAGGTTAAATGACACTCCAAGGAAAAACTGTCATGGCCATTTTCAAAGGGGTCCCTTGACCTCTGACCTCCAGATATGTGAATGAAAATTAGTTCTATGGGTACCCACGAGTCTCCCCTTTACAGACATGCCCACTTTATTATAATCACATGCAGTTTGGGGCAAGTCATAGTCAAGTCAGCACACTGACACACTGACAGCTGTTGTTGCCTGTTGGGCTGCAGTTTGCCATGTTATGATTTGAGCATATTTTTTATGCTAAATGCAGTACCTGTGAGGGTTTCTGGACAATATTTGTCATTGTTTTGTGTTGTTAATTGATTATAATTAATAAATATATACATACATTTACATAAAGCAGCATATTTTTCCACTCCCATGTTGATAACAGTATTAAATACATGACAAATCTCCCTTTAAGGTACATTTTGAAGAGATAAAAAATGTGCGATTAATTTGCGATTACTCGCAATTAAATAGTAGAGAATATGATAATGTATTTAAATCTTCAACAAATATTTAAATTGTGACTCTTTAGGCCAAAATTAGTACAGTGACTATATCATTTTGTGTAAAGAGTTTTTCAAAAAGACACAAACAATTTTAAAATACTGTAAAATGGACAAATGAATGTGTTTTGTGAAGTTTATTAAGACAATAGGATCTGTGTCTCAGCCATGTCTGCTGAGTGCAGGAGATAAGAGCAAGGTCACAGGGTCTGGGTGAAGAGCGTACAGCTGCATGTAGAGGTGTGGGGGGTAAGTGCATGAGTTGTGCACAGTGGTCTAGCAGTGTCAGACACCATACCATGTGTTCCAGTCCATAGTCTGCCTGGGCGACAGAGGTGCTGCTGAATGTGTTGGTCTCTATGATGTCAGAACCAGCCAACAGGTAGTCCTATAAACACAGAGAGCCCCGGTTAGACATAGAGACATAGTAGACAGTAGTTCACGGTGAAGTTTGTGGATTATCCACAGGGTTGGCGTCAGAAAACATATCTCAAAATCACAACACATGAAACTGAAATTGCCTGCATGGCTGATATCACTAAGGGTGAGTGAGGCCGAGTAGTGTGGGTGAACGAATGGGCCCTGGATGAAGTACCTTGTGTATTGTGTAAATGATGTCGGGCCGTGTGATACTGAGAAGGTCGTTGTTGCCCTTCAGTGAAAGAGGGTGCTCTTTAAACTCATCCCCCCTGAAATCTTCCTCTTCAAGGGTATACTGCTGGATCATGGTTCCCATGCCACCGTCCAGGACCATAATCCTTTTCTGCAGCACTGCTCGCAGCTCGGATTCTAATGGACATCTGCATTCTGGAAAGAAAAGAAAATGGGACTTCATATTCATCAGGGATTTTACAGCAAGACAATTGTTTCAAAGAAAAAAAAAAGAAAAATCAGTTGGCAAACATACTTTAAGTGAAAAAACAACAACAACTAAGTGATAACGTATAATGGGAGAAAATAAAACCACCACTTCTCCTGAGGCCTGGACTACGAAGCGAGTTCAACATACCCAGGGTATCTTCTCGTTATCTGGCTTAACTAACCCTAACAACCGGTCCTACGACGGTGGTTATCAACTCGGTAAATCAACCCAGGGTTTCTCATTCTGGCTACGAGCGTGTTCACATGAAAGGGGCGGTGTTTGCAGCATGGGACCAATCACAAACATGGAAAAGTCTACTGACTTGCAGACAGACAGGCAAAGCATTTTCCAAAAGTGTAAGCACCACTGGTTCTCTCATTCATTTCACACAACTGACTTTTCAGCTGAGCGCCGCGAGGACAGAGGTAGCAAATGAGACGGAAGAAGTCATTGGAGCTGTCCGAGGCTACAGGTAAATACTCATGCTTTCCTATTGACTACCGTGCTAATAAAATAGACTACCTAGCTGTCTAGCTGATTCGTCCCACAGTAACAACATTAACACGTATCATATACATACACCATCTTATTCATACATGGCCTTGGTTATGTGGGTCTAATTTCAAAGTATGTAAGTGCATAAAAAACACATAGGAAGGAATAAAGTTGAGCGTTGTGTGGACAGTCTGCAGCAAATGCACGGAAGAGGTCACTGGAGCCACCTGAGGCTAATGGTACTCATACTTTTCGATTATCCCTTTCATGTATGGTGTCCATTATGGGCATATATTACTATTTTTTAGTCTGTGTGTCATGTATAAACATTTTATAAACACAGTGTATTTACTCCATTAGTGCAACAGGTTAACGGTAAGGATAAAAAAAATATAAACAACTTAACGGTAAGGATCGTAAAACTATGAACAAGTTAACGGTAAAGGTCAAAAAAATATAAACGATACCGAAGTGTTTAATTAATACTCAGTCACTTCTCACTGTGTGGAAGTGACTGGGATCATTCTTTTATGTGTAAGGCAACATCAGGTTTGATTTCAATATTGCTTTCCTAACTTTATAAAAAAAAAAATGTAACAAATAATAAAATGAACATACAACTTGGTAAAAAAAATCTTCAAAATTATCAGGAATTACAATTCAAGATTTAACCTTTTTAATGCAGCAACAAATTGGTCAAAACTTAAAGGTTCCATATCATGCTCATTTTCAGGTGCATACTTATATTTTGTGTTTCTACTAGAACATGTTTAAATGCCGTAATATAAAAAAAAAACATTATTTTCCTCATTCTGTCCGTCTGAATATACCTGTATTTACCCTCTGTCTGAAACGCTCCGTTTTAGTGTATTTCAACAGAATTGCAACGGAATTGCGTTGCTAAGCAACAGTTTGGGTCCATGTTTACTTCCTGTCAGCCGATGTCATTCACATACACTGCAACAGGATATAAACTGAGACACATTTAGAATGTTCACATTTAAAACTGTGTAATGGTCTAAATATTGTATATTTGTGACATTATAAATAGACAGAAATCCTGACGGCTTATTTCAAACGCTCAATTTCTGAAAACGAGTTGTGTGTATTCCTCTGTATATTGAGCATTTTGATACTTTCACAATATTTATAAAGCATATAAACCTGCTTTATAATATAAAAGATATGAAAATCTTACTTTTTACAATATGGGACCTTTAAACAGGAATTAAAATTGCAATACATAATGTATATAAACTTAGAACTGAATTGAATAGATCGGCCCAATTGTCACCGATACCCGGTCCTGCTATTTAAGTCAGTATCGGCTCGATATCAGGTATCGGTGCATCAATAAGTTATATGCCAATACATCATTCTGTAATAAGCAGCTAATATCACCTGCTATGGCTACAGGGATTTGATCACTGTTGTATAGACTTACACTGACTGACTGACTTAATCACTGATGTGAGTTTAAAGATGTCACACATTAAAAAATATATATAAAGCAAAATAATGAAAAGAAATGACAGCATAATGCATGATGAAAATTGATAGTTGCATTATTTTTTTTAACAAAATTCTTCCCTTTATAAATGAAATTATGAAAAGAGAAATAAACTTTCATCATCATTTTCAGATGAAATTTTTCGACATACAATATAGTATGACTTTTTTTTGACATACTATACTTTAACTTATTTTAATGAAATTCCATCTCTCTACCCAAACACACCCCTCCTCCATATTATGCAAATCAGTCTGTAGACCTGAACTGTGATTCTCACTTCAGCTGTGTGTTTAGTTAGTCATTATACTCGGAATAACTTCTGTTTACATGTTTAACTTAACTAGAATTAGCTGCTCTGTCGTGTTGTACAAGTTACTACTGTACTAGAAGACATGTTCTATCTCAGCTAACTCTACACAACTGTCTGCATCCAGTTACATGTCACATAACTTGCCACACACACACACACGTGGTGTCACAAGTGGACAGCAGAGAGATCAATAGGAATGAGACACAGAGTTAGCATTGCATGCTTGCAGGCTAACTGCTAACCTTTAGTGTATTTACCTGCTTCTGAAGAGTGCTGAATGACATTAGTCGGTGCCATCTTGTGAAGAGCCAGCCTTGAAAACAGCCCCACGGTCCGTCTGAAGACTGAGTGGTTAATGTTTATACTGAACCTGAATCACAACCAACCGGCTCTCATGAACCCGGAGCTGCCGGCGGAGCCTCTGCGCTCTGCGGCGGCTGGAGATCCGCCCGTCGCCAGCGGCAACAACTACACTTCCGGTCCTTCACAATAAGAGCTTCACCACAACTTGAATCATTTTCTTCACTTACCCCAGCAATAACATTAATTAAAATTCATATTCCACGGTATTTAAAACATTTTGATAAAAGTTGTGTTTAAATTATTTTAACATAATAAATAATAATAAATAAATACATAAATACATAAATAATTAATAATTAATAAATAATTAATAAATAACAATAACATTATATTAAAAATAAATAAAATAAATAACAATAACAAAAAAAATAACATTAAATAACAATAACATTCAAATTCATATTCCAAGGTATTTGAACATTTTGATAAAAGTTGTGTTTATATTATTTTAACATAATAAAGATTAATAAATAAATACATAAAATAATAAATAATCAATAAATAATCAATAAATAAAAATAAAATAATAAATTTAACAAATAACTGACAATAACCTGATATTTTCAGGTGGAATAAAGTCAAAACTTTACGAGAAAAAAAGTCATAATATAACGAGAATAAAGTCAAAACTTTACGAGAAAAAAAGTTGTAATATTAGGAGAATTAAGTCATAACTTTACGAGAAAAAAGTCGTTATATTACGAGAATAAAGTCATAACTTTACGAGACATAAAGTCGTAATATGTCGAGAATAATAGTATTGTTATTGGTAAGAAGTTGTGTTTATATTATTTTAACATAATAAATAATAATAAATAAATAAAATCATAAATAAATAATAAATAAAATAATAAATTTAACAAATAACTGACAATAACCTGATATTTTCAGGTGGAATTGCATTAATTCATTCTCACTGTGCAATATCATTTTCCACTTGTGCTATTTTGTTAATAGTCTGTTTATTGTCAATACTGTATATACTGCTCCTATTTTTATACTTCCTTCTATTTAAATGGTTCATATTTTGTTACACTTTGTTTAGCTCTTTTTTACTGTGTTAGCTGATGCATCTTGTTTTTAGCACTATCGAGAATCGATCGAGTATTCAACAAAGCCGTGTAATAATTCCTGATAATGAATCCTTCGTCGGGCATTATAGGCAACCGAGAAAGTCGAGAAAGTCCCAGTTTTTAAGTTACCTTCCGTTCACACATTGGCAATATAAAGTGATTGATACATGTAAAATGTTACATATAGTACATTTAAACAGAATTTGTGGCTATGCAATTTCAAGATTAAAGCTTCAGTAGGCAGAATGTTTTTGGCATCATTGGGCAAAAATTCCATAATAACCTTTCAGCATATTGTAATTCAAGTGTTCTGAGAGGAAACTAGACTTCTGCACCTCCTCATGGCTCTGTTTTCAGGCTTTAAAAAAATCTAGGTCTAAATCTTTGTCATGTGTCTGAAAACATTTTATGCGAGAAATAGGCATTACAGTAACCGTTGGATCGGAGTCCGCGAATGATTGACAGCTCGGTTCTGATTAGTTGTTTTCCTCCGGTCTGTGAAATCTTGCAGATGCCGTTAGGAGCACCGGAGGACACAGAGGAACATGTTTTTTTTCAGATTACCTGTCTCATGCACTACTGTCAGGATATAGTGGCCGTTTTATAAAAATAACCTTTTTTTAAAAATCATATTTGCTCCAATCTCGCCTACCCCAGCTTTAAAAAAAACAAAAAAAAAACTTATGATTTACAAACTTTAACCTGATGCTACCATGGTTACCCAATCATTCATTCACTACTCATGTGTTTGGTATTACAATCTGTGAGATTCCGCTCTCTTAACACAGTAGATGGTACTCTTTAGTCTTTAGTACAGTATGCATACAGAAAGAAACAGTTGACTCAGAACCTGTACTGAGAGGAAAGGGGTTTGGTAGGAGAATAGTAGCGGTGTGCAGTCGGGCGCAGGTGCACACAGTATCCACACTGAAGAAATCATTGAACAAGCCTACATCTTCTGATGCTTTGACCCGTCTTAGTAAGTTACACTTTGCTTTTTTTTTTTTGTTCATTACTACAGATTTCTCATTTCTGTCAATTAACAACATATCTTTTTATTACTGTAACACCCTGAGCATATTTTGAATACTCTGACTAGTGACATGACAATATCTCCATGACAACCATCAGGAGGAGAACCGCCCTAATACCAAAGAGTAAAAGAAGCAAAGAGACAAAACTCTTGTTTTTTTTTACAAAAGCCGCTTCTTATATTTATATTTTATTGTTCAACACAGGCCATTTCGGTAGAATATGACAATAAGATAGAAATCATTTTGTTTTACTTTTGTAGGCAGATTTTTTACTGGCGTCCGGTAGTTGCTTTCAGTCCAAAATGGCAGAAGCGTAGCTTTGCCGCTGGGCACTGATGTTGTAGGGGAACGAACAATTGACTTTCACTTCTTATCAATACACGTTCTTTGCTAATACTCGAATATACAGTATATATCATTTTGTTGACAGGACAATAGTTTCCATAGACAGACACGTGTTTAATTAAAACAAGTTCCAAAAGTCTTTTTCCTTTACAGCTGATGTTCATTATCAATACATCTAGAAAAAATACAATAAAAATGATTCTGCCAAAGTTATGAAGCACATGCCAACAGTCCAAAAGAGCAGACCGAGCATCTCAGTCTCAGTCTACAGAGGGTTTTCCCTCATGAGTCCAGATTCAGCGAGGTTAGTCGTCCTTGGACGCCCCCTTCAGACTGGACCTTTGCTTCTTCTGGTCCGTCTGGCCCATGACGCGATACAGTTTTTTACGCGCCTCCTTCTGTCTCTTCAGCTTGGCCTCCTCCTGTTTCCCCTTCTCCTGCAGGAACTCCTTGTGTTTGGCGTGCTGCAACGTGTGGGCTTTCTTCTTCTTGTAGTTGTGGACTGTGCTCAGAGCTTGGATCAGGGCCGCCACCTGAAAGGTCAAGAAAAGCAGTGCTTAGAGATAAAGCCATGTTTTTACTGCAGGGAGCAGTCCGGGGTTTTGATTGGGACAGTTTGGGCCATCATTTTCTATCAGTTATGATATAATTTTTAATGGTGAGATCTGAACACACTACTGTTTCTGTTGTCAGATCAGTACAAATCAGTGCTCACTCCTAACTATGGATGGAGCTGCTGAGGTTTTGCTCACCTTCTTCTCATGGGGCTCTCTGATCACGCTGGGCCTCTGGAGGTCTCTGGGCGTCTTTCCTTTGGGCTGCTGATTTTTGAGTTTGCTCTTGAAGGGCAGGGCCTTCTGGAGCTCCTTGGGAATGTGGAGGCGGTTGAAATGCCTTGGGGCTCGGACCACCGGCTGGAAGGGAAAGGGAGGGATATACACACATCAAATCAGGATTTAGGATTACTGTGTTGTGTTAAGTACAGGTCTACAGATGCTTTTACTGCAACAGCTCAGTAGGAGTTTTGCAGTCAAGTCAGCCAAACACTCAATACAAATGACCACATACCTACTCATCAACACAAATACACAATGATCTATTTCAGGGCTGCAACTAATGATTATTTATTATTAATATATATATACTTTTGCAATGTATCGTTGTTTATAAAATGCCAGAAAATTGCGACGTCTTCAAATGTCTTGTTTTGTCCGACGAACAGGCCAAAACCCAAAGATATTAAATTTACTGACATAAAACAGCAAATCCTCACATTGAAGAAGCCACATTTCTGTTTGTTAACTAACTGAAAATTAATTAATCAATCATAATTTTTTTTGGTGTTTAACATTAATTAGGGCTTTCAATTGATTAAAATAGTTAATTGCAAATTAATCTCACATTTTTTATCTGTTCAGAATGTACCTGCTGTGGACGGGAGCAGCAGCAAAACGGATCAATATCAGTTTAAGTGTACACTATATTTAGAATATTTTCACCGCTTTACCTCGCCATCAGACAGCTCTTTCCAACGGGGAAGCCGTTATCTATGCTCTCCTCAAAGCTAACAGACTCCGTTGAAAAAAACAGTCATTTTACCTCGCAGAAAATGGGGGTTGCTGGTCTACCGCTGCCTCGATCGGTTAGTTTGTGTTATTGCGAGACTTTTGCAAAGCCGAACTAACCAACAATAACACAAACTAACTAATCAAGGCAGCGGTAGACCAGCAACCCCCATGTTCAGTGAGGTAAAATTACTTAATTAATGTTTTTTCCCCAATGGAGTTTGGTGGCTTTGGCGAGAGCATAAATAACGGCTTCAGTTCCCCGTCGGAAACATAGACTATATAGCTGCCTGATGGAAGTTACTGATATTTTCTTTTAGGTGGCCAAAATCCATTTTGCTGCTGCCTCCATCCACAGCAGGACATTGCTTTGCTCCCGTGCCGGTACTCCTGTCTGTTTCTCCAGACTGGGGTCGTGCCGAGCTCAATCTACTGTAGGTAATACACTGACTATGGATAAGTACCTCATCAACTCCACTTCAAAACACCCGACCTATCCCTTTAATATACTTCCTTCTCAGCTTTCATTCTTTCATCAGATTCAGGTGTTTAGAGACCTGTCAGGCACAGCCTACTCTACCTTGTACAGAGAGTCTGCGATGGGTTTGTAACGGATGCCCAGGTCAAATTTGAGCTGCCCCAGGGTCCTCATGCCAGCCCAGCCGTCCTTCTGACCGACGGGCAGCAGCATAGAGGTGACGGGGTTGTAGAGCTGAGGAACGGTCACTGGATACCAGGAGCGCAGGAACACGACGTCTGCACAACAACAAAAACACATCATCATAAAGAAACAACTACAGAAGTGATATATCATTATCTAATGTGTTGTTACACTTTTTTCATAATGTCTATGAAATAAAGACAACTATGGTGAAGATGAAAAGTAACTTTTACCTAATGTAAGCGTTACCGTAAAGTCTGAAAAATAATAACTCTACAAGTAAGACCCCATTTGTGCAAGCGGAGCAGAAATGCTCCCTTGCGAGGATGTTTTTCCCCTCACGGATACTGTTCTGGGCGCTCGTATTACGTGCACGCGCCTGGTTTTTGTGTGTTTTGAGGCTAATTAATTGCCATAAAAAGCAGACACTCACCACTCATAAGCAGGCGGTCCTCAAACGTGGCTCTGTAAGCTCCGGGTGGTGTAGACAGCGCCTTCTTGATCTGACCTCTGACCCCTGATACGGTTCGTACAGAAGCACCTTCAAACTTAGCTACCTCCAGCACTGTGTTGAACATGCCCTGTGAAACACAGACGGAGAATTCAATTAAAACTCCACATCAGTAGGATTAATATTATACAACTGCTAATATATATATATATATATAAAGAAGTGAATAAACTTCCTCCTACCTTAATGAAGGAAGTGTTCTTAAAGATCTTGTAGGGGTAACCGATGAGTTTGAGCTTCTTCACTACAGTCACAGACTTATCCAGGTCCAGGACGACTCCTGTGGCTGCAATACGGAAATTAGCCTGCAGAGAGAAAACAGGAATCTATAAGTAAACTACATATTGCTCAAAAGCCTTTAATGCATAATTCCATAGAAATCGTTTAGTCAATGCTTTTCAGCATTGGCCAGATGAGGGTTACATTTTAAAAACAACAAATAATATTTTGCCATTTTACCATTTGCTGTTGCCATTTGGGTAACTTACAACGTTCTCACTGCTAATGGATTTGATCAATTTGACTCTTCATCACATGATGCGAAGAATTCAAACTGAACAAACTGCTCTAAACTGCTGTTAACTAGAGTGAATAGGTGACTTACTTTAATTCCTGCTACTGTCTGCACAGCCAGGAAGCCGGTGCCCTGTGGTGTGACGGGACCTTCAGTGAGACAACAGGGGAGAGAGAAAATCAGCTATTATTATCATCATCAGATAGAGCTGATCATTATAGACATGGCTGCAAAATGGTTCTTTTTCTCACTGTAAAACCACCGCCATACACCTGGTGAAGGTGTGGCGGGGGGCTTATGAGATGCTGAAAGGGACACCACATTACCAATGCCGACTACTCAGTTGGCTATAGCTGGGTGCGTATTACAGTCTCTTTCACTATTCCATCCTTTACAAGTGTTCTGTAGGCTGAAAACTAACTTCAGCCATTCACAGAGTGGTATCTCTTTCTCTCAGAAAAAATCTCTGTAGATGTTCTACTATGTCGAAACTACTGCAAAAGGAGGGCATCGAAGCACAGACTCAGGGCTGGCTTAAGGGCACAGGCCTTATAGGCGTTCCCCTATGGCGCCACCTTCTGGAGGGGCGCTGGTCGCCCTCTAAAAAAATTAAAAAAGAAAGAAAGAAATAAGCTTTTCACCCCTGTAACCGACTAAACACTTTTAAGCCAAAAATATCAGGGATCAATTGTTTATTTATATTATAATAAATACAGTTATTTATGAAAATAGAAAATAGTCATTTTTGTCTTAAAACCATTGTGATGTCTGATGTGTGGCTTACGGTGTCATAAGCATGGAAACAGGAGTATAAATGGATTTGTTCTGTAAGCAGCTGATGGAAACATCTTAATCAGAATGATGTTTTTACCCTGAATGACATTATAATTTGTATGTTATAGCAGCCATTCAGAAAAGAAGACTACAACACACAATCTAATTAAGGTCCATGAAAAAACTCTAGTTCCTCCCTGTACACCAGCAGTAGTAGTAGTGTTCTTTAACTGTGTCTTACCCCAGATGGAGGCGCCACAGTGCATGTGCTGCGGCGTGTATTTGAGCAGGCGGTGGCGTCCGTTGTGATCCTCGATGTGGTAGAGGGGGATGGTCTGGAAGCGCCGCCAGCCTAGCGACAAGATGAGGGGGTCCCGTGTCTTCAGGATGCGGTTATACCAGCGGTGTTTCTTCAGTCGCATCTGACACACACACACAGATTTAGATATATGCTCACTATCTTAACATGTTATCAAGAAAATCTAGGAGGAAAATTAGGGGCTATTGTCTGAACTGTATGAAAAAAAAATAAAAAATGTTTGTGCTATTGTGTGACTTTGGTGAATTCAAAATAACCAAAGTCACACAATAACACAAATAAACTAACCAATCCAGGCAGCAGTAGATCAGCAACCCCAATGTTCTGCGAGGTAAAATTACTGTTTTTTCCCCAATGGAGTTTGGTGGCTTTGAAGAGAGCATAAGCCCCATTTCCACCACAGGAACTTTCCAACGGAACTAAGAACCTTTTGAGGAACTCGTTACATTTCAACTGCAGGGACCAGGGTCTAAATTACGTTTTGGTGACATTTTAAGGGGCCTTTTTACCCCCCAAAAAAGGCCCTTTCTTACGGTACTTTCTGAAAGTACCGTAACTTTCGGGGTGGAGTTTGCAGGGATGACCGTCACTGATTGGTAAAACACACACACAGCGCCGCTGCTTCAACTCGTGTACTGCTTCATTCATAAACAAGGAGGTACTCCGATATCATTTTAGGACGAGGGGAGTGCATTTCTCTTTGTTAGATAACATTGAATATCATAATCATATCAATGTTTATTTTTTTCTAAAGCATCCCTGTACAGTTTGAACGCCAATTACCACTAGCCTTAACTAAGTGAGTTCATTTAAATCCTACCCAATAGCTTAGTTATGAAAAAAAAAAGCCATCCACAGGTACTACGTAGTCACGAGCAAACAACCCCTACCTGCAGGTATCCTACGTTGCCCTCGCCGGAGGCCAGACCTCCGAGGATGATGGGATAATGGGGATCAAAGTTGGTGACGAACTCGCAGGGTAGAGAGGAGATTTCTAATCTGACGTACATTCCTGGTCGGAAGCCTTCGTACTGCACTCTGGTCTCGTCGTCCACGTCCTCGAACTCTGCCCTGTTCAGCTGAGGACAGAATGCAGAAACATATTAAAATAAGCCGGAAATATACAAATCTAAATCAATGTTTCATCATCATACATCCTTCTGAAAGTTTGTGGAGCAGCTGTTGTGGATAAACAGAACCTGCCAGGTACCTCAGCCTGCTTCTGCATCTCCTCCTTCAGGTCATCAAAGTAAGTGGCGTCTCCTCCATCGTCGTAATCCGCATTGAACCGCTCCTTCAGCCTTTGTTTCTTCTCCAGACGCTTCTTCTTCTGGACCTCGTCATCATCCAACTTCACCGCACTTTCTTCATTATTGTCATCATCGTCATCGTTCTCACTGTTCTGCTGGTCACAAGGTGTACAAGACAAGACATCATCCGACTGAGGAAACTAAAGGTATTAATGAGCTGTCAGGAGCTGTAAACTCTTTAAACAGACAAGTAAAATCCGGTCTGACAAGGTCTGTTTAAAATACTGTCAGAGTGGAGGGAACACTGGATATCAGCATTGTAGTGGATGCTGTGTTCAAATAAACAAACTATATCATAATCATATAGAAATATTACGTAATGTTTCAGTCCGTCAATCTGTGAAAAATGATCTTGATTTCAACTCATCCACGTGAATAAGACGTACCTCCGCCTGATCCGGCTGTCCAGTTTGACCCTTGTGGACTTCTCCTGTTTCCAAATCCTCAAAGTCGCCGTACATCTCCTCTAGACGCAGCAAAAACAACAAAAGACTGTATGTTAATATGATACCACACTGTTTGTGTGCTTCAGTCAGAAACAAAACTTTGGTTCCTTATGAAAAGACTCCGCTACACCAGTATCCCTCTGAACTGATCCGATCCAAACTGCTCCACCGTGTAGAGTAACCCCCTCACATGTGTCTGGTACTGAGGGTTCCACACTGAACACAATAATTCAGCAATTAGAATTGGTAAAAAGTCTCCACTCCTCTCTTACCGTCCTCCTTCAGCAGAGTGGCAGCATCTTGGCCCTCCTCCCACTTCCCTGTGACAAAGCAGTCCCTGATGGAGTTCAGCATCTGCAAAACAAAAACACGACAACCTGTAAGTACCTAAAGTTTCATTTCAACATCTTTTTCTATTTCTTTTCATATCAACAGCAGATTAGGAACTCAATCCTCCTAACTGTCCCAGTAACACCAGTGTAGTAGTAACCACTACTGTACCTCCTCTAAGTCCCAGTCGTGGGAGGCGTCACGGTTGAAACGGGAGCTGTCCACGGCATTTGCTTGGAACTTTTTGCTCGTCTGAGGGCGGCTGACTCGAAACAGCCCCCCCAGCTCTGCATCCTCATCCTCAGAATCATCCACCTCTACAACTGAAAACACAAATGATGACTGTCAAGAGACGCTGAACAACTTTAGAATATATATATGAATATATATATATATATATATATATATATATATATATATATATTCACAGCACCTCTGACATTCGCTTCAAAAATAACAAAATATGGCTTAATGCACAGCTTCCAAATCCTTAAAAATACATCATCTTCATAGAAATATATATCCATGTGCACATGCAACCAGAGCCTCAGCCTACCTGAACCATAAACCAGTTTTCTCAGATTGGGGGCAGCTTGTTGTTGCCGTAGAAACGCTTCTGATGCTTTCTGCCGCAGGCCCTCCTTCCACTTCAGACCCCCTGTGGATGGAAAAGAGGAGAATGAACTCAACCGAGGGATGATAAATATAAATCACTGCACCTCGAGGTTGCTACCTTCACTATCATCAACATCAACACATGTTGAAATCTACAGATACAAATAGTACAATGTAGTAAAATAAACACCTAAATGTGTATTTTGGATAGTTTCTTTTCACTAGTCTGAAAGAAGACGTGTTATGGAAGCTTAAACTGAGAAAGATCTCTGATGTGGTACTCATATAACCTGATTTTAGGTATTTGAACCAGTATCAGGAGAGGAAGAGTAGGATTAGAGCAACCTTTTGTAAAACACTAAAATGAAAGACAATAAAACTCATTTTAGAATCCACTGTGTATTTACCCAGCTCTTCCTCTTCCTCTTCCCCGCTCTCACTCGCTGTTTGTTTCTTCATTGTAATGTCATCTGCACCATCCTCTTCTCCCGATTCATCTTCAGACTCTTCTTCCTCCTCTTCATCGTCACTCTCTTCTTCGTCCTCTTCAGAACAGTGTCCAGAGTCTCCTGCTTTCACAGCCTCTCCCTCTTCTTCACTATCATCCTCCTCCTCCTCTTTCTCGCTCATCTCCAGGTCGTCTTCGCTGTCGGCAAACACCGGCACCTCGGCGCCCTCGTCCTTCTTCTCCTCCAGTTTTGGTTTCTTCACTGGCGGAGCGTCTGCTGCACTCTTTTCCGTCTTGTCTGATTTGGATCTTGCCTCTTTGAGAAATGTGGACACGTTGTCCTCGTCGTCCTCGTCTTCATCGTCCTCCTGCTCCTCCTGGTCACTGTCTTCACTGTCACCGTCCTCATCATCGCTGGAGCCGCTGACATCCTCCTCCTCATCCTCCTTCTCCTCCTCCTCCTTCTCCTCCTCCCCAGTGAATACCACCTTCCTCCTCTCTCTCTGGGTGTTAGGGTCCCAGACACACTCCTCCCTGTGACCCTCCGTCTCTCTAACAACACACACAAAAACAAGAAAAGTTGACATTTTCTGTCAAATAGAAGGCTGCAGTATATTCTTTATCACATCCCTAAAATGCTGTTCTTTCAGAATAGTGGCCAAGAGAATTTTTTACAGTGTAAAAATAAACCTGTTGGAGCTCTCTGGTGGAATTGATTAATTCACAATATTTATATTTTTAGAAAAAGCCATGCTTTTATTTGGCACCTTTCTAAAGGCTCTGTGGATGTATTATTCTTTTTAAATATTAATTTACATAAAAATGTTATCAAAATAACCTTTAAATCAGCAGCATATGTTAAACATAAACTCAAATTATTTGTGTCACGCTGGGACAACTGGGTCAACTATGTAACACCCCACAGGCCAGATTTTATTTTTTACAAATCTATGATTGTACGATAATGAAAAGATCTCTCCCTATTTGTTCATACTGTTGTTTTCAATGTTTGTTTTTATGTGTATAACAAATCTTAAAATACGGCACTTCAGACAGACATGGTTGGGTGGTGTATGTATACAGGATCTGTAAATTATGTTATGTTTGTTTGTTGCAAAGTGTCAATAAAAATATAATAAAAAAAATAAAATAACCTTTAAATCAGATCTAGATACAATCTGGATACGAGACGCATTTTAATGCCAAGTGTAAATGGGGTGCTACATACTGTACATTCGAATACTGATCAGCTAAAATAAAAATAATATCAGTCTTGTATCAATGAGGCTCTAATGTCTATCCCTACTGATGATCAAAGTGAGCATGTTTCACGTCTCCAATGTCCCTGTCGTCTGTCACATGTAAATGACAAAGAGACTGGAGTTGTGAGGCGTCTCACCCGCTCTGCTCCTCCTCGATGTCTGCGGACTCCAGGGTGGCAGAACCGCTGAACAGAGACACCTTACTAGCAGCCATCTTGGCATCCAGGGTGGCATGTGTGTCGATGAGAGACTGGACCAGCTCTGTGGTCGGCCGCACCTCCTCCTGTACCGGGGAAATATAAAAACACGCTTTCACACCAGCTACAAAACAATGCTTGAAGTTACAAAAAAACAGGCCGTCAGAAGCTTCTACAAACACTCTGATCATCCAGATGTAGAACACACACTCACTCTCATGCCAAGCGCACACACACACACCTGCTGTTGATTGACGTGGCTCGCGGGTAGGTCGATATACACGGCGTCTTTGTCGTACACGACCCCGCCGACGCCGGCCATGGGCGCGTAGAGCAGACGCTCCTTCTCGTTCAGCGCTCTCTTCTTCTGAGCGCCTGGCAGGGCGCACGGGTCGGGCAGGAAGTTCACGTCCGCCACCTGAAAGTCTCCGACACCTGCGGAGAGCAACCAGCACACCGTGTATTACTGTAAACGTTTCATTATTCTGCAGCATTTCTGCTTCTGACAGCATGACGTGCAGTACAGGAGGTTTTTGGTTAGGTAACTAACACTGTGCTGCTTATGTACCTGGGATATGGACCTGGCCTTTGTTTTTCAAATGTGACCCTCGCAGGTAGCCGTAGAGCGACACTGTGCGGTCACACTTGGGGTCTGTCCTCACCCTCTCAGGGTCACTTAAGTCCTCCATACTGTTTGAATGCAGAGAGGAGGATTGTGATTGAGTGAGTACAAAGTAAAAGCATGCAAGTACACTCCGATAAAAAAATATATATACAGTATATTTGTGACACATTAGCTGGGTCTCCACCAAAAGTTCCGGGGACTTGTGATTAAACTGAGCATCAGGTTCACTCACCGGTCAACCAGCACATAAGGATGGGAGGTCTGCCAAACCAGAGGACGGAACTTCATGACGGAGATGAAGCGGCCGAGGTTCTTCACCTCCTGAGTCTGATATTCACCGTACACCATCCCAGACAGGTAGAAGAGCTTGGCCCCCTGACAGGTTCAAACAAGTCATACTGTCACAGCACATACATAGGTTTCAATGTAAAAACATTCTGCATATTCAGCAGGAAAAGATGTGATTACGTTGCGTTTACCTGATAGACCTCGGTCCAGAAGCGATGTTTGAGGATCTTCTTGGTCTTCCTCAGCGTCTTGTTGTTCTTGAACGAGTCCAGGTGAGTCAGCACGCCCATGATGCGAGGGAAGCCGTGCACCTGACAGATGTTGAGGAACTCGAACGTCTCCATCTCGAAGCCGAAGCTGGCATCGATCAACATCAAAACCTGGAAGGAAGGGAAAAACACAATGCATTTAATTTAACTTCATTTAGTTTGACAATACTTCATTCAGCCCTGTAGAGTTTATTTCAAATCAAGTTATTAAGCTGAATTGTATCAATGTGCCACTCTGGTTACAAGATTGAAGTTACATTAGTCTGTCAACTAAGTGACATGTCTTTTACATTTACTGTTCACAAGCCAGGCATAAGAAAAAAGAAATCAGGAGGAGGAAGATATATTTATTTTTTTGCATTTTGAGAAGTCAAAATGTTGAGAATAAAGTTGAAATACCATATCCAGATAAAGACAAAATGTCGAGAATAAACATTGAACTTTTGAGATTAAATCTGATCTCACTGCTAGCGATAGCGCATACTGATATTTCAACTTTATTCTCGAAATGCATTAAAAAAAAAACATCCTCTCATTTCCCCTTAAGCCTGGCCCTTATACTCTTTTTCTTTCCCATTGAAATCAACTTCTTCATCCATTTATTAAATTTACTTTTTGTTTACTGTAAATTGAAAAACTCACCAGGTCAGCTACTTTTGCGAGGTCGATCATCGTATTAATGTCATTGTTACACTCCATGAAAGTGAGGCGACGCTTCTTTCCTAAAGAATACAAAAAGTAGTGACTTACCAGACACAGAAAAGTGAAACGTGATGGTTAAATGCCTAACGGTGCACAGATGGACATAAATATATCAATTATTGCCTGATATCTCATATGTTTTAAGAACTTTTTTTCAAATTTAAACTAGGTAAAATGAAATGAAACCATGGAGCACTCCAACATAATGTCAAGCCAAATAACATTTGAATTTAAGAATTCAAAGCTAATGGACACAAAAGCCATTTGATCCAAAGAATGTCAATGTTCTTCTGTGGAAAACTGTAAAACGCATAAAGCTGTAAATCTGCTAAAGGGAATACTGACTGCTAAAATGTCTTAAAGGGATAGTTCGGGTGTTTTGAAGTGAATCCATTTTGCTGCTGCCCCGTCCACAGCAGTACATTGCTTTGCTCCCATGCTGGTACTCCTGTCTGCCTCTCCAAACTGGGGGCATGTCGACCGCCATCTACTGTAGGTAATATACTGACTATGGATAAGTAGCTCATACAACCCCACTTCAAAACACACCAACTATCCCTTTAACAGCAGTGCCCGATGGAAGTGGACCATATCTAACCCCGTCTCCTACAGAAGAAATCAGTGTCCAAACTCACCAGAGACGATGGTTACAGGTCCACATATGTCCCCCAGCTTCTGTCGGGTGAAGTTTTTGATCAGGCAGCGGATCAGGGTGCTTTTTCCCACCTTGGGTGGACCAACTACAACAATCACAATTGGAGGGGGTTCCAGGGAAGTCCGGTCTACATGGGGGATGTGATGTTTTTTGGTCTTTATGTCCTGGGACCTAAAAAGTATACATGAAGAGTAATTTTACACTGTTTGTTTCTCACATTATTTATTCAACTATACTGGAATTTACTGAATTATTGGTTATTCCTACTTAGAGTCATGAATTAATGGAATTATGTCAAATTGGTGTCCCTGCTACAGGAGACTGAAGTCTGCGTCTGTCTGACAGATGAGCAGCAGCACTGACCTGTGGAACGTCTTGGCCATGCGTACGGCCGACTGAACGGCGAACGCTTTGGGATTGCGTTTCCGCGCATCCTCTTCTGTGGAGCCTCCCTGCTTCTTGAGCTTCTTCCTTTCTGCCTTCGGCCCGCTGTGCTTCTGCTGATGCCGCTTCTGTTCCTTCACTTTCCCGTCCATCCTGTCCAACTGAAGCACAAACAATTTACACTTGAGTTTATCTTCTGCTGATTCCATCATGTAATATAGGATTACATCATATGCAAAAGTGAAATCTGTGACTTATCTACTGTGTCATCTGCAGTGGAGAGAGCTTATTGAAATGATTATTGAAATCTATTATTTATTTGAAGCTGGAATTGCAAAACTTTCTGAAATCCAATCCAAATTTATTTATAAAGCACATTTAAAAACAACAAAAGTTGACCAAAGTGCTGCAAAACCTACATGTGAATGTGATAGTTGTATGCTTTGCATCAACGCTTCAAGACAGCATAAAACTCAATTCGATACTTCAGGTTTGATCAGCTGCTTTAAATTCATTTTTGACAGTTTCATCAGGGTAGGACTTTTAATAAAAAAAAATCAACTAGGCCTACATAGGAAATAATTCCCACAATAGCAACATTTGGACTCAACTTGACAGCATGTATAGCCTACAGTTCAAGTAAACTGATCTTAAAAGCTTGCAGAAAATGAACAGTGAAGCAAGACTGTCCATAGTCCTGATAAATCCAGATGTTTAAATGTACCAGTCTAAAGATGTGCTTAAAAATAATAATGAACTGCTGTGTGTCACAATCATATCAGAGTTTCTATTGGCCCACAGCTAGTGTGTATGGGAGTAATGGACACAATGTGCTGGTTTTATTGGCACAAATGGTCCCCATCTGTATTTATGGACACTTAATGACACAATTCTATCATTTACAGCAAATTATATGTTAAACGTTCATGGGGAAAAATAAACGATTAGTCGCACTACCTGAATATAAAGCCCAGTTGTTTGTAGTAGTCTGGTTCCAGTCACAGTCGGTTTTTTCTGCAGCTCTCACATGTGTGTTTTGTGATCTTTCCGACCCGGAAGTGTACGGAAGCGTCCCCTTATAGTAAACCGAGTGGAAACAAGATTGTAAAAAGGTTCCGCACTGCGAGGAACAGAAGACAAACCCGCCACGAGGGCGCCCTCTGCAGGCTGGCTAAAGATTTCAATTCTCCTATAGTGCACATACACATAAAACACATACAAACAAAGGAGTCATTAATACAGACAAACAATGTCAGAGACAGGGGGAATATTTTAAATAAAAACACATTAAACAAAGAGCATTCATTTGGTGTATATATATATATATATATATATATATATATATATATATACTGGAAAAATAAAGTTCGGAAATTTGTGTTTGGTGGATTATTTCTCTGTTGTTCCAATGCTAATTGGCATTGTATTTTACATCGTTGGAAAGCCTGTTTATTTACCTTCACAATGATGTCCAACTTGTAAGGATCATGTATTTGTGGGATGAGCAGCACAGCTGATTATGTGGGTAGCACCCAAGAAAAATTTGCCAAAATGCTCCGTCAAGCGGGCCTGAAGGTGAAGGGCAGTCATTGCAGGCTTCCTGGTAGCCTTATGAGAACACACTGTTTACCATTGGCAGAGCATTTTGGCAAATATTTCTCTGGCGCTACCCACATAATCAGCTGTGCTGCTCATCCCACAAATGCATGATCCTTACAAGTTGGACATCATTGTGAAGGTAAATAAACAGGCTTTCCAACGATGTAAAATACAATGCCAATTAGAATTGTAACAACAGAGAAATAATCCACCAAACACAAGTTTCCGAATTTTTTTCCCCAGTTTATATATATATATACACTGTAATACAATGTATATTACTATGTCATGTTTATAGATGTTTTACAAATATTTTTTTAAAAGTTTAAAAATCATTTGGCAATCATTAGCAAATACTTAATATGGTATATAAAATGTTATATTGTGCAACAATAGACTGTTAATAAATAGCGTACTAATGCAATCAGAATGTAATCGTTATCGTCTCTTATCAGCTATGATACAATATAAATATACAATATACAATATCAAATGTATAAACTAATTATTTCATATTACACAAAGTAATGATAAAATAACATTATTACATTATAGGATTACTAATAATTAGTAAACATTATTAATTATCATTCCGTTGTTTGTTAACAGTAAAATAACTATTAGCTAAGTTTAAATCAATTTACCATTTATAAATGCTGGTTATTATAAAGCGTTACCCAAAATTCTTTTTAATTTAAAGAGTATAAACATTTGTTTCACACACAGCAATAGCACAGAACTGGATTTTTCAGTGTTCCTAGAGCTGCAGTAAAGATTTCACACCACTTGATGGTGCCAGCAGACAAATTACATTCTTGAGCATCTATATGGATTCAGCACCACTAAAATAATCACAATAGAGATGTAATAATGCAAATGTGACAAAGGACGCAGCTGTCCAGTGTTTGGTTGGTGGAAACAGGCCCTGACCTCCTTTATCTCAAATAGTACCATCATAATTACAATCACTGTCGTCATCATCATCCTCGTCTTCTTCGTTGTCATCATTAGCATCGTGTTATGAAGAGTCCAATAAACCCTGAGCTGCCCTCAAAAGCCTTTGAACTTCCTCTCTTTGACATCAAGTGCTTGTTGTCTTTTGGATGATCCATTTTCACCTTCCTCCTAATAATATTAGTACTGTTATAATCACCGGGTGGTTTTCTACATCTGGCGTTTAACCCCCAACCGTACCTGAAAAATGATCATGACACAGGACCAGAGCCAAACTACTGACAGGGCAGCATTAGGGACATTTATGTATTCATTTCCTTATTTCAGCTAATTCTAACTTTACCAATTTTTTGAGGAAAAAACACAAAGGCACCACGCAATATATGATTAGTTCATTACAATACAATCGAGTGTCAAAATCAAAGAGGAAATCTAATTAGAAAAGGCTACATTTTAAAATGTCTGCGTGCTCACAGCTGAAACGTTTGAAAGAGTTTAAGTCTTTTGAGCTTTTTGAATTATATTTGTGTTCATCAGTAACAGCTTGTGATTAATGTGTACCTGATGGTGAAGCACTGAAAGAAGTTGAAGTGGCAATTTACACAGAATTACTGGAAGGAGTTGAAACAGCAGGGACACCTGAAGTGAAGAAGAAGCAAATTTGCTTTAATGTCACCAATTTCTTTAACGCATTTACGCAAATTACAATTTATAAGGTTGTAGCGGGCTCAGTTTTAAAGCCAGAGTGAAGATCCTGGCATCATATGAAACTAGAAAACCTAAGGAATCCATTGATACCAACCATGTCATACTACTTACGCAAAATGTGGTGAGAAAAAACCTGGCATGTCCATTTTCAAAGAGGTTCCTTGACCTCTGACCTCCAGATATGTGAATGAAAATGGGTTCTATGGGTACCCACGAGTCTCCCCTTTACAGACATGCCCACTTTATGATAATCACATGCAGTTTGGACATGTCATAGTCAAGTCAGCACACTGACACACTGACAGCTTTTGTTGCCTGTTGGGCTGCAGTTTACCATGTTATGATTTGAGCATATTGTTTATACTAAATGCAGTACCTGTGAGGGTTTCTGGACAATATTTGTCATTGTTTTGTGTTGTTAATTGATATCCAACAATAAATATATACATATATTTCCATGAAGAAGCATATTTGCTCACTCCCATGTTGATAAGAGTATTAAATAATTGACAAATCTTCCTTTAAGGTACATTTTGAACAGATTAAAAAATGTGAGATTAATTTAACTATTTTAATTGATTGACAGCCATAATATGTAATTTTCATTGTTACGGCTTATATGCCTTAAATATTTTAGAAACTCAGCTAATTTATTTTAATTTATTTATAAACTTCTACATCTGCGTATCTTTAGCAGGATATTGAACTTTTTTCTCCTGATTTCGGAAAGTCCAAAAGTTTTTGTTAGCCCAACCATAAATACTGATTGTTCCGCAACAGAGCAGTAGTATATACTGTATGTAACTGTGGTTTATTGTCTCTATCAGCATGCGTTTCAGCATGCATTTTACCCACGACACTCACAAAGTGTCTTTTTTTACCGTCCAACGCAGTGACAGCGACTCCAGTCTCTCACCTCAGCTGACGGTCCAGTATGGTGGTTCAGAGCTCAGTGGGGTTTGTTCAAATGTAGGCCTCAAAGAATTAAAAGATGTGGCCTAAATAATTTTGATATTCACATGGCTCGTAAGACTTGACTCCCCTTACTGGAATTGACCTTCTTGATTCTTGTCTTGACTCAAAGCTTAAAGGTTAATACTTGTGATGAAATACCCAGAGACAAACAACAAACAGTGATGCTGCTGTTCACGTTTTAAATAGTTCTTATGTTAGTGTTAAATATTCAAATGCTCCACTATAGAACATACCTCTGATTATTCTACAGCGTGTGTGTGTGTGTGTGTGATTCACATTTTTGTTAAAGGATGATTTATTTCTAGTTTACTTAGATGTCATCCCAACAGCACAGGACGCCTTAAGGAGCATTAAAACCCCATTACGCAACACACATGCACAGAAAAACACCAACACAGTCTACCTTATTCCCTCCAAAATAAGCCATCCACAATAAAAAAAAAAGTAACTCCATCTACAAAAAAACAATATATATTTTGGGAGGTTGATTTAAGGTAGCGATTCTATTTTAAGTATTTGAATGGAAAGCCCCGACCCTTTCCAAACAACGCCAGAGTATCTGAAGTAGCTCCATAAAACATGATTCATGCTCATCATTGTTTGTGTTTCAAACATCCGCTGAAGAGTCAGAGACTTCCCAGAGTGAGAAGCAAAGAAGATGAAGAAGATGGATGGAGGGTGGAGGACGAGAAAGGGAAGAAGGGTGGAATGATGGATAATGGGAGGTGGGAAGGAGGGAGTTACATGCAATTAGTAGGTATCCATGTGTCCATTCTTCTATCCATATATCTGTCCATTCAGACACATAGAACTGATTTATTATGAGTTTACTGTAAAAGCAGCTTGAGTTTGAGGTTCTTCTTTACAAAGCTGTAAAAAAAAAACTTTATGTTGTTCATTTATACAATTTTAAAAGGAAGAAGTATTCAGATATTTTACTCTAGTAATAGTAAAAGCAATGCCATGGTGAAAATACTCCATTACAAGTAAAAGTTCTGCAGTTCCCTTCAACTGCATTGACCCATATGATTCAGAGATAAGAACGCTGTCGGTACTGTGCTGCTTGATTTTACAGACGCTTTCGATATTGCTAATTTACATGTTATAAATTCAGACAGTTGGCATTATCATGGATAAATTGTTATCAAGCAATAGAGCACAAACTGTTTTCTTTAAAGGTAGTAGGATTTGGTGATATCTAGTGGTGTGGTTGCAGATTGCAACCAATTGAGTACCGCTCCGGTCACTCCTCCCTTTCCAAGACTACGGTAACGTGAGATGTCGAGTGCAAAATCGCGTTGACACCGTTCACCTCGCTCAGATGCCATCCTTACCATAATAACACTACTTTATAGGAGCAACAGAAGTCAGACGGCGGCTGGCGGTACCACAGTTTAGCACTCTGCTCACAAGCGTGTCGTAGAACATACATGGACGTACTGAGGAGAGATGAAGGAGTGGAGAGTGCTGACGGGCTAGCCAGATGTATGGAGGACCGAGATCGCTGGAAGCTCTGCTGGAAAGCCCGTCTGAGGACGACCCAATGAATGACATCTTAAAACCTTTTTCCGTGATTTGACTACCAGATTTGTAACCGTTGCTCTAAGATGCAAACTGCTTGAGGAAAACCGATCAACGTATTTTTTTCCCGAGAAATAACTTTAAACAAACAGCTAATATGCTTGTTTTTAACATCTGATGTACATTGTGTGACATTTATCTGAACTACAGCAGTCTGTCCTCAGGGAGATTCCGCCTGCCTGTGGGTGTATATGAGAGTGTGTGTTTAGTCATAATAAAACAGGCTCAGCTCTTCCTGCATATACCCTGTGGACTGATGGAGCTGATGTCTGCTCACTGCAGAAAGACAAGGAAGAATAAAAAAAAAAGACATGGATTTGATCGTCATCAGTCAGTCTGACCAGTTGTTGCAGCAGCAAAGCAAAACATTGTTGACTCAATAAGAAAAAAAGGACGTTTATTCAAATGTAATTTTTCAGAGGTTGCCGGAAATGTGTCAGGTCTGCAGAGTGAAAGTTGGCGAAAGCGGTTCATAGACACGTTGCGGCTTTGATATGGAACGTTTTTTATCCTCAGTATAATTTGCTCAATATGAATTCTAACTGGTTCACAGCTGACATTGTGACTTCTACAGCAGACAGATGTCAGCGATCCACGTTCTCCAACACTACAGTTAAAAAAAATCATCTCTCCACTGTGTCATGACCCCAAAAAGAGTCAAACTATGTGTTTCTGGTCATGTTCCAGCCTCTTCTCATTCCCAGGGCGTTGAATACTGAGGCCTTCCATTTACTACAATGTTCTATTACTACTACTAAACTGCTATAGTGATTTTGTTGTCTAAAGTGACGCCGAGGGGCGTGACAAAGCAGCAGTGGGTTACGAGTTGGGATGAGAACGTGTTTCATGTTCATAAATGTCCCCATATAATGTTTAGTAAACAGTTATTAACACTTATTTACTAGGGCTGTCAATCAATTGAAATAGTTAATCGCGATTAACCGCACATTTTTTATCTGTTCAAAATGTACCTTAAAATGAGATTTGTCAAGTATTTAATACTCTTATCAACATGGGAGTGGGCTAATATTCTGCTTTATGCAAATGTATGTATATATTAATTATTGGAAATCAATTAACAACACAAAACAATGACAGATATTTTCCAGAAACCCTCACAGGTACTGCATTTAGCATTAAAAATATGCTCAAATCATAACATGGCAAACTGCAGCCCAACAGACAACAACAGCTGTCAGTGTGTCAGTGTGCTGACTTGACTATGACTTGCCCCAAACTGCATGTGATTTTCATAAAGTGGGCATGTCTGTAAAGGGGAGACTCGTGGGTACCCATAGAACCCATTTTCATTCACATATCTGGAGGTCAGAGGTCAAGGGACCCCTTTGAAAATGGTCGTGTCTAGAAGGGAACAAGCAAACTGCTGAAACTTTCGCGAGATTGCTAAGGTTAGACATTGATCTTGAATAGGTAAGCTTAGGATAGGTCGTCAGGCAGCGAGTCTCGCGAGAGATTTTGCAGATCTCAGATCAGATTTCTCAGGTTATCTTCTTCCAATTTTTGCTCACCAAAGTTTAGCCTACGTTTGGAGCGTTAATTTGCCTCCTTCGTGACAAGCTAGTATGACATGGTTGGTACCGATGGATTAATGTGATACCAGTTTCTTCACTCTATCTTTAAAATTGAGCCCGTTACAACCTCCTAAATATTTATTGCATTAAAGCTGAAGTAGGCGAGATTGGAGCCAATATGATTAAAATGGTCGCTATATCGTGACAGTAGAACATGAAACAGGTAACCTGAAAAAAATCATGTTTCTCTGTGTCCTGCGGTGTCCTCCGGTGCTCTTAACGGCATCTGCAAGATTTCTCTTACCGGAAGAAAACAAGCAGTCAGAGCTGATCTGAGGTCTGCTGTCCATCTGCTGTCTATGAGAGCCGGCTGTCAATCACTCGCGAACTCCGACCAAACGGTCAAACTAGACCGCGCTGATTAAATATGAATCAATATTATGTTATGTTAATGCCTATTTTTCGCCTCAAATGTTTTCAGAAACATCTTGTAGTGCACGGTTTAGCTGTAAAATCAAGAACGTTTGTGATGCTGCTGCCATTGTAAAATCTGTTGAAGGAACGCCAAGTTCTGGTCACATGACCGGAGCACAGCCAATAAGAATGCTCTCTCTCTGAAATGACCTGTGATTGGTCGAAGTCTCCCGTCACGGGCTAGATTTTTCTAAAGCCTGAAAACAGAGCCATGAGGAGGTGCTGAAGTCTATTCTTGAATTTGACAACAATTGACACTTGAATTACAGTATGCTGAAAGGTTATTATGGAATTTTTGCCCAATGATGCCAAAAATATACTGCCTACTGCCACTTTAAAATAGTGCAAACATAAAAAGATAAAAACAATACAGAATAAAACATAAAAACATAGGAAGAAATATAATGTTGAACATACGACTTAATAAAACAGTGTGTACAAAAAGTCAGCAATAATGAAATTATAACAAGGGATTGCTATAAAAAGGCCTTCCTGTAAAAGTAGGTTTTGAGGCGTGATTTAAAAGAGGAAACAGAGTTTACTAGGTAGGGAGTTCCAGAGCTGTGGCCAAGGCCGTGTAGGGCTTTAAAAGTAATTAGTAACATTTTTAAATCAATTCGATACCTGACTGGTAGCCAGTGAAGTGTTGCAAGGATGGGTGTGATATGGTCATGTTTGTCCTGGTGATGCCTTTTCAATGATGTACGTATATCTGAAACATTCTACTTGTAAAACTCAGCGGAAAACAAGGCAGGAACCAAGAACCTAGACCTTACGGGTTCTTACAAGTGCAAGTTATGGGAAGCTCCTAGTTACGGGTTCTCGTACAGGAAAAGAGAGAGTCAAATTCCACTTGTCTAACCTTACATGCATCGACTAAGAGTCTAATCTAACAACACACCCAGAGCATGTTCATATCTATGCAACTCTTCAGAGAAAGTAAGAAAAAGATTAATTTGTTTTTCACTGTTTTTCAGTTTCACCTCTACCCACCAGGAGCACACGCACACACACACACACACACACCTGAACACACACACACACACACACACACACACCAAGCAATAAAGTGAGCTGATAAATTGTTCCACTTTCAGCGCTGTAGTGTTTGTGGTGGAATGATCCGTCATTTAGTAGAGATGACCCGATGTTATCAGAGAGTGAGAGAAAACAGAGGAGAGAGAGATGAAGAGATGAATGAGACCATAACAAATCCATAGCCAATATTTCCACATCACTGAGTCTGGCTGTTGCCATTTGAACGATAAACACACATAGTGAACCATCTGTTACAAAACTGGGTGTTGCATTAAATGAGTTGGTCAAGGGAAACTCCCTGCAAAGACATAAAAAATGAGCATGCATCATAATCAGTATATTGCAAAACTATTATGAATATGTTTCTTTCATGGTTTAGGGTCAGGGAATTCCTGCCGTCTTACACCTGTAAGAACATAAGGATTAAGTCTGCAAATTGATTACTGTACCTGGCTAATGGTAATAGCCAGCTTCACTGATTCTGATATATTTATTATTGGAATTCAAATACCAACACAAAACAGTGTTGTCCAGAAATCATCACAGGTACTGCATTTAGCATAAAAAATAAGCTCAAATCATAATAACTCAAGCCCAACCGGCAACAACAGCTGTCAGTGTGTCAGAAGAACCCATTTTCATTGACATATCTTGAGGTCAGAGGTCAAGGGACCCCTTTGAAAATGGCCATGCCAGTTTTTCCTCGTCAAAATTTTGCATAAATTTGGAGCCTTACAGCATTAGAGACAATCACAGACATCGCTCAATTGATTTCATCTCATATTTTAAAAAAAACGTTCTGAATAAATTTCTATGCATTCCAAGATTTTATGATGTCACGTTTTAGTAGGATGACTAGATGGTGGCTCCATTGCCGATGAGAACATAATGGCTTATGACATATGAACCAGAGAAGTGCCCCCACCATTTCAATTTACACTTTACTTTAGAGGTGCAAACACTATTCATGGTTTTGCAGTTCATAAAATGAGTTGCAACTCAGTGAACCTGCTCCCTTTGGGCCTGTAAGGGTCTGGGGCCCTCGGGGCAGTTGCCTGCTCTGGTACTTTGGTAATTCAGTCAAATCAAAAAGTCAACTTTGCGCACATCTCAAAATCTAATGGACAGATTTCAACGAAATACATTCATGCTCCTAAGAGGATAACGTTTTGGGATTTTAGTGACCCCATGACCTTTTCTCTAGTGCTATCCTCAGGACACACAATCTTTGACTCCTCTACTGATAACCATCGAAGAACTTCTAAATCTTTCTGTCTGATACTTTTGTCTTAGTAGTGTGCAATAAACATTGCAGCATGTAGAGCCTGCTTGCTTGGATTTACCAACCCGTTCTCATTCCCAGGGCATTAAAATACAGAGGACTTGTCATGGCTGTTGGCGTTTGGTACCGCTGCACACGGCACTATTTAGCGCCGTTATGCACCAAGCGTTTCATTAACTATAATGTAAATCCATCCACGGCAACAGTAAACGCTCCGAGAAAGCGCACGGGGAATGTGGTGACGTATGGGACGTAGGGGAGGTGGATGAGTCAAACAAACGCAAGACTTTCATCCAGGAGACCGCTGTCTGTGTCCCGTGCATCACGTTACAATCAACTGTTAATTCGGGTCCAGTGTTCACAATGTTCAGCGTCATTTTGGTGTGACAAAGTGGCGGTATGTGTGCAGATTTAAGATGGACTGCAACTAACTGTGACTGTGCTACTCGCTCCCTACAACATCATATAGTCACTGTTTGGCCAAACATCCTCCTTGTCGGTACCCCACACTCTGCTCCCCCACACATTTGCTCAATGCACCCATGTCATGGAATGGTGGAATTTTACTATATTTAGCAGCATGACTTTCAAAATCAGCGCTCGCACACATTAATCCACATACACACGAATGGAGAGTAAGGCCTTGTCAATCAAGCATGACCTATGAGCTGGACTCGATCGGTCGCTTTCACTTCCTTCTTTTGGATCTGTGGATTCCCCTTATGACACACATTGCTTCTCCTTATGGCATCCACAACATTTGAAACGTCAAAACAGGAAACTTGCTTCACTCCATTTAAGGTAAAATAACATAGTATGACAATAACATAATAACAGATGCTCGCTGCATCTCATGTTTTGTAGCCCCACTGGCATACAGCCATTATTTATGTACTCTATAACCATTATGAATTGCTGAAATGCTGACTGGGTGGTACAGAAAGTAATGGTTCTGATCAGTTTGGAAATTTATAAAGAAATGATTGGCTGAATGTTCTGACAAGCACTTTATTTGAAACATACAGACGCACTTTAGACAGATGGAACGACACATAAACCTATTCCAGCTGCTTGTCTCTGAACAAGCATAATGGTACCAAACCTCACAGCCTCAAGGGAAACGTTTACATGCACAAAATATTCTGCTTTTTGCCCTTATTCCTAAAAAGACAATGCTCCTACTAAGCTGTTTACACGGTCAATGAAAATGAATATTCCGCTAATATTTCCGTTTACATGCAGCCGTTTGATCACGTGTGAGGGAAAAATGGGAGATGGACAGGCGGTTCGGTGCGGCGTCTGCAGTTATGCGGGCGCCGTAACGGACCGTCGTGGTGAAGAGGGAGCTGAGCCGTGAGGCAAAGCTCTTGATTTACCGGTTCATCTACGTCCCAACCCTCGCCTATGGTCATGAGCTTTGGGTATAGTGACCGAAAGAATGAGATTGCGGATAGAAGCGGCTGAGATGAGCTTCCTCTTTCGTAGGGTGGCTGAGCTCTGCCTTAGAGATAGGGTGAGGATCTCAGACATCCAGAGGGAGCTCGGAGTAGAGCCGCTGCTCCTTTGCGTCGAAATGGGCCCTGCTGAGGTGGTTCGGGCATCTGATCAGGATGCCTCCTGGACGCCTCCATTTGGAGGTTATCCGGGCAAGTCCAATTGGTAAGAGGCCCCGGGGTAGACCCAGAACACGCTAGAGAGATTATATATCTCGTCTGGCATGGGAATGCCTCGGGATGGATGGATGCAGCCGTGCAAACGCCGATGAACGCAAGGTGGACTTGTTGGACCGTGCGAACACAGCTTCCATCTTTCATTCCTTCAACCACCTTCTTGAAAAGGTCTGCGTTGCGATATTTGTGCATATCCAAAAACCTGATGATATCCAAGTCTTTCATAATGTTTTAAAGAAACCAGAAATGTAAACAACTGTAAACTTGCAAGAGGCCTGTGTGTGTGTCGCAAACTGCCGAATTGAGACGCATATTGTAAATGATCTGTATATATATGTCCAAAGAATGCTCTTAAAACCTGAATAATATCAGCATATCACACTTGTCTTAATCTGAAAATGCTCCAATGCTCGGAATAAGGCCCAATTCAGACTATCCAAACGGAATATGCTGTTCACATGACCCGTATCACATTCAGAATTCTTCTTCTTTGTATGGATTTATGCTCTAATGACTGTATTATTGGGATCACAGGAAATGATTCACAGCAGACATTTGCATGTGTGTCAAGTCTTTGTGTAGTAGGGGATGTTATTCAGATATTACACTGTATTATCCACTCAATAATTGGGCCTCCATCTCTAAAAAGATCATAATATCTGTTTCCTGTCTGAGTCATGATCCGTCCACATACTGTACACACACACACACACACACACACACACACAGATGAGCTCAGAACAGCATCCAAACAACATCTCTTACAAACACACACTGCGTTCCTCTCCCTGTATCTCCACCTTTATCACTCGCTCACGTTTTACAGTCATTAAGTCATCTCTCTATCGCTTCCTTGTTTTCCTTCCTGTGCTCCTCTGTCCTCATTTTCATCATCTGTCCTTTCCTCATCATCTTCCCTCTAAAGCTTGGTCATTATAGTCATTTTGATGTTTTTTTTTTAATGATCTTCAGGACAACATTTTTGTGATTGTTCCTCCAGGAAATTCAAACAATTACTAATAATGACTTTCACATTATTTGCCCAAAGTCTGCCTTGCTCTATCTGTTTTTTTCCTTCTTTGGTCCCTAATCAGAGCAACTCCAGTGGAATAACAAGGTCTAAAGCCCTGCTAGTTGCCCATAAAGACAGAAATGTTCATTACAGAATCAGACGCCGAGGGGTATACTGACCAAGCTGCGGTATTTAAACAGTTGGGAGTGAGTTTGTCAAAGCTGACCCATCACAGTTTTGGTCTCCATGTGGTATTTCCATAGCCATAACCCTGACGTGTGGTTACACTACGGTGTGGCTACAGCAACTATGTTTGTAGGTTCATTTATTATTCTTTGTTACTGAATGTTTGCCTTCCTGTTTTTTAATAATACTCCCAAATTTTGAGAGGCCTGAACATGAATTTATTACTCAGTTCATTTAATGGTGCTTTGCTGCTGTGTGACATCTTCATACAGACACCAAACCACCCTCAGCTGATGGCATTCAGCGAGTGTGAATGCTCTGAGGAAAGATGGCTTTGCTGCCTTTTGCGAGCTCAGTCATCTCAGGAATGTCCAACAGGAACCAGAAGGCCCAGGATCCCCTTCGCCTCTCCTCCACTGTCACCCAGCCCACAAAGACCTGCGCAGGTCCCTGTCCATCCATCCGCCCTTCCATCCTCTCATACGTCATCCATCCGTCCATCCACCTGTCAGGCCGTGGCGGGACCCAGCGCGGCCGACAGACGTGAGCCGCCGTCAGGTTGAGTCTTCTCTTACGAGGGCCCCTCTCGGAGCTGTCCAAGGGCCCCGTAGGAGCCTGGAGTGCCGCGCCAGCTCAATCTTAGTAGTGGACAAAGTGAAGAGAGCGGGAGCTGTCCCATCAGTCTCCATTATGGGACGGCGTTGTTGCTCCGCTGTCGTGTTCCTGTGGTACTCCAAGGGAGATGCTGTCTCATACATCATCAGGGAACAAAGGGCCTGGCCGGGGGGGAGGCTGGGGAGAGGAGGTGGGAGGAGGTGGGTCCTTCCTGCCCCTGAGACACACACACACACACACACACACACACACACACACACACACACACACACACACACACACACACACACACATACACACACACACTGCAACCCCCTCCTTAAGTTTCTACAATCATCAGCCCTCCACTGGGGGAGACTTCTGCTCAACTTGAGCTTTGTTTCAAGATTATCTTCTAAAATAAGATATTTTACAACAGTAAGATAAAGGCCAACTGTGCAAGCATGAATATCAAAACACATCAGTATGTATGGGGTTAAAGCAGTGGCTTTCAACCTTTTTTGTGCTGTAGAACCTTAAATTGATACACACTAGGTCACAGACCCCCATTTGATAATATTTCGCTTCAGTGACCTCCGTCTGAAAAGATTTGGGTTGTTAGTTATGATTAAAAAATAAGAATTCTATCGTTGTCAACTACAGGTGAGGAGATAAACAAGGAGGAACTTCTATAGTGAATTAAACAGTGAAAATAAATGATTCCCCATTTTTTTCTGGGGACCCCCTGGAACTCCCTGAAGGACCCTTGGGGGTCCCCCGGACCCTTGGTTGAGAACCACTGGATTATTCTCAGCTGGCAAAATAAGTTTCAGGTAAATCTTATAGGTGGAACCCTCAGAATCTGACTGAAGATTTTTACTGAATATTTACAATCAGGTTTAAGGTAATATACAGCGAATGTTTTGTAAAAACTGTATTTTAAGTATTACCTCTTTAACCAGCTACATGTTTGATGTTCAGTAAAACACAGAACACACACAGAGGACACAGAGTGTAAAGACGATGTTCACTCCAGTGCATGGAGTTGCCATCATGATGAGTTTTGACAAGAGCTGTCAATCGATTTTATCGCGATTAATCGCAAATTAATTGCACATTTTTTATCCTTTCAAAATGTACCTTAAAGGGAGATTTGTCAAGTATTTAATACTCTTATCAACATGGGAGTGGGCATGGTTATCATACGGTGGGCATGTCTGTAAAGGGGAGACTCGTGGGTACCCATAGAACCCATTTTCATTCACATGTCTTGAGGTCAGAGGTCAAGGGACCTCTTTGAAAATGGCCGTGACAGTTTTTCCTTCCATATATTATTTAGCCACCTTTGCGACAAGCTAGTATGACATGGTTGGTACCAATGGATTCACTCTAGCTTTAAAACTGAGCCCGCTACAACCTAAAAATCACAAGTTGCGTTAATGTGTTAAAGAAATGAATGGCGTTAAAACAAATTTGCGTTATTATTGCGTTAACTTTGACAGCCCTGGTTTTGACCAACAACACAATGATAACAGTTTACTGACAAATCAGCTGCAGACCCAGTTTTCAAAAGGCAACTAACAGAGTGGAACTCAGATCATCCTCCAGCGTGTTACACCGACAAACACCCGACCAGATGTGTTCATCAGCGGCAGCAGCAGCAACACACTGGTTTTCATGTGCACCGGTGACGCTACCATTTAAACAGACTGGGTGTTTAACCAGGCTGTGAGTCATCAACTGTGCATGGCGCATGGAGGATCCAAAGACAGCACAGCCTGTAGCAGGAGGTGTTCCACGACCATCCAGTGTATTACTCAGCAATTATGTGCTTGCTCTACCATGACCATAATTATTCCACTGCAATCTGATAAAAATACAGAAAAACATTTTGTAGTTCATGCAACAAAAATCCCATAAACTCCAACCAACCGATTCTGTTGCTCAAAAATTATGCGAGAGGTCAAGGGGTCAAGGATGATCACTTTTTGTAGCCACTGTGTATATTAAGCATTCCAGATGTGTTATTTCAAATGTACAGTATTTGTAGCTAGTGCTCTTTGTGTCATTTAGCAGAGAAGGACAGATGTAGCGGGTCTGTGATAGAGAAGAGCCTCTGGCTGCTGAATGTGACGAGCAGAACATTAGCATAGCAATGGGCAGCTCTGCTGTCACTACAGTAGCTCCAATCAGCCCTCCCCCATTCACCGCTGACAGTGAAATAGGCAGAGCATTTCCAAAATCAGCTGGCTAAATTTGGCTTTCCGTCCACACTGTGCCAGCGCTTTTGTCTCTTAGAAATTCAGCTTTTACAAAACAGTCTCAAGATCGACTTGAAACTATAGCGATTGAGGTCATAAACTCATGTTTACAATGTTTACTGAGGTAGTAAATCAAGTGAGAAGTAGGCTCATTTTCTCGTAGACTTCTATACAAACAGACTACTTTTAGCAACCAGAGGAGTCGCCCCCTGTTGGCTATTAGAAAGAATGCAGGTATGGCTTCACTTCTCAGACCCAGAGGTTGCCACCTGTTCACTCGCTCTGCTCAAACACAAAACTTTCTCCCAGGAGACCGCTGTTTGTGTCCCGTGTGAAACCAAAAGTCAACGTCCCTAGTTAAAATAACGTAACAAACGTAGTCCTTTTAAGCCAAATCATGATGTTTTTTACCAAACCTAACCCAGTAGTTTTGTTGCTTAACACTAGCGAAGTAGTTTTGTTTAAATTTACAAAGTTTTAACGTGTTTAAAACGGTTTGAAACTGCAACCTTATGTTTCGAGGGAAATACATTTCGAGAATGCAGTTTAGTTGTATGGAAACGTAATTTTGTAGGAGACAGGGTTGGACCTGGAAGACTTATTCAAACATGAGGCTGACCTCAAATTGCCAGCAGGCAAAGAAGGGCATGTGTGAAAAGGGCTATAGCTAGATATGGCCCAGAAGTATTAAAAAGTGCAGTTCAGTACAACACAACACTGCAGGCAAACAGCACACACTGACATGAGACACACTGGAGTCAGACCGTTTACACAAAGGTAATAGTTTCTATCAAAGCAGCAACAGCAGTGACAAATGGGCTGGTTCCGCCCCATTGTTTTACACTTTACTCATGCTCCTCTGAGCCCTGATTGATAGAGATGCACTTGATTTGATCATCAGCTCTGGATGTGGAGATGGTTTTCCACAAGCCAGTGTTTCCCTCAGGAGTGTGTATCAGAAGAGCCAACAACGCAGCATCATTATACAGGACAAATAAGAGTAATAAACAAAGAACTATCAATCGAATCATTAGCACACGCTCTTTTTCAGCATCAGCCTGATGTGTCTGCACACAGCCCTCTACTAAGTGTTAATATATAGAGTGCTGCAGGGATGATGTATTTTTGTAGGCCAACCAGGAAGTGAACACCGCCCTGATTCCCTCAACAAAAAGCCAATGGGATTATTCCATTGGGTTTTGGATTATTACAGAAAATAAACTCGGGGGCAAACAAATGTTTATGATACTTACATGTTTTGCTCAGCAAGATAATCTCCACAAATGAACACCAGTTTTATGATTTTTTAAGTGTAAATGCAGTCCCTAGAAGTAAAGAAAGTTCAACTTTGTAACGATATTTATCCCCTTTTATCAACGGATTCATTACAATCTCAAGATTCTTATGCCATATTTCCACTATCTTAAAAACTTTTTTTTCAATGTGCTACTGTTACTGGTACATTCTGGTCAGATTTAATTCTGTTTTTGTCTCACAATCAAGGTCAATATGGTAGCTATATTATAACCAGTTTACGAGGCTATACGTCAATCCTGTATGCACAAAAATAACACAGAGAACCTCCAGACAGGGCGCGTTTGGCGAGCGCACAACAAAAAAAGGGGTTGGATGGGCACCAGATAAAAATCTTGCCTATAGGGCACCAAATTGGTCAGTGGGTTACTCACTTTCTGAGTCTCCATGTTCCAAAAGTGACCCTGCAGGTCAGGCTGCATGTTTATCGTGTCTTGTCACGAGCAGCTAATGTTTAAAATTTTACATTACAAATGGAATTGAACGGTAAGAATTATCTAAAACAAACTCAAATTTCAAAGTTACGATAATTTATTGATTTATTCAACAGTTGATTGATTTACTTATACTGTATGTTTGCCACTATTTATTCACATGATCATTTATTTCAGAATATCTGAGGTCCATGTGTGCGCTCAAATTATCACATAAATCAAAATGATAAAAAATAAATAAACAATTAGAAATATTTTAATAAATATACAAGTACGTTACTTATTAACAGAATTAATTAATTCAAAAGAAATGAAATGTAACTGAAAATAATAAAAATAAGGAAAATATTGAACTCCAATATAAAAGTAATACAAATCTCCAAAAATGTAAATGAGACACTAATATACCACAGTGTGTTTACAAAGTGTGTGTGTGTGTGTGTGTGTGTGTGTGTGTGTGTATGTGTGTAGTATACCCTTGGCTGTCATCATTCCTAATCCAGAGATCTCAGCTGGGTGGTCAGGGTCTGCAGCCCAACCATGAAAGACACAGTGTGTGTGTGTGTGTGTGTGTGTGTGTGTGTGTGTGAGAGAGTGTTTGCGTGTGTGTGTGTGTGTGTGTGTGTGTGTGTGTGTGTGTGTGTGTGTGTGTGTGTGTGTGTGTGTGTGCATGTGTGTGTGTGAAAGAGAGAGTGATGAATGACATAGTAAAAAGTCCAGCCAACTCGGTGCAGTAACACACAGCATGGTTGGATCAGTTCATCTGGATGTGATGAGACCAATTGAAACAGAGCATCAATTTCTCTCAAAGTTACGCTCACTCTTAAAAAAAGTCTATACACATTTTCCCTTGAGTAAATAGAAATTTGCATTTTGGATTGTGTTTAAAGGTTGACTTTGGTATTCTTCAACCTTGACCCTATTTTCCAATGTTTTTGCGTCTAAGTGACTAATGGGGAAACAATTTCTGAAACTGGTCTAGTACTGAGGGAGAGCGCTGTAGACGGCAGCCACAAAATTAAGCGAACAGTGTCAGTGTAACATTACGTTTACTAAAAGTGCTTGTTTCTGCCACTGACAGGCTCTGATTGTTATAATAAGTGTCTGACAACATTATGGAAAGAGACCCTACAGAGAAATAAAACCTTTTTCTTACCTTTCTCTTAATCCGGTCTGCTTGTTATTGTGTCCAATAGGAGAAGTCTGGTTGTGTTATCTGAATATCCGTATACTCTGGCTCAAATAAATACGGACGGCCATCGAATTAAAATACACCATCCACATTGTGGAAATCATCAGCTACATAGGGAGGATGTCGGTGTGGATGGGAGGATCAAATAATACCAGACTTTCGCCCAGGGAACCGGCATATTGCAGCCTGTGAGCAGCTGCCGACTACAGCGCTCTCCCTCAATACTGGACCAGATGTTTTCAGAAATTGTTGTCCATATTTGTCAGTTAGACACCAAAATATGGGAAAATGGGGTCCAGTTAAAAAAAATACCAAAGTTACCCTTAAATGTCATACATATGTAAATGCAGTGAACATTTGGTGCTATAATACATTTTGTTTTTGATGTGTATATGAATATGTAGTGTGAGACTCCACTGAGAGCAATGCTTTCAATAGTCCATTTACCACTGGACAAAAAACCCACTAACACCCACTAACATCTGGCTTTTGTCTTTAGTGGGGAAAGGTGTCAATCAGCATTCATTCCCGGGACAAATGACTCACGGTAATTTATCAGCTCCAGCTCCGATCGGCAGTGATTGAAACCTGACATGACATGGGTGGACAGGCTAATTTTTGTCCCGTTTCCGGCATTATGCTCTGTGTCACACAAGTGAATATATAATAAATAAAATTATTGTCATGGCCATGTCATGTGTTCCCTCGCTAAAAAGTAGCCCAACTTTGGAGCGTTATTTAGCCTGACTCACAAGTCCCGACTCACAAGTTTAAGAGGTTAAAATATCTGCTGTGCAAAAGGTCTATTCAGCTTTAGTTTCAGTCCTCCTTCTTACTTTACTTTACTTTACTTTACTTTACTTTACAAGGCTTTTAGGTGGAGGGAGGCCTTAGTCCTCATAGTAATTTGTGAATTAACACATTTTACACATCATGAGAAGGTATGTGGGAGCTTTAAGAGGCCTTTCTTATGAATAAATACTGATTGACATGGAAATATACAGTAAATTATATATTATGACGAACGCAAAATGTGTGTGCATCAAGAGCCCACCAAGAACACCTTTCTATAGAATGCATTATTACATGATTCTGATGAGGTTGGGACGTGTAGGCTCGCAGTCTGCTGACGGACCTACAAAAAATCCCCAGAAAACCTGAAGAAAGCAGCTTTTTGATGGAAAAGAACAAACATTAGCATTGCGTCGTCTCTTACCCGATTCCACTCAAGTTATGCAGACATTTTTTCCGGCAAGCTAATGAATTTTCATCTTTGGCCCGGGTTGTTAAGCGTTCTTTGACGGACAACAGAGTTGGCTTCATTCTCAATGATGGCCTGATTCAATGAGGCCACGGGGGGCAACAAATAAAAGACTCCTCATGTTCTCAACCGTGGAACACTTTGCGAAAATAATGACAACTCTGATGACAGAGAACAGGCGGCGTATTGACTGAACACAAAGGCCACGTTGACTGGTCGCACTAAGTGATCCATAAGCAGCTGTTATCATTGTCTCATTGTCTCAATATGCTGATTCCAGAGGACAGAGGAATGTGTGTGTGAATATATCTGTGTGTGTCTGTGTGTGTGTGTGTGTGTGAATATGTGTGTGTGTGTGTGTGTGTGTGTGTGTGTGTGTGCGCGCAAAAGCTTGTTCAGTCACACTTGTATATTAATGCATACTTGAATGATAGTGCACATACAGTATGCACTTGTGCTGTGCTTCCACCTGTCTGTTTACATATAAACATTAAATGTGTGTCAAATGTGCATGTCTATGTGTGTGTGTGTGTGTGTGTATGTGTATGTGTGTGTTTATTGCTATGCAAATTGTGGACAGCCAGAGGATCACTTGTTCCATTCAGAGTTCCTTGGCTGCAGCTCTGAGGACAGCGTCGTCAAGCTTGTTTGACTTCTCTGCAATGTCAGTCATGCACATTTTAAACAGCCGGGGAATAATGTTGGCTTTATGTCCGAGGATCGGCAGCAAATGCAAATACGAGATCTCAGACAAACAGGGGTCTTTGCAACTTTGTCCTCAGTGAACGCATGATTCAAACAATATTGTTTTATGCAACTTAAACTCAGGATGGTGGGATGCCCTTTCAGCAGATAGCGCCAGCAAAGTTAGGACTGCATATCTTAGGACAATCACTCCCAATTCGACAAATTCCCCACGCTGGGTCAGTGCCCCTCGGCGTCTGATACCGAGGCCATTTGGTGTCTGTATGAGACGCACTGAGCGTTCAACTAACTCCAATATAAAGGCCGAGACACACCAAACCGACATCAAAGAACTATTAGCGATGAAGGCCGACTGTTCCGTCACCTCACGTCGCCTTTGTCTTGGGAAGTTGTACTTGAACACACCGCAAAGACTACATCCGACAGCTAGTTAGTACATACGTTTTGCACTGCGTGAGATGAAATAACTGTCCACACCAGCAGGCGGCGCAAGCCTGTATTCATCATTCAGCCGTTGTTGTGATACGTACATGAAATAAAGCAGCGTCTGCTGACCATTTTCGCACCATTCTCCCTCACCACTTAACTTCATTCCAGATGTTCATGTTGCTGTGAAAATATCCGTGTGTTGGAAGGATCAGATGAAGATGAAGATGAAAAATGAGAAGAGCCTTCTGTGTCTGTCCTCTTGACTTTACTCGTTGGCTTGCTTTCCTCACTTCCGTTTCTCTTCTCATGCACTGATTCGTTTAAGCTGAACAGCCAATCAGAGTGATTTTGCTGAAAATCCTCCAACACGGGCAGACTAGAGGTGACGGTGAGGGACACCCCACAAAAACTAGGCTGACAGACGCTCACCGACGGCCCCAAACTGTGTCAGGACCTTTAGGCAGTCAGAGCAACTGATGTAGTATAAAGACCAAAAACAACATGGTTAGGACAAACAAACACAGGAGACTGCTGTTCGTGTCCAGTGTGAAACCAAGTAAACGCTGACTTATTTTACCTTACTTGTGTTACGTAACTTCCGTACTTTACAAATGCCATGTACGTAAGTTACGTAACAAGTGTAACCTACTTAATTTACATAACAAAATTACTTCCATTAACCCAAACCATGATCTTTTCCTAAGCTTAACCGAGCAGGTTTGTTGCCTAAACCTAACCAAGTAAACCTAAAAACTAACTTATTTTGTTATTTAAAAGCTTTTATTGTGAAGCTGCAAAATCAGGAAAAGTTGTGTTTTCATCAGCAACAACCAAACACACCTCCTATACAGCTGAAAGGGAAACAGTAAAATAAAGCAGATATCTGAAAGTACAAACAGGAAGTCAGGGAGGAGTGAAACTCTCGCAACACACAGTTGTTTGAGAGGGAAAGGGGGGGGGTCGTCACCAAGCCAACAGGAAGTGTGCCAGGCTTTGAAGCAAATTCTTGTAGTGGCCAAACGGCGGTACTACAACTTCTGTGTCCGTTACGTGGTGCCGTTGGGCCCAAAAATATTTTTTCCCATAGACTTACATCGGGAAAGATACGTCTGTAACTCATCAACTTCCCACAACCAACATTTGAATAGCCCTTATATAAATCATTAGGTCCTAAAAGTTGTAAAATGCATTGATTGCCGAATCCAGAGTTATTTCCAGGGAGATGGGGTTAAAGGAAAATGCTAGTGCGCCTGCTCTATGGGCCAAATGGATGCGGAAGATCGCCAGATGATCCGGGTACTTTACCACTTGGCAATCGAGCCATTTTGGCTTCATGAACCACTGAGCAACTCTCATAGGAATGAACGGGAGCCCGCCTCCAATGCTGTATCCAGTTCTCTTTATACATCCATGGTTGTCACAGGTTGGCTGCGGTTGTGCGAGATGTCACCACAACCTACTTGGAGGCATGTCGGTCACATTTCGGCTTGACTCCAGAGATGGTCCATCTTGGGTGCGACTCGGTACAACTCAGCGCACTAAAACTGGTAATGGAATAGGTAAATCAGCGCCACATGATTTGAGTTATTGTGGCCAAAAGTGACAATGGAAAAGCCCCACAAGAAACGTTTCCTTGGCTAAAGCTCCAATCTGTGGAGAGAGCGAATAAAGAACTGAACAAATGAGTTAGTTCATATACGACCTGTCTGTCTGACCCTCTGGGATTTCAAATGGATTAAATTAGTTTATCACATGCCTTATCTAATGACGACATGTCTCTAAGCAACATGGTCTCATCTTCTAGAGCAATGACACTGTGCATGTGTCAACCACACGGAAGTGTGTGTGTGTGTGTGGGTGTGTGTGTGTGTGTGTGTGTGAACTGGCCTAATTTTTCTCAAGAGGATATAGCTTGCTTTGTGTCTCTCTCACTCGTCATACATAATGCAACAGGCACACAAATGCACTGAGTTACCCTCACAAAAAATACACACAAGTAAAGAGGTACTCCAACGTAAACCCACCCACAGCTGTGTCAACTGTTCAATTGGACTGCATGTGAACAAACAAACACACACACGATCAGTAAAGTACATTTTGCTCAGAGAGTGTTTGTGTTGCTGGTGACTCAGCCCTGTGCTTTGTTGTTGGGTTAACCATACTCACTTCCTTCTGTTCCAGAAGGCAGAGACAGGCGGAGAACACTACTGTAGTCTGATAGGTCAACAGCTTTTTGGCTTACCCATAAATGGCAATTGGACCTTGTTATTCTTCTCTCTACTGAAAGCCAGTGAGGCTTAGAACAACATCGTCAGGGTCCTGTGCAGTGCTCTGTGCCCTTAAGGCCCAGACACGCCAACCCGACATCAAAGAACTAGCTGCACCGAAGGCCGACCGTTGAGTCGCCTCACGTCGCCTTTATCTTGGCCAAAAAGTTGCACTCAAACACACCGCAAAGACTCGTACGTTCTGCGCCTGCGTGAGAGGAAATAACTCTCCACACCGGCAGGTTCGTCATTAAAAAAAGGGAAACAGGAAGACTGAGAACGGCAGATATACAAGCTGTTGTTGTCATTCGTACATGAAACAAGTGGCTTTGGAGGGAGGCCTGAAGGGACGGGCTGTCAGTGTTGTCAACTTGGAGACTTCCTCGTTAGATTTGGTGACTTTTGGAGCTAGTGCTGCTAGATGCAACAATGGGCTGGGTTTTTTTGTTGGATCATTTTTAAAATTGAGCGTACTCTTGCTAGGTTCTTCAAATTACTAACCCTAGCCAACCACATATGGAAGGGAAACAGTACTCGACACAACACCGGCTCTGTGAAGAGGACCCGCTCCCTACATAGATATGAACGGCTCATTCTAAGCAATGAAAACACAACAATTCTTATTTTCATGTGATTATACACTAAAAAAATATTGTATTCCATTTCTGCCAATACATCCCCCCTAATTGTTACACACTGGTCCTTTAATCACACAGAAAACATTCATAGGAATTATTTTTTCTAGTGGTCATGGGTCACTTTGGAAGGCACTGACAACTGTTCTGTCATCCAGCTGATGGGGTGACAGAACCAATGACTAGAACTATATGAAAATAAAACCCAAGTTGTAATAGTTTTCTGTTAAGGAACAAACTGGTGCTAATCTTTCACATTACTCCTTGATTAAACATACCTCTGTGCTTTCTGCAGCTATGAAACCTGAATGTACTGTAACCGGGAATGCACCAATTTATCAGCTGGACATTGGCATATCGGAAAATAAGATGACATCCACTGATGGCAGGGGCTGACGTTTATGTGTTGTGCTGCATTCGTTTTGTGCTGGCTAAATGTTGTGTTGTTAGCTGCTGATTTAATTACATTTAATTTATATTTCACAAAATGTTGGGCTTTGTAAGCACTGAAAAATAAGTTGTTTCATATATTTGTATGATTTAATTTGTGCACATTCAAGATATGAATGAAGGGCTGTATGACTTTAAGAGCGAAGACAGTTCAGTTACTTTTTTATAATGAAGATGTCTTTGTTTCCCTGGCACCAAAGGGGGGAATAAACAACAACAAAATAAACAACAGAACATCGGTATCAGTCCATAATTTTGCAATCGGTGCAGTAACCATGTAACACTACAATGTTACAATAGAATGCACAGGGTGTGACAGCTGAATCTGAAACTCATTGTAACATTGAACGCTGCTCTAATCTCTTATAATGATGCTCTGTGGAACAATAATGCCACTTGATCTCTCACTATTGCTGTGCGAAACATTTCAATTCATAGTGTTTGCATTCTGCAACTGCAATCGTTGTAACCACAGTCCACAAAAATATGTATTATAACACATATCATTTTAAAATGGCTTTCATGATGGTGTTATTTATTTATTGTTATATTTTGTCTATTTATTTTATTTAATAATAGTCTTATTCATTTGATGTATTAAATTTAGGGCAGTCAAAGTTAACGTGATAATAACGCGTTAACGTAAATACGTTTTAACACCACTAATTTCTTTAACGCATTAATGCAATCGAAGTTTCGTAGGTTGTAGCGGGCTCAGTTTTAACGCTAGTGAAAATACTGACATCACATACCCACTTTATGATAATCACATGCAGTTTGGGGCAAGTCATAGTCAAGTCAGCACACTGACACACTGGCAGCTGTTGTTGCCTGTTGGGCTGCAGTTTGCCATGTTATGATATGAGCATATTTTTTATGCTAAATGCAGTACCTGTGAGGTTTTCTAGACAATATTTGTCATTGTTTTGTGTTGTTAATTGATTTCCGATAATAGATATATACATACATTTGTATAAAGCAAGTGTAAGAGCCAATTATGCACATATTTATATTTGGTAAAATTGTTTATATTACATATTACAGATGTTCTAGTTTATACAACAGTTTTTGTATAGTTTAAATAGCCACCAGGTAGGATTATGATGTTTACCATTTACTTGTCATAGTGCTAGAATAGACAATTTATTATTTACGAGAGGATATAGTGCTGTAAGGCAGTTTGTCAGTAAGAAGGAGGCCTTTGGAAGATGCTGTGAGGGCTGCGTAGGTGTGGATCGCAACAAATTTTTGACCGTGTTATACACTGTGTTATACTCCGTGTCGTAGCATGTTATAGCGTACAGTGAAAGTGTGATAAGTTAACGTTTAACGTATTGAACATCAAGTCGGTAGTGGACCGGGCGAGATGTAACTTGGATGTTAATGTTGCTAATGTTGTTAATTTATTTCCAATAATAAATATGGACCTACATTTGCATAAAGCATATTTGATCATTAAATATTTGACAAAATTTCCCTTTTTAAGTTACATTTTGAATAGATCGAAAAATGGGCAATTAATTTGCGAATAATCCCGATTAACTAAATAAATATTAATATAATATAATATAAATATTTGTGTTATTATTATATGTTATTATATATTATTATTATGTATAGTGCAGGTTCACAACAGCTACAGTAGGGGCCTCTACGGGTGCCTTACGCTCCTAGCAGAACCAAACATGAATGAAAAAGCATCTGTGGTCTCAAATCCTGATTTTGATGGAAAAATCCCTGAGCAACAGGAAAGTGAGGAGTCTGCATTAAGAGGCAGTGACTGAGGATGTGATGTTAAAAGGGAGGGCAGCGGAAAGTTCAATGGCCTGACCGGCCTTTCCCTCTGCAACTCTGTTCCATCCCTAGGATATATGGGAAATGTAGTCTCACTGGAATGCAAGCTATCTTAGTTCTTGACTGTTTTTGGTCTGTTATAGTAGGCCTTTGACTCAAATCTTACACGTGTTGCTGCTAAATATAATCTCACTATGCAGTGCTCGACTGTTTACATGTTTCCGAACGTTTACATGTAAATGTGCAATAACACGTTGGTCACTTTTGTGTCACTTTCGCAATGTAAATACTGTAAATCTACTGTTACGTATATGTGCAATAACATGCTGATCACTCTGTGCAATAATTATATGATGTCGTGCAATAATTATATAATTATCTGACGGACACTTTGTGCAATAATCTGGCAAAACTGTAATCTGGCAAAACTGTCATCTCATCAATATACATATTGTATTTTTATATTTTATTTTGTATTATCTTTTATATATTTATTATGTTATGAATAACTGTTTTTTATTTACATTTTAATTTTTATTTATCATTGTTAAGTGTTATTGATAGGTTTATGGTACGACGGTACGACAGAGTATTAGGGCCATATTGAGGGGAAAAAATTCATCTGAGATTTCGAGAATAAAGTCATAATATTATAAAGTAGTAATTTTCCGTGTTATTTTCTTTTTTCTCGTAAAGTTATGACTTTATACTCATATTACAACTTTTTTTTCTTGTAAAGTTATGACTTTATTCTCGTAATATTACGACTTTTTTTCTTGTAAAGTTCTGACTTTATTCTCGTAATGTTACGACTTTTTTCTCGTAATATTATGACTTTATTCTTAAAATCTCCGATTTTTTTTCCCTCAATGTGGCCCTAATATTCCGTAGTACATTTGCCTTTGGGCCCTCACTGCATTAGACTTATATACTATATACTTAGACAATAAACTGTGTTACTTTCATTACAATGCTCAAATGTTTTGCGGCTCCAGACAGATTCCTTTTTTTAAATTTTTGCCTAAAATGGCTCTTTTGACAGTAAAGGTTGCTGACTCCTGTACTACACAATGACAATAAAGGGCTTGAATCTTGAATCTTACATTTTGTAAGAAAACTCCATATCCCATGATCCTTGGTACCAGTGAATTCCTTAGGTTTTTATAGTTTCAAATGATGTCAGTATCTTCACTCTACCTTTAAAACTGAGCCCACTACAACCTAAAAATCGCGAGTTGCGTTAATGAGTTAAAGAAATTAGTAGCGTTAAAACAAATTTGCGTTACTGTGTTATTATCGCGTTAACGTTGACAGCCCTGGTACTGAAACAAAGACACCTTCTCCAGACCTCATGAACTACTCTTAATTGCCGTAGATACAGTCTGGCCTTAAATTGCTTATAAATTAATATAACTAAATCAAAGTTTCACCTGCAGCGGTGATGTCCAGGAACACATGATTCTGTATGGTTGTCATGTTTCTCTTTTTTTATTGTATTATCTCTTTTAGTACCTAATAATAACACGTTAGTCACTTTTGCACTGTAAATACTGTAAATCTACTGTTACGGATATGTGCAATAACATGCTGATATAATTATATGATGCTGTGCAATAATTATATAATTATCTGACGGACACTTTGTGCAATAATCTGGCAAAACTGTATTCTGGCAAAAAGTGTCATCTTGCATAATAATGCATACAGTGCATTTTAGACTAAGCTACTGGAGTTACCCTGCACTATACTAATTTTTAACAGTCTCTTCTGCACTTTTTTAACAGTCCTGTATCACAGCTGTTACCCTGCACTATATTCAGTTTTAACAGTTTTCTTCATCTCCTTGTATTTTTATATCTGGTATATTTTTTTATACTTTGTACTTTGCACTACTAACTTTTTTACTGCCATTTTACTAACACATTTTGCACTATGGAACTGTGATGCTGGAAACTTGAATTTCCCTCGGGATCAATAAAGTTACTATCTATCTATCTATCTATCTATCTATCTATCTATCTATCTCATCAATATACATATTGTATTTTTATATTTTATATTGTATTATCTTTTATATATATTTTTAATATTTATATTGCACTATCTCTTTTTTTATTGTATTATCTATTTTAGCACCTATAGGATCGTCCCAATCTAATTTCGTTGTACTACACAATGACAATAAAGGGCTTGAATCTTGAAGTTTACATTTTTGTAAAGAAAACTCCATATCCCATGATGCTTTGGGTTTAGTGCGCAGGCTACGTGAGCAGCGGCAGGCGAGTCGGTGGAAAATGACCGGAGGGAGGCTCTTATCTGGGGGGTGGAAATTTAACATTTACCAGCATGAATTACGTTTTGTTTTTTATTAAAAACACATTTTTCTCTTTTATGAACTTTTAACCTTCCACCTCCGGAGGACATTTGGTGACATTGGAGTAATTTTGAGGCATTTTAACACTGTTTTTGTTTAGTGATACCGATAATCACCGTTAGGTCAGGATGCCGCGGGACAACAAGACTCCTCTGATCCAGAAAATAGCCAAGCAAGCTTTCATCACCTTTAAAGACTTAAAGGCGTCAAACAACGGGGATAATAAACTCGTCGAGGACCAACACAGTGAACTAATCTCACTGGTGACCGCGGTCAGAGCTGCTGACCTGAAGATAGCTTCCCGGAAACCCGCACCGGGCTCCGGAGCAGCAGCAGCAGCTCCGGTCGCCTACATGCACATCTGCGAGACGGAGGTGTTCAGCATGGGGGTGTTCCTGCTGGGCACCGGAGCCTCCATCCCGCTGCACGACCACCCGGGCATGAACGGGATGCTCAAGGTCTTTCTATTACACCATCATCATGTTTGTTTGTGGCCTTTTGTAACCCTGAAGCGACCCCCTCTCTCTGTGGTCTGGCTCTGTAGCTATAGCTAGGGAAATGCTATATACTACTTCACCCAGCAGGGTTAAAGGTCATATGGGGGTTATAACACTCCCATGTGTCATTTGAGCTGTGTGGACCTTTCTTTGCCAAAAAAGTGAGACAGTTTATAGTCAATTTAATTTTTTGTAGTTATTTTTCTGTTTCAAATATTTCATATATTAGGAAGCATGTGCAAGTCAGTGATACAGACAGACTTCTGTGGGGTTTATGTATCATGCCTCATTTTTGTCAACAAAAACAGACAATACTAGGAACTAAGGGCAAACAAAAATGGAGACAAGCAAATACAAAGAACATGTAGTTAAAGGGACTATTTGTAACTTTCAGAAATGCTTCTTAACAGCGACACCTGTGGCCGTTAAGTCAACGAAAGTCAGCGTCGGGCTCGCGCTTGCTCGCTCTCAATATACCTGAACGAGCATCGCTCAAAACAGTGAGGCGACACACGTCAGCTAAAAGCACAATATCACTCTATATTTCAGCTGCTTGGCAGTAATGTTAGCTGACCAGACGAAGGTCTCTCCATGAACATGATTTAGATTTGATCCTAGTGTTGGCTTTTCCTGCCTAAGTGCAGGGTGAAGCAGCGGGGCTCTGCAGCGTGTCTCCCTGCTCTCTCCGCCCGCAGCCGGAGAGAGCAGAGGAGACACCGGCACCCGGTCGGTAACGAGAAGACAACTCCGTAGAGCTCCGTCACTTCACAAGACACGGAAAACCTCTGTTGGTCTGGAGGAGCTGCAGCAGTTATTTCTGCACAAACGTCCCCTGTACATTCACTAGATATTCTCAGAGCTAAACTAACTCTTCTGCAGTGTGGAGTGAGCCGCGTTCACGTCTAGAGGTGGAGCGAGCTGAGCTGTCTGAGTGAAGGCGAGCAGGCAGAGGAGGAGGGTACAGCGGCTACACGCGAACGCGCATATGCGAGCGCGCATGTGTGACGACCCGCTACATTTATGCGCGTACAAAGTTACAAATAGTCCCTTTAAAGGAAAAAACAACAAAACACAAAATAAAATAAATAAATAAAACACAGACAACACCCTAAGGCACACAAATCAGGGAGACATTGGCGACATACAGTATATACATAGTTATTTTTCTGTTTCAAATACTTTTTATTAGGGAGCATGTGCAAGTCAGTGATACAGACTTCTGTTGGGTGTGTATCATGCCTCATTTTTTATATATATATTAACAAAAACAGACAATACTAGGAACTAAGGGCAAACAAAAATGGAGACAAGCAAATACATACATAGATATACTGTATATCATAATGGCTTTTTAAACTATACAAAAACTTTTGTATAAACTAGAACATCTGTAATATGTAATATAAACAATTTTACCAAATATAAATATGTGCATAATTGGCTCTTATACTTGCTTTATACAAATGTATGTATATATCTATTATTGGAAATCAATTACAACACAAAACAATGACACATATTGTCCAGAAACCCTCACAGGTACTGCATTTAGCATAATATGCTCAAATCATAACATGGCAAACTGCAGCCCAACAGGCAACAACAGCTGTCAGTGTGTCAGTGTGCTGACTTGACTATGACTTGCCCCAAACTGCATGTGATTATCATAAAGTGGGCATGTCTTGTAAAGAGGAGACTCGTGGGTACCCATAGAACCCATTTTCATTCACATATCTTGAGGTCAGAGGTCAAGGGACCCCTTTGAAAATGGCCATGACAGTTTTTAGATTAAGTTTGGAGCGTTATTTAGCCTCCTTCACGACAAGCTAGTATGACATGGTTGGTACCAGTGGATTCCTTAGGTTTTTTAGTTTCATATGATGCCAGTATTTTCACTCTAGCTTTAAAACTGAGCCCGCTACAACCTAAAAATCGCAAGTTGCGTTAATGAGTTAAAGAAATTAGTACCGTTAAAACGAATTTGCGTTACCGTGTTATTATCACGTTAACTTTGACAACCCTGGTACTGAAACAAAGATGCCTTCTCCAGAACTCATGAACTACTCTTAATTGCAGTAGATACAGTCTGGTCTTAAATTGCTTATAAATGAATACAACTAAATCAAAGTTTCACCTGCAGCGGTGATGTCCAGGAACACATGATTCTGTATGGTTGTCACCTCAAAGATAGTGAAATAAAAGGAATTCTTTCATAAAAATGTTGCCACATAATCAATATCATTTTGTGATTAATTATCTAGAGTTCTGTTTTTCAAAATCAAATCCCAGTAATTCCAAGAAAAGAGTGATATATCATTTTATCAAATCAAATCAATCAATCAAAGGTGATCTAGGTATAGTGAGAGGAGCAGATGTATTACTAATGGTGACCTTACTTAACATAACAGTGTTTTATAACAGCCACATGTACAAGTCAGTACCTTTTGAAGTCATGCCATGGCAACCTATGTACTGGCGTTATCAGTTGGATTGTCTTCTGACTGGATCCTGTCTCTTGTTCAGGTTCTCTACGGGAAGGTGAGCGTCCGCTGTTTTGACAAGCAGGAGGACAACCTGACCGCCCCGCCTCAATTCGAGCCCCAGTTGGCTCCGTTCCAGACGGCCTCCCTGCGGCGCTCCGTGCTCCGCTCGGTCACCGAGTACTCGGAGGACGGCGGGCTGTGCCTCCTCACTCCTCTGCGGGATAACCTCCACCAGATCGACGCGGTGGAGGGACCGGCCGCTTTCCTGGATATTCTGGCGCCTCCGTACAATCCCGACGACGAGCGGGACTGTCATTATTACAAAATCCTGCAAACTGTGGCGGAGGGGAAAACGGGTGAAAAGGGCAACGAGGAGCAGCAGGGAGAGGAGAAGGAGAAAGAGGAGGAGGAGGCATGGCTGCTAGAAATCCCTCAGCCGGAGGACTTCTGGTGCGGTGGGGAACCCTATCCGGGTCCTGCAGTCTCTTTCTGAAAACCTCTGATCAGAGGAACTATACTGCAGCATATGACAGTGAGAATACAGTGATATCCATCCATCTACAAGGGGAGACTTAGTGATACCGTGCTCCACGGGGAGGTCAAACACGAGGGTCATCATTACCTGGAACTCAAAAGGGATTGTGTGCCTTGCTCAGGGATACTACAGCAAGGCAGAGAACCCTCCAACAGAGTAAGGACCACTGAACTGCCTTCCACAAATCGTCAGTAATCTCGTCAGTACCGACAAAAGAGTGACACAAGGAATTCATATTCCTAATATGGTATTTTTTTCTTCGGACCATTATGTTGCCTTGTACACACATGAATGTCCTTAGATTCAAACGTTCTGTGAATGCTGGGGTCTCATTAGGATCTCTAGTCTTCAGTGAGGCCTTGAAAACCTTTTTACACATCTATTCTTTCACTGTGCTGCAGAGGACTTCCACATTGTGACGTGTCTTAATGCCAAAGCCTGTAACTCAAGACGTACCTGCCTTATTTGTGAATATGGAACGTATACTTATTATTATTATTAAGAGTGCCACTTCTATTGTACACGCTCATTTCTTCTTCCAAAGTGCACACACTACATCATATATATATATATATACTTTATTTTATGTGTTTAACTTATTCCAGATAACATGGTTCCTAAACACACAGGTCTGACTGGTTAAAGCTACTGCGAGGAACTTAATTTAATACTTCTGCCTCTATATGACCTACATAAGTTAACAAGACCATCAGTGAAAAGGTTGGACCCAATTCAATTCAATTTATTTTTATATAGCGTCAAATCATAACAGAAGTTATCTCGAGACGCTTTATATATAGAGCAGGTCTTAGACCGTACACCATAGTTTAGAGACCCAACAAGAGATCCCACCAAGCGCGCCGTTGGCCAGGAAAAACTCCCCGTTTAGCGGGAAGAAACCTGGAGCAGAACCCAGCTGCCTTCGAACTGCAGTCGAACGCTCCACGGGAGGTGGAGAGCCAACACCGTCACCACGCTGATGGAGGCCCAGGCCGTATTGCTGGGCCCGCTGGAGGGAAGGGAGGCAGAGGACTACTTCCACTTTCGTTTTTATTGGTGCTTTTCAAGGTTATACACATATCAACAACATGATGGGCATGTACACATTCAAACCCACAAACAAAGGAAACAACACAAACAGGACTCATGTTTGGGAGTTACACTTCGATCATTCCATACATTCTCATGTCATTTCCAACTCAATCAGTTGTCCTTTCTGCGTTCTTTGTCGCTGTTTTGGTTTTTGAATAATGTCCATTTCTCCCATTTGTCTTCCATCTGTGTTTCTCGCAGTCTTAACCGATGTGTCAGTTTCTCCATTATGTATATCTCCTCTACTACCCCCATCCACTGCTCGTGTGTAGGGGGATCCACACTGAATTGGTGGATGTTTGATGCATTTGATGTTTCCCCAATCCTCATCTGAAATGTTTCTGTTAAACTCTGACTCCCATCTCTCTTTTTAATATATTTAGTTGAATGTTTGCTTGCCGTCAGTTTCTGATATAGTGTTGATACGATTCTAATTTTTGTTCCTTTGTATGAACTGATTATAAACTGAATCACACCATTCACTTCCACGGAGGGATCCCTTTTTATCTCCTTCTTATAATAGTCCCTTAGTTGCATTTATCTATAAAACTCCCGCTTATCTAAATCATATTCATCTTTCATATTCTGGAAACTCTCCAGCTCCCCATCTTTCTCTAAAGTGCACCATGCTGTGACTCCCTTGTTTACCCACTGTTTGAATCCTTTATCATATCCAGATTAAACCCTGTAATTTGAATCTATGCAAGTTTTAACTTTCTTGTACGCATCCTTATCTCCGATGATGGTCTGAATAGGATATCCTCCACACTCTTTTTCCATTTCCTTCCCACTTTGCTGTGTATTCTGACTTGCACCAACATACAATATATCTTAGCTGGGCAGCATAAAAGTACTCTTTCAGTTTTGGGAGACCCATGCCCTCTTTATCCTTTGGTAGCTGGAGAGTTTCATATCTTACTCTAGGTTTTTTAACCTCCCCAGATAAACCTTGATATAGTCCTGTCCCAGGCCACAAATTGGGTTTGAGGTACCTCTGTAGGCAGGGATTGGAACAAATAGAGAAGCCTAGGTTGTATATTCATTTTGATTATCTCAATCCTTGAGTTAAGATCTTTGTTTGGGTATTCCTTTTGTAATAGTGATCCCCGAATACTTCATTTTCTTAAGATTCCAGTTGAAATGAAATGATTCCTGAACCTCTTTTGATGGGGTGTAGTTAAATGTTAGAATCTGAGTTTTTGAATCGTTTATTTTGTATCCCGAAAGATGTCCATATGGTTCTAAAAGTTTCATCAGTGCTGGAAGTGATTTATCCGGTTGTTCCAAGTAGACTATGACATCATCAGCAAAAAGCCCTATCCTATGTTCTATGCCATTAACCACCACTCCCCTCAGATCCTTGTGTTGACGCACTAGTTGATCTCTGTATTCTGAACTTGTCTGTCAGGCTGCCGTTTATTTTGATTCTAGCAGCGGGCTGTCGGTATAATGTCTTTATGCATTGTATTGACTTATTGTTAAATCCGAATCGTTCTAATGCTTTATACAGAAATTCCCAATTCACCCGATCATATGCTTTTTCTGCGTCAATGCTTACTAGTAATCTGCTTTTTCCTTTGCGTCGGTTCCACAATACGCAGGGATCTTCTTACATTATCACGAGTTTGACGTCCTCTTATAAATCCTGTTTGGTCATCCTCGATCAGTTCCGCAATAAAAGTGTTTAATCTCTTAGAAATAATTTGTTGTATACAATTTATAATCTACATTTAGCAATGATATTGGTCTATAGTTCCCACAGTGTTCCCTTATCTCTTCCTTGTTTTGGGATGACTGTAATTATTGCTTCGGACCACGACGGTGGTATTTTAATTATTTTGAAGTGTCCAATTAAAGGAGGCCAAGAGTAATGGTGCCAGCTCCTCTCTGAATACCCTATACCACTCTGCAGGGTATCCATGCCCTACCTGGGGATTTATTGTTTTTTAATGTTTTTATTGCATCATTCACCTCCTCTATTGTAATTTCAGCCGTTAGTGTCTCGTTTTGTAAATATCCAATTAATGGGAAATCCAATGCACGTAAAAATGCCCTCATTTCTTCTTCATCTGCCGCTGTGGGCTGTGTGTATAGTTCCTCATAATATCTCTTAAAGATCGTCTTTTTATCCTCAGGTATACATGTCAATTCACTTGTGTGGGGGTCTCTGACATCTGCCCCTCCAATCCTACATTCCTTCACTCTGTGGCCATCACCTGCTTTCATAAGTATATAATCAATCCTTGTATGCACGTACAGCTGAGTAATGTGTAAACTCTTTCTCCAGAGGATGTAGGTTCCTCCATATATCTATCATCCCCATCTCCTCTAACGACCTATTTATGAATCTTGTAATCCGCATTTTGGTTCTTTTGTGACTCGCTGTATCCATCCTGTGATCCATAACCGCATTCAGGTCCCCCCCACAAATTAATATTCCCTCTGTTTCTACAGCTATATCATCAAATAGGGATCTGAATTTTTTTTTTATTACTTTCAGGGGGTGCATATATATTTACAAGTGTTACTGGTTAATTTTTCTAATCTCCCCCTTAACTATTATATATCTTCCTTCTTTATCTTTCAATTCCTTTTCATAATCAAATTGGGTTGTGTTTGATATCAAAATTAGAACTCCTTGTCTGCTTCCCTCTTTATATGAGCTATAATATAGATTCCTGTAGCCATATCTTTTTAGTTTTTCCATGTTCTAACTGGGATAAATGGGTCTCTTGGAGGAATATGATTTGTGCTTTTTCCTTTTTTCCTTTTGTCATAACCCTGTCTCTTCTCTTTGGTGAGTTTAAACCATTCACATTCAGCGACATTATCTTTATGTTGTTAGTCATAACCGTGTTTTGCTACTTCTTTAAAAATGCACTCCCAAACAGTCCTGAGCAACACATTCATGAACAGTTATTAACAAAAATACAAAGCAGAAATACTATGAACTTCCAAATGTGGGGTGATCTCTTCATCCCCAAATCCCGTTGGTGGGTGGAGGGGAAATCCCCATCTCTACTGAGGGCCCCTCCCTAGACCCAGAACTACACCCAACTAGTGGGTTTTCACAGCGTCTAGATAAGTCCAACTTAAAGGGACTATTTGTAACTTTCAGAAATGCTTGTTAACAGCGACACCTGAGGCCGTGAAATCAACGAAAGTCAGCGTCGGGCTCGCGCTTGCTCGCTCTAAATAGACATGAGTGAGCATCGCTCAAAACAGTGAGGCGACACACGTCAGCTAAAACCACAATATCACTCCATATTTCAGCTGCTTGGCAGTAATGTTAGCTGACCAGATGAAGGTCTCTCCATGAATCACTGCTGATCCTAGTGTTTGCTTCTCCTGCCTCAGCGCAGGCTTCAGCAGCGGGGCTCTCTCCGCCCGCAGCCGGAGTGAACATGGAGACACCGGCACCCGGTTGGTAACGAGACGACAAGGTTTCTCACTGCAGAGTCCCGTCACTTCACAAGACACGGAAAACCTCTGTTGGTCTGGAGGAGCTGCAGCATTTATTTCTGCACAAACGTCCAATGTGCATTCACTAGATATTCTCAGAGCTAAACTAACTCTTCTGCAGTGTGTAGTGAGCGTGCGTTCACGTCTAGAGGTGGAGCGAGTACGCCAGAACGCTGGCGCTGTCCAAGTGAAGGCATGCAGGCAGAGGAGCGGGGACGCCGGCCACACGCGAGCGCGCATATGCGAGCGCGCATGTGTCCTGACCCGGTACATTTATACGCTTAAAAAGTTACAAACAGTCCCTTTAAACAACCTGACCTCTCCCAGCCGGTCCTCAATGTAATATTTAAACTAAAGAAGTCTGAAAAAAAAGAATTCAGATATCTCCACTGTGCCTCCGTTTCTTTGTATAGTCCTTTTTCTGTTGAATATGGGCAAAGCTTGGTTCAATGTTTATTAATTAGTCTTTGATGCAAAATCTGCCCCTTTAAAGTTTTTCATCGTCTCTTCTCATTCAGCTATATGTTGTTGCAATCAACCACCGTACCTGCTTTTCTCCTGTTCCATAGTGAGATCTCTTTCCTTAAGCAAAACGTTTCATGATCTCCACTGGTAGTTTTGCAGCTTCTCCCTCACCCGGTGCGCTGTACCCAGCCTCTGATCCTTCTCCTGCTGCTGCCACTCCGCCGCTCCTCGCATCCTCCCCTCCGCTCCAGGTCCCGGGTCCCCGCCTGGCACCTCCACCGTGAACCCTCTCTCCTTCATGTCCCGGGCTGCTTCCCTGGCGCCGTCGTATGTCTTCACTCCGTTATTCCAATGAAAACGTATTTTAGCGAGCGGTGTCTGGAAAAACGGATTCCTTTTTCCTTGAGCGCCTTTTTGATGCCCGCATATGCCTTTCACTTCTGGACAATTTCAGTAGGATAGTCATGGTCAAAGAAAAGTTGTTTACCTCCGACGTGTATCTTCTTCTGCCAAGCTTTCCTTGAAATCATCTCCTTCGTCTCGAACTGCAGAAAGTTGACCACCACTGATCTGGGTGCGGCGGTGCTCTGACTCGGTTTCGGGGCGAGTTGGATCTGGAGATTAGTCCCCTCTGGTAACTCAAGTTCAGCGCTCAGGAGTTGCTCCAGATGTTTGGATGTGGAGCTTCCTTCTGTGTCCTCCTTCAGCTCGACTTTAAACGTGTTTAGTTCGTGCCGTAACTCCTGTTTGAGCTCTTTTATATCTTTACTGATGGTAGCGAGCCCCGTTGGCAGCATCTCTTTTTGGCCTTGTTCCATTCTCTCCATCGCGTCCTCCTCGTGTTCGCTAGCCTCGTGTTCGGAGTTAGCTTTCATTGCAGGTTGTTTTGTTTTGCTTTTTATTGTTCTTCCCGCTTCTTGTATTATATCTTCTTCTCATATCTTCCTTTGTCTGTCGAGTTACAGTTGTTTTGAGGGTTTATTTCAACCGACTCGGGAGAGCCAGTTAACTATGCGTCTACTCTCTCCGCCATCTTCCCGGAAGTCAAATGAAAGGTTTTCTAAAGAGACTCTGGTGCTCAGAAACACTACCACTTTTGTCCACAGGGACCGCCAAAAACAAAATGAAATTTCATACTGTAACTTAATCCAGAGTGATACGGCCAATATGATGCATCATATATTTACCAAATCCTTCAAACCCAGTCCAGAAGTCTGTAAAAAAAGTATTACTGTGTTAAGAGAACTTTTTGATGGTATAAAGCCAACACACTTTCTTCACTACCTTTTTACATGTAGCTTGATAAACACTATATCATTCCACTCTGTATGTTACTTTAGCTTATATGTTTTGCAAACAGCTCCTTTGGCCTATGTTAGACCTCACACAGGTCTGTGTGCCAGTTTTGACAATGATTCTGTTACTCTGATGTTGAATGTACGTGGATCAATAAAATAGATGGGAATCATCTAATTTGTATGCCATCTATGTTCTGTTGATTTCTTTGATTGTGGTCAGTACAACAATCTCTGGGGCGCCACCACTGCTGCGCATTTGGCTTGTAATTGACCTTTTTTATATATCAACAAAGGTTTCTGTGGGTCAAAATGCGTTTAAAGAATACTCGGATACATTTTACCACCGTTCTTAAGTTTAATATGTTTTCGATTCTTCTAAGTTCGTCCAATACTTGTGAACTTAAAGGGACTATTTGTAACTTTCAGAAAAGCTTGTTAACAGCGACACCTGTGGCCGTTAAGTCAACGAAAGTCAGCGTCGGGCTCGCGCTTGTGCTCGCTCTAAATAGACATGAACGAGCATCGCTCAAAACAGTGAGGCGACACACGTCAGCTATCACACGCCAACATCTCCTACCACCACCTAAGCCAACATCAACCAGTGATGGATGTTAGATAAGGTCCAGTGTTTGCCCCCGTCTGGTATTTGTTTGACACCAAACATACTATAAGAAACGCTATTTAGCTTTTGGGGTCGGTCCTGTGCTGTGACCTGACAAACAACATCACATTAACACTACTTAAAGTCCTGAGAAGAAAGGGATGATCCAATCTTGTTAAATAAGGTCTTAGTATTAAAAGCCCACTAAAGAAAGTGAGGTACCTCAGGCTAAGGGATCCACTGGCTTGTAGCGTAGGTTTAAACCCAAGATATCCAAAATATGAGTTGGGCGCCAGACAGGAGAATAATCACAATTTCTAGCGTGTCACTTTAACAAAAAATTCCGGAAATCACTTACAGAGTTAGCCCGGATAGCCTGCTAACCTCGCTACAATTAAATTTGTATCCAAATTAAATCTTGCTGTATTTAACCCAAATAGTATGGAATCAAATCAAAAAAGGTACGGTTTACACTCAAAATAATTTTACACACAAAATGCCCATTAAATCAAGAAAAACAAAACTCAATTCCTCCAAGTCCAAATAAGAAACATAAATGTCCTTCAAATCATTAATCATATCATAAATCATCATTCATTAAAGGAGGACTCCAGATAAAGGTCAGTCTTTTAGTAAAAAAGATGTGGGGTGAGCGTGAATGTGTGTACGCTGGGTTACTGTAGGAAAGGGGGAGTTTGAAAAAATGTTGCTTAACTTCGTAGTGTTATTTTGCGTTCTTCCTGACAAGCTAGCATGACATGGTTGGTACCAATGGGTCTCCTAGTTTCATAAGATACTAGTGTCTTCACTCCAGCTTGAAAACTCAGCCCACAAGAACCTCTGAAAGACACAATAGCGGGTCGTCGGAGTGTTAAGGGGTTAATGTTGAATATTGCAACCTTAACAATTAAAGGATATGTTTATGTTATATTTAAGTAATAATTTTAAATGATAAAGTAGAGGCAAATGCTTAAATCTGTGCAAGAAAAGAGACTGAGAGAGGATTCACCTCCCAGCAGGACAATGACCCTCAAACAAAGTCCAATCCAGACAGAGAAAGCTGCGACCGAGAGAAGAGCAGAAAGGTCAACGTCCGGACAGACAGGCCAACTCTCCTCCCACACTTCAACACAATAGACGATTTGTGGCATGCAGGGCTCGAACATTATTGTTGATTTGTGGTAATATTCCAAGAAATATGTGTAAAGTTGAATATTTAACAACTATTTCTATTTACTGTAAAAGCTCAAATTGAAATTGTTTTCTTTTTTACGTGGATAGAAAACCCTCCAGTGACCGAAAGAGCAGGTTTCACACTAAAAACTAAAATATAATTTAATACAGTGCTGATATTCATGTCTGCATGTTCACACATCCACATGTTTTAGAGGCTGACACTGACTGTCACTTGGCTTCACTATAAGGTCAGTCGGGTCAGTGGCTGGGGCTCATATTAAATGCAATTATCCTCAATTTCCAGTGTAAAGTCTATCAGGCCAGTATATCAGGATGGGGAATATTTGTGGCGCAGCTTGAACAAGAAAAGCCATTTATTGGCACCCGCTACTACAGATTTCAGATATGTGTGTCTCTTTTTTCTTTTCTTGCCCTGACCATCATGAACAATAAAACAACTCAGCCTATAGTCCTCCTATTTAGCATTCATAACCAGCATACAATAAATGGTTTATAACACACTATAATGTAGTTGTAAGCAGATATAAGGGTTTATTAATGTGTTTGTTAACAATTTTTTAAAAACAAAATTCAGATATATTGTACATATGTTTTACAGTATTTTTACATATTTTTATTGTATTTTTTGTCTATTCTATATTTATGTTAATTGTATTTTTTATATATATATTTATAGTATATTTTTCATATTTTTTTATAGATTTTTCTTCTAATGTATATTTATGTTTCTTGTACATATTTTATAGTATTTTTCAAATTTATATATTTTTTTATTCTATTCCTATTTCTTTTTCATAGTATTTTATCATATTTTAAAGTGTTTTTCTTCTAATGCATAATTATGTTTCTTGCAAATATATATATATTTAAAATATTTTTATAGTATGTTTTCATATTTATTTTTTTATTTTCTTCTAATGTATATTTATGTTTCTTGTACATATGTTATATTATTTTTCATATTTTTATTGTTTTTCTTCTAATTTATATTAATGTTTCTTGTACATTTTTAAAAAATATTTTTTATAGTATTTTCTATTTCTTGTGCATATTTTTCATATTTTCATGGTATTTTTTCACATTTGTATTGTTTTTTTCTCCTAATTTATATTTATGCTTCTTGTACATGTTTTTTTATAGTATTTTTCATATTTTTGTTTTTTCTTCTATTCAATATTTATGATTCTTGTACGTTTATTAAATATATTTTTTATAGTATTTTCTATGTTTTTAGTGTTTCATATATTTTCTAATATGTTTTTACAGTATTTTAGAAAATATTTTATTGTACTTTTCTTCTATTCTATATTTATGTTTCATGATTTTTGGCAAAACTTGCATTTATTTAAATTTTCAAATTTAATTTCTCTTGCTATGTTTATGTTATATACGAATACACCAAAGGAAATCCCTTGTATGTGAAAAACCTAATTAAATAAATCTGATTCTGAATCTATAAATCCTCCTGTGGGCACCCAGAGGTGGAGGCTGCTGTATAAAGAGATAATGAATGACAACATAATAAAATGCAGTTGTAATAATATAAAATGTCTTCAGGAGAAGTTATAGTTGTTACCAAATACTGCATCCTTAAAATGTGCTTACAACTACAATATCTATAGTGCGTTATAAACCATTACCAACCATAAAGTAGAGTTACTAGTCAGCGAGGAGAGGAGGGGGTGCATAACAGTGGCCTTCTTTGTGCCGCTAACGATGACTCTCTGCAGTATTGGTCATTTGTTTTTGTGGTCAAGTTGGCGTCAGAAGAATAAAGATGTAACAGATTACTGCAGGCTTCATGCAGCTTCTTAAAAGCAGAAATCGGACACTGTGAGAAATGTGCTCCTCTGCCATCTTCCCCAGAATCAAACCAGGAGATGAATATCCCTTTAGAGTTACTTTATTTATACTCTAGACAGTTTTTGTTATTGAATTCCCACACAGTGTCACTGCTATGTTCATTAAAAAGCTACATTTTGGTCATAGACCTTCAGCTGGCATCCAGCTCACAGTACATCTTTATACTGGAGCCACAAGCTGTGACAGCCACCAATAATTGATAAAAAAAAAAAAAATAACCTTAAAATTTGACAAATAATATATCAACAAATCTTTTAAATATAGAAAAATTAAAATAGAAAAAAAGCAAATAAGCAAGCAATGCAAATAACTGATTTTTATCAGCAAAAGTCAAAGTCTTGGACTGAAAATCTTAGATATCCATTTTTCCATTGTATGCTATGGAACTTCATGTATTTGTCTCATCTTTTTCATCCATTATTGCTGAAGTTCCTGTGGTTCTATAAAGATGTTGCTTGATATTGTTGAGTTTAATGGCTGACAATGATTAGGGCTTTGTTGGTAATAATCTGGCGATATGATATGTATCGTGATACAGGGATTACGATTCAATATATTGTGATTAGGGCTGTCAAAGTTAACGCAAATTCGTTTTAACGCCACTAATTTCTTTAACGCATTAACGCAATTAATCTTTCAGAAGTTTTAGCGGGCTCATATGAAACTAGAAAAACCTAAGGAATCCATTGGTACCAACCATGTCATACTAGCTTGACATGAAGGAGGTAAAATAACGCTCCAAACTTACGCTAAATTTTGACGAGGAAAAACTGTCATGGCCATTTTCAAAGGGGTCCCCTTGACCTCTGACCTCAAGATATGTGAATGAAAATGGGTCCTATGGGTACCCACGAGTCTCCCCTTAACAGACATGCACACTTTATGATAATCACATGCAGTTTGGGGCAAGTCATAGTCAAGTCAGCACACTGACACACTGACAGCTGTTGTTGCCTGTTGGGCTGCAGTTTGCCATGTTATGATTTGAGCATATTTTTTATGCTAAATGCAGTACCTGTGAGGGTTTCTGGACAATATTTGTCATTGTTTTGCGTTGCTAATTGATTTTCAATAATAAATATATACATACATTTGCATAAAGCAGCATATTTGCCCACTCCCATGTTGATAAGAGTATTAAATACTTGACAAATCTCCCTTTAAGGTACATTTTGAACAGATAAAAAATGTGTGATTAATCACCATTCAAAATTTTACTCGATTGACAGCCCTAATTGTGATATATTTTGATACTGTAAGCAAGACGATATATTGAAATTTTTCTAAAAATCTTATTTTAGATAAACTGTCATAGTATGAAGAACACCACCATATGCTTACAATCTGAGTAAAAAAAAAGTTTAATTTTTTTATGCCATCAGAACAGTGGGATCTGCATTTGCATTTATCACAGTACCTGTAACATCCAACATCATATCACTACTTTGAGAGGGTGCATATACACTGAGAGGACGCATCTCTTTGCAAATGAAATAAAGTATTTACTGAGTTAATGTTTGCATGTAAAAAAAATGGATGTAGTGTTTTTGAGAATCAATACAGTAACGCAAAACCTAATGTCACGATACTTGATATTTTCGAAATTTTTTCGCACCCCTAACAATAATCAGATTTCTCTGGTTGTGGTTTTGCTCACATAAAATGAATCAGCATTGTTAAAGTTGACTTTACAGCATCAGTATTAACTTGCTAACTAAACCTGAAGGCACTGAGGTGAAACACTATAAATAACTCTGCTATATCACATCCTGTTGTTTATTATTAAACACACATTTAAATGAAGTGGAAACAGATGACCACAGCTGCCCACTCCGGAGAAGTGATGTGAGTCAGAATAAATGATAACAGACAAGAGGCAACGTCACAACATTAATAACACACACAAAAGACTATTTTATTTTCATTTTTTTTGGAAAAAGATTGGAACGATGAACAGCTTGTTTCTGTTGCGTATCAACAGTCGTTCCCTCTGTATTTTATTCTGGGAATTTGTGGGTTTTAACAACCTGAGAGGTTCTACAATTAAAAAACATTTATAGGCTGATTCCAGTATTTTAGACCCAATATATTATACGTTTAGACTAGCAGAAAAATAGATAAATAAATAGAAGTAAATTAATTAATAAATATGTGTATAGGATCTAGTATTTCTCCACCAATATTTCATTCCTTGCAGTTTGGAGAAGGCTTAGAAAGAGCATTTAGACCTTCAAACTGGAAAATAAATACATATATATATAAATTAAGATTAAATAAATGAAATGTTAAAATGTGGTACTTTTGACTCTTCATGACCTCAGTATCTCTAAAAATCTTTCTGCCTGAATACTGTGGACATATGGTCCATCTGTATTCTATATCTTACAAGTTGATTTCTCTTTTCTTCTAAAAATTTAAAATTCATTTCACTGACTAGTTCAGCTTGAGAGTCAGTTAAATCTTTTTGTCACCTTTAATTTGACAAAGTATGCAAACCAGATCAATGCCTGTTTATAACCTGATGTGATACATAAATAAAAAGTGAGTGGGTGAAAACTCTGAGTCAGAAATGCCATGAGTGACGCAGGATGGGGTTTACCCAATGAAATTTCCAACATCAACAGCTTTACAAGACTTTTTTGTTGTTTTATAAATACAGATAAAAGAGTTCAGACCTATATGTTGGTCGCAACGCGTTAGTCATTTTAAACAATTATTGCCATGTAAAATAAAGGCATTTTTAATTTTGTTCAAACACTACAGTGTGCCTTGGATTATTTTTTGAGGGAGATTTGCATTTTGTACTTTTTTGAGACCCTATTTCACCCATGCAATGAGCCCTTCACAAGACTGAATGAGCCCAATGCACTTGAAGGATCCAAAAAAGCCCCTGTATGTGATTACCACAAAGACCTTTTCCATTATCTTCACAGATAAAAAGGAATTGTTTGGGTTCCACGAATGCATCTCGGGCTGACACCGTTGCTCCGTGTGTGTGCTCCAGTTATGAGTAATAAAACCAAACTGTGATTTATCATCCACATATATTTAATAAGTCTCAAAAGACACATCACAACAAAAAAAAGGATGAGTTCAACATATTTACACTCCAACATTGTTTTACACGTGAAACCACAACTTTCTTGACACTTGAAGTTACACGAGACGAAATGTGTACAAAAATAGAATAGTCTTCCAACTTTACATATTAAAAGGACAAATGTACATTGCATTAGAAGCGTCCTTGAAATCAGTCAGTGTACAAAAAAAGACACACAGCAAGGCACTAAAGGGGGGAATATAGTCTTCAACAAAGCATGTTAGAATGAACACTTTTTGTCAATTCAATAACTTAAAAAAACAGTTGCTTCAAAGCATTATTGCAGTTATTTCACATTTTAAACGCGCAGCCTGTTGCGCGCTCAACATGGCAACATCAGGCTGAAGAATGCTGTTGTCCATCAGTCTATTTTGTTGCTAAATAATAATTAATGTGCTGCTAAAGACATGTAAATCCAGAGGACAGATGGTCATTTTGTAATGGGTTATGTATGAATAATGATGATGTGTTTTGTTTTTTTGTCTGATGGGTCTTACTTGTCTGTCTGTCTATGGTAACAGTATGTCTATTGTGTGTGTACTTTTTCTCAAACTGAGCTGCCTATGGATGCAAAATGAATTTCAGTGCAAACTGACAATAAAGTTGTATCGTATCATATCGTATGTGTTGGCGATATTAAAACAATCCCCTTTTATATTACAACCACCCTTGTATATTCTTATGAATTAATGGCTATATTTACTCTTATTTTCAGTAGACTGTACAGGCAAAGTGCATTCGTGTCAGTTCTGGAGCAGGAATGGATTGGATGTGCGTAATTGCGCACAGAAGTTCTTGTCCATTCCCATCCTGCATGGTGTTTTAGGCTGCTGTCGCACAAAAGTTTCACAATCATTATTTGATAGTTCTTTTTAAGAGGAATGGAGTGGATGTGCGTAATTACGCACAGAAGTTCTCGTTCATTCCCATCCATGGTGTTTTTGTCGCACAAAAGTTTCACAATCATTATTTGATAGTTCTTTTTAAGAGGTTAGGGTGCATCATGGTGACAACAACAACAACCAGGCAGGACTAGGAACACATCCCGCTGGTTACAGTGATGGTGCTGCTGGACGAGGAAGTGGAGGACGAAGAGGAGGAGGAGACGGTGGACGACTTCCTCTCCTTCTGCCTCAGGTGGATCTTAGTGTGCCTCTTCCTCTCGTCGCTGCGCGCGAACTTGCGCCCGCAGAAGTCGCACGCGAACGGCTTCTCGCCCGTGTGCGTGCGGATGTGCGTGGTGAGATGGTCGCTGCGGCTGAAGTTGCGCATGCAAATGCGGCACTGGAACGGCTTGTGTCCGGTGTGGATGCGGATGTGTCGCGTGAGCTCGTCGGAGCGCGAGAACCGCCGGTCGCAGCCGTCCGCCGGGCACGGGTACGGTCGCTCGTGGACGGGCGTCTTGCTGGGTCTGTTCGGGTACTTTCTGGGTCTCAGGATCGGCCTTAAGGGCAGGTTTTGTGGGCTGTAAGCGGACGGAAGCCTCGGAGGCACACCTTCGATTCCACCACCACCACCTGGACCAAGCGTAAAGTTCCTGATAGTGTTCAGAGGAGTCAGAGGTGGAGGGACTCGGAATGTGTCGAGAGGACATGCACCGAAAGGTTTCCGGTCTTGGATGCCCATGTCCCGCTGGCAGGCAGGCTGGAAGAAGCTCGAGTAGTCTGGGATGATGGGGAAAAGCGCGTCTGCTCCACCTCCACCTCCACCGTTCTGCTTGGGAGAAGAAGAGTAGGATGGCGGTGGGTAGGAGGCGATGGGACACGCAGGGGGGGACAAAAACGCCGAGGGGTCCTGGTACATGTCACCGCAGCCAGATGAGGAGTAAGGAGGCGGAGGAGGAGAGTACAGGTGGTGGTGGTGGTGCTGGTTGTGGTGGTCCATCATCTCCGCTTGGTGCTGATGAGGCGTTGCCATGGTGCAACTCAAGGAGGAGGAGAAGTGATTGGGAGATCCAGAGGATGCCGGAGAGGAGGATGCTGATGAGGATGGAGGAGGAGGTGGAGGTGCTGGTTGGGCCATGTTGAAGATGCCCGAGACGATGTTGATGACTCCCTCGGGGTTCCAGTTACTTGGATACTGGGAGTCGATGGAGAACTTGCCCATGTAGGTGAAGGTCTGGTTGCGGTGGTGATGATGGGATGCGATGGGCTGATGAGAGAAGCCGCTGCTGGAGTAGGAGGAGGAGGGTGAGGAGAGATCCAGGGAGCGCTTCTCTAAGCTCATGTCTGCGCTCATCAGGCTGTCTGTGGAGCAAAAAACACAAGGACAAGGTCAGTTATAGTGAGGCAACTGGATTCACTAAGATGTTCACATTAAACAGGGAAGTGCGCTTTAAGTGGAAGAACGCTTTTTTTTCCATTACGCACAGACAGATAATTCATACGACACCTTCTCACACAAAAATATATCTTATACTGTATATATGAATGAATGAATGAAAGACTATTTCGAACATAAAATAAATAAAAACAGATAAAAAATAATAACAAACAAAACAAGTGTCCGAAAAGGAGTAGGTAGAAGTAAAACGTATATTTCCCTATACCCCTTTCTCACTTCTCTAATAACTCAGAACGATAATATAATATAATATATAAACTATCCCAGATTTATTTACATCCCAAATTAAATATATGAACAGCATCCCAAGTTTATTTACAACCCACATATCCATCCGGAGTTAAAAAGTAGATATAAACCAACTCTAACGCAACCCTTATCACAACTCTTCCTCAACCATATACCTCCCAAAAATATATTTTTTTGTATAGCTTTTTAAAGTGATTTATATATCTATATATATTTATATACTGTATATGTACTTAATATATATGTTCTTAATATGCCCTTGTACAACGTATTTCCTTCTATAATTGTAATGTATTTGTAATATAAATGTAATATAACTTATTATTTTAATGGAGCTTCCCAGCAAAACGTATTTTACACGTTTGTATATACAACCGGCGAGACAATAAACATCTTGAATCTTGAAACTCTCATGTATATGAAACATTTTAACACACTTTTTTACTATGACAATCAGAGGCAAAATGTGATTGTAAAATGAGTACTGCAACACTCAGCATACAGGCAACTTTTCTTTTTATAGATTAATATTTCTTCATACACTCCAAAAATAAAGTGTCATCTTACCTGCCACATTCATCTGGTCGTAATGAGCTCCTAAATCGCTGTTTGGGAAGATAGCCACAGAGGTGGAGCCCACCATGTCATCCACCGAGTACACGCTGTCTGGATGCACGAATCCTCCGAGATTCACCGGCACCTTCTCCAGAGTTTTAGCCGTCATTGTGGATGAAAAGAAAAAACACACTACCGCGTCTTCTTGCTCTCTTGTTCGCTCTTGTCTTTGCTGCTCACCTTAAAACACTTTATAATAACAATGAACAGTGTGTAACCACCGCATGTCTTTCTGTTTCTGTCACCGGGTGTGAGAGGATGAGCTCGTTGCGTCTCTGTTGCGCTTCATGCGCTCCTGGATGAGAGAAAGTCAACACACTGCGTTAAAAGTAACTCTCTTTGGGAACGGGCGGCCCTGGCGCTAGTATGTTTATATGGGGGACCTTTTGGATACGTCATTACCCATATATGGAAGTGGGAGGAGTCGAGGGAGAGGCGCTGCCGACGCTGATTGGCTGAGAGGCTCCGTGACGATTTTCTAAAGGGAATCACTTGTGAATGGAGAACCCACTGCTGCTGCTGCAGGAGATAAAAAACGCACCTTTTTTTCCACTCGCTGCAAAACTAGAGATAAACTGCCACAAAACAAACACAATATACCACAATAATATTTACCACAAATGAGCAAACACAGCTATAATTTACTTTAAATATTATACATATTTTTTTGTCCATGTATACTCTGGTGTATATCCTCCTGGAAACCGAGTTAAAAAAAGTGTCTTCCAATTCCTTTTTTTTTGTGATTTCCTTCCTATTTAGGGTTAAAACGAAAATCTTAACAATTCAGGCTTGTTAAACTTTATTTTTATTGTCTACTGTATAGTGGACTACAGGACTATTTCAGTGTGAAAAGAAAAAAAATGAACAGATTATGGCTTTAGAGTGATATTAAACCAAGAATACATTCAAATTGATTAAAAAAAACAAACACATGCCATATCACTGGAAAGCCTAGGATGTCCTCTTAACAATACAAAAGGGGTTGATAGAGTAGGTCAAAAGAGTAAGAGGATATGCATGTGGACACAATTTCCACTACAGAGGACACATGTCAATGGGCTGGGTCTCAGGAGGAGAATTTGATGTAATCGAGTTGTGATATCAAAAGAGGAATTCCGGTTGAGCTTCTTGAACCCATAAAAGGTTGAATCCGGTTAAGCAGGGGAACATCCCCTTATACTCCATATTTGGGTTTCGATTCCGGAATATGATCATCGGAAAGTGACGAGTTTAGCCGAGCGGAGAGAGAAAGATAGAGAGAGAGACCCTGGTATAACCACAGTCAAATGAGACGGACAGAGGAGCGGAATTTACTCCTTTGGGTGCGATAGATAGATAGATAGATAGACAGAGAAAGAGAGAGAGAGAGAGAGAGACAGAGAGAGAGAGAGAGAGAGAGAGAGAGAGAGAGAGAGAGAGAGAGGCTGCTGGGCTCGGAAACTCGTGTCAGTCTCATTTGACTATGCTCTAGGAAAGAATAGACTGACGAGTTAAATATAGTCACTTAGAGATATATTTACAGTCAGTGAAAGGAAAACATTTGAACATTGTATGGAGGCGGTGGTGGTGGTGGGCCATGTGTGAAATAAACAAAAATGAATTGTGAAGGTGACAGGGGGTCTACAGGAGGGGGTCTCAAACTTTTTGGTGTCAGGAAAAATAAAATTGTCCCTATTAATCGTAACACCGATTAAGCATTATGCTTACCACCATTTTTACTCTTAGGTGAACTATTTGTATCCTAAAACTTTTTCAACCTACTTCACCTTGTTTCATAGTGATAAACAGAAACACATTTCAGTTTGAATCATGTTAAGATAAAATAAAATGATCCTTTATTCGTCCCACAGTGAGGAAATTTGCAATGTTATTGAATGTTAATACCACTTATATACCTTTTAAACAGAGGGTGATTTTATTCAGGTTGCATTTGGACTCAACTTTGACAGCATTTATAGCCTTCAGTTCAAGTATTAGATCTTAAAAGCTGGACTGATACTGATGCCGGTATCGGAAATGCATCTGATACTGCCCAAAATTCGGGATTTGGGTATCGGCAAGTATACGCCAGTCTATGTACCGAACCGATAACGTGATTTATTAACCCAGAAAAAAATGAATACAATAATAATAATAATAATAATAATGTATTTTTTTTTATCACGCTGGTATCGGATCGGTACTCAGTATTGGCAGAGTATCGGTAAGGAAAAAATGGTATCGGAACAGCTCTATTAAAAGCTTTCAGATAATTAGCAGTAAAGCAAGACATATAGTCCTAAATCCAGATCTTTATAATTACAAGTCTAAACCTCACTTTCAGTAAGTGCTTCAACTTCAAAATAATGAACTTATTGCCGTTTGTCACAATCATATCAGTTTCTATTGGCCCAAAGTAAAGAACATAATATGCTTGTTTTATTGGCGCAAATTGTCCCCATCTGCACTTTTTAATGATACATCACAATTTCATCATTTATAGCAAATTATTTCCCGGACCCCCTGACAGAGTGCCACGGACCCGGGGTGGTCCCCAAACCTCATTTTGAGAAACACTGGTCTACATAAACGAGGACAGATTGGGTTTCTTTCTGACTAAATTTATTATCCATCATCATGGTGTTGTTTGATCATAATATGTTATAACGGGTCAACAAATGGTGATTCCCTTTTTATATGCCGCTATTGCTTATAATCTAATGTTTTCCTCATAGATATTGTGATACACAATTAGTTGAGATGTGTTTATTAGTCCTGAGAGGATAGTGTGCCCTCCTGTGGCCTCATTGGGAATTGTGCCTCTCTCTCTCTCTCTCTCTCTCTACCTCTCTTCCTCGTCCTGCTCTGTTTGATCTGGTGAAAGTCCCTCCGTGGGTGGAGAAAGTTGACAGACAGAAAACAGATAATACTGGGCACCTTGGGTGGAATATAGTTTCCATGTTGTGTGTGTGTGTGTTTATGTCGTTGCACAGCCACATCACACAATCACCCCTGTCTTGTTGTGATCTGAATATAGGTTTATTACTGAGGTTAGGGTGCGAGACTTTTGAAAAGTCAAATGTTCGTTGATAATGTCAGCAGAACCTCTAACTGACCCTGCTGCTATACTGACACTGGATATCACATGAGCAATGGAACTATAATACCGCACATTTTAACAGATTATTACACAATTTCCTGCTTGACATCAGAGGGTGGATGGCTAAAAAACAACCTTACTATGCCACTGGTCCAGATCATAACGCTAAAGCTGGTTGACAAACACTAAATTAGCCAAATATCAGACACCAGGAGACAGAGATATAGGCTACTTCATTATGCCATTATCCTACTATCTGTATTGGAAAAATGACAGTATATTGTAACCAGCAGCATGCTATAGGCATACACACTATCGGTGATGTATATACCTGTAGAGATGTTGTGTTTTGTCTAGGGCTGTCAATTGATTAAAATATTTAATTGTGATTAATCACAAATTGATTGCAAATTTTTCATCTGTTCAAAATGTACCTCAAAGGGAGAATTGTCAAGTATTTAATACTCTTATCAACATGGGAGTGGACAAATGTGCTGCTTTATGCAAATGTATGTATACATTTATTATTGGAAATCAGTTAACAACACAAAACAATGACAGATATTGTCCAGAAACCCTCACAGGTACTGCATTTAGCATAACAAATATGCTCAAATCATAACATGGCAAACTGCAGCCCAACAGGCAACAACAGCTGTCAGTGTGTCAGTGTGCTGACTTGACTATGACTTGCCCCAAACTGCATGTGATTATCATAAAGTGGGCATGTCTGTAAAGGGGAGACTCGTCGGTACCCATAGAATCCATTTTCATTCACATATCTGGAGATCAGAGGTCAAGGCACCCCTTTGAAAATGGCTATGACAGTTTTTCCTCGCCAAAATTTAGCACAAGTTTGGAGCGTTATTTAGCCTCATTCCTGACAAGCTAGTATGACATGGTTGGTACCAATGGATTCCTTAGATTTTCTAGTTTCATACAATACTAGTATCTTCACAGCTTTAAAACTGAGCCTGCTACAACCTAAAAAATTGCAAGTTGCATTAATGTGTTAAAGAAATTAGTGGCGTTAAAACAAATTTGCGTTAACGCGTTATTATGACTGATTTGTTATGCAATGGTAATGTTATTTCATTGACAAAATATGTAAGGCTATATACAGACAAGAGCTGACAAGGGCCGACATTTCAAAAGTATAAGTTGATGTATCATCTTGGTATATTTTTCACATCTGAGTTATTCCCTGAGTTATGGCCCCTACGAGTGGCTGTATCCACACTGAACTGTAACCTGCTCTATTGTTTTGGTCTGATATTGCTTTTATTCTTTCTTTTCTCTAATTCTATAGCTTTTAGACTTTTTCTTTCTGTGTTTTACTAACACACTAACTTCACCGTTTGGAACTACGGTTTAACTATCACCGTCACTGCTACCACTGTTTGTGTTTCATACTTTGCGTTTGATCCGAATAATACTGAAAATGCTCAAAACGAAAGAAGGGCACTGATAACATCATCAATTCAGCCTGTAGTTCGTGTCTTTACATCTAACATAAGCTGTGACTAATGAGACAACTGTTTAAATAGCTTCAGAGTGTCTCATTCACACACACATCCTTCACATTAATCAGCGCACTAGTCAATAAACCCTGTCAATAACAGCTCTGTTCATTTAACACATGCGCCGATGCTGTCTGTCTGTGTGTGTGTGCGTGTGTGTGTGTGTGTGTGTGTGTGTGTGTGTGTGTGTGTGTGTGTGTGTGGTGGATAAGAAGTAGAAAAGAAAAGAAAAAGACCAAGAGAGAAAGCTCAGTTGTGTTTCATCCTAGTACAGTGGAGGCTGTGTGAAATAGTTGGGCCCATATTGTGTAAACACAAGCATACCAGAGCATGTTAATACCTGGTGAGCAGGTGTTACAAATGATCGTCCCACACATTTAAAAAGAGAGTAAGGAAAGTCCCATTGTGGGAGAAAACATTACAAGATATTTTCTAATGAATCGCAGTGCTACAGTAGCCGTGTTTCCAAATATGGCATTAGAAAAGCTGTATGGAAACGGCAAAATTCCATAAAACTTCCTCAATTGCACAAAAAAGTTTTTATGTTCGCTTGAGGTGGTTTTTGCCTTCGTCCAATAAAAAGAGTTGATGCGCTTTATGGGATATGGAAACACCTTTGCAGAATAAGTTCGGACGTCGAGAACATTTAACTCACATAACTGATCAGCTGTTCCTGCTGTCGGCGGCATCTCGGATATTCCCATAAAAAGATAAGATAAGATAAGATATTCCTTTTTCAGTCCCACAGTGGGGAAATTTGCAGTGTACAGCAGCAAATGGGATAGTGCAAAAAACAAGAAGCAGCAGTAAAAACAAAAATCAAGATATAACACAATGCAAAAAGCAACACAAAAGTAGACAGACATATAAAATATGAACAATTTAAATAGATGAAATATAAAAATAGGAACAATATAGACAGTATTGACTATTAACATTACTATTGTCTCCTGACAACATGAAACATGACCAGTACTAGCTGACATGAAAGAAACAATTAAAACTTGCCCAATTGAAACAAATTCCTGAAGACCTCTCTCCATTTTTCTATCGTACATGGTTAGATAGCAAAGGTTACTTGTTTAGTTTCTGGTTGGCAACTTCTACTCTTGATATATTTCAGTCAGGACCAAAGGGGTGGCCTGTCCGACCAATGTTAGCAATCCTCGAGCTACACGGCGAGCATGGCTAAAGATTATCGATCTCAACTAGGGCTGTCATGATTTTAAATATCTAATCACGATTAATCCCAAATTAATTAATTAAGACGTCTAGTCCACATGTTGAAGTGATCGCAAATTAATCGCACATTTTTTATCTGTTCAAAATGTACCTTAAAGGGAGATTTGTCAAGTGTTTAATACTATTATCAACATGGGAGTGGGCAAATATGCTGCTTTATGCACATTTTTGTATATATTAATTATTGGAGATCAATTAACAACACAAAACAATGACAAATATTGTCCAGAAACCCTCACAGGTACTGTATTTAGCATAAACAATATGATCAAATCATAACATGGCAAAATGCAGCCCAACAGGCAACAACAGCTGTCAGTGTGTCAGTGTGCTGACTTGACTATGACTTGCCCTGCATGTGATTATCATAAAGTGGGCATGTCTGTAAAGGGGAGACTCGTGGGTACCCATAGAACCCATTTTCATTCACATATCTTGAAGTCAGAGGTCAAGGGACCCCTTTGAAAAAGGCTGTGACAGTTATTCATTCGTTTTTAGAGTAAGTTTGGAGCGTTATTTAGCCTCCTTCGCAACAAGCTAGTATGACATGGTTGGTACCAATGGATTCCTTGGTTTTTTTTGTTTAATATGATACCACTATCTCAGCTCTAAAAAACGTAAAACTGAGCTCGCTGCAACCTAATGCGTTAAAGAAAGTAGTAGCATTAAAATGAATTTGCATTAATGCATTATTATCACGTTAACTTTGACCGTCCTAATATCAACATAAGCAAGACTTTCTTCTCCTGATTACTTCCTATCGTGGGAGTCTGATGTGACAGTCATCTCTAATTATCAGACGTCATCACTTACATTTGACATTAACCCATAACAGTTATTGTAACCTACTGCAGCAGCAACCCAGGGAAAATCCCTGTACTGTCCCTGAAATATATCTACAGTACTGTGACTGATAGTGTGCCTGTGGTTGATCAAGATAAACAGAACGCACTTTTACTTAATAATGTTATAATATGAGGCCTACTAGAGAGACTGATGGTGTGCCTGTGTCAACAGTAAGTTTACAGTAGCGACCCTAAATTAGATACTGTCAAATTTCTTTAGTTGAGATGTTTGTACATCCTGATTAGAGTCCACCTGTGCTCAGTTCAACTGATTGGACATGATTTGGAAAGACACAAACTTGTCCACTGTATATAAGTTCTCGCAGATAATATATCAGAGTAAAAAAAACAAACCGTGAGGTGGAAGGAACTCCCTGCAGAGCTCAGAGACAGGATTGTGTCGAGGCACAGATCTGGGGAAAGCTACAAAAACATTTCTGCTGCATTGAAGGTTCCCAAGAGCACAGTGGCCTCTGCAGTTCTTAAATGGTATAAAGTATAAAGCATGTATATGATGAATATGATGTACTGGATTTCTGACCCATAGGAAGATTGCCAGTGGCACCAGCTAATAGGGATTTTTTTAAATAAATAAATAGATGGAAGAAGTTTGAAACAACCAGGACTCTTCCTAAAGTTGGCCGCCCGGCCAAACTGAGCAATTAGTGGAGAATGGCCTTGGTAAGAGGTGACCAAGAACCCGATGGTCATTCTGGCTGAGCTCCAGAGATCCTGTGTGGAGATGGGAGAAACTTCCAGAAGGACAACCATCACTCCAACACTCCAGCGATCTTTATGAGTGGCCAGACAGAAGCCTCTCCTCCGACTGATTTTAGACCACCAGATCAGAATCTATACCATTTTATCTAATGATCACTAGAAGACAGTTTGAGTCACGTTTAATTCACTAAATCAATCATTTGTAATCAAGAAATCTCAAGGAAACAAAGCCTGCTTTATCGACGCCACAGCATAATTATGTCATTATCAGATAATAACATTTAATTATGACCTATCTGGCCTTCCGTACAAAACAGAATCTAGGCTGTATTCCAGTGACTTTATAAAGTTGGAAATTCAACTTCCTGCAAGTTAAAATTCATTGACTATGAAAAGGTATTCGACAGTGTGGATAAGAGAGACCCTATATGGAAGCTTCTCTGTCATTATGGAGTGCCAATCAAGCTCGTCAACATCATCAGGAACTCGTACAAGGGAATGACCTGTAAAGTAGTCCATGGAGGTCATCTCACATCTGCACCTTGAAGTGAGGACCGGAGTCAGACAGGGGTGTCTACTGTCCCCCTTCCTATTTCTACTGGTGATAGACTGGATCGTGGTGACATCCACAGCACGAAAGCGAAATGGAATCCAGTGGACACCTTGGACACAACTCGATGACTTAGACTTTGCAGATGACCTGGCACTATACTATCACACACTCAACAACAAATCAGGCTATTTAACACCAATGTAAAAATCTGTGTTAATGTATGGATCAGAGACATTGGAGAACAACTGTGATGACCACCAAGAAAGTGCCGAAATTCGTCAACACATATTTGAGAAGGATTCTCCAGATTCGATGGCCTGACACCATGAACAACAACAAGCTTTGGCAGAAAACTTATACCAACTTCCTGCAGATGAAGAGATCCCCAAAAAGACGCTGGAGATGGATAGGTCACACACTCCGTAAGCCTACAACAAACAACACCAGGCCAGCTTTATCCTGGAACCCGCAAGGAAAAAGGAAAAGAGGAAAGCCAAAGAACACCTGGCGCCGAGACCGTGAAGCAGAAACCAAAAGAACGGGCTACACTTGAAACCAGCTAGAGAGATAGGCCCAGGATGGAGATGGATGGAGAAGCCTTGTTGACGGCCTATTCCCCAAGAGGGGTAAAAGGCCTAAGTAAGTAAGTAAGTAAGTGATCAAGCTAAAATACAATAGAACAGCTCTTTGGTCTGGAATCTAAAGCTGTGGACCCAGTGGAGACATACTATATGTTTCTGACAATCATGGTTCTCTTCCTCAAGATACAAGTTCACTTACAAGCATTCCCGATTCAGGTTATACCACCGCCATGAGTAACAGTGAATATACAATTTTTTCCTCGTCTGTTTAATTGTCACAGACATCAAGAAAAAAACCCACACTGGATACAGTTTGCTTTTTGTAGCCCACATACTTTCTCTGTGTGGGAGTAGAGCACAACTGTGGGAGTGTGCATGTAAATATGTTTGTGTTAATGTGTGTTAGTGGGGTGGAGAGAGACGATGAGTGTGCAACTGTCAAAGTGAGAAAGCTAATTTGGTTTGAATTGAAATCCGAGCCATTTTCGAGAGACAGATCAACAAACAACAGCGGCTGCCCCCACATATAGGCTACACCGTTGACTTTCACTGCCCATATATGGAGCACTGAAAGGCTTGTTGAGGACTTTCAGTGCTTCACTTATAATGTCATATTAAATATCAGACATCAGCCAGCCAGTACGATTGTGAGTATGTTCCTCCTTAAACAAAAATAAAATAAAATATTCAATACACGTGAAATTGGACCTTATTAACAATCATAGCAACATTATGTATGACTTGGTCTAAACCCCTGAAAGTCTTAGTCTTGTCTCGGTCTCATTGAACTCTGGTCTTTGTAATGACTTGTCTCGGTTTAGGCGATATTGACTACAAACATTGAACAAAAGAACATCAAACATACTTCACTATTGGAGGAAAACACTAATAATCTTACCATAAATTATCAGGGCACATGATCATAAGTATATAAAGTTACACATTAAAAACATTGCTTGGTCAATTTACTAACAGCAACTCAAACAAGATCAAAATGCCAAGCCATTTTCCATATATTGAAATGTTCTTACATATAACATTAATGTATCTATATTTGAACTGACATATTTATCTAGAATTCTTTAAATATTCTGAACTCTTACAGTGTTTTCGATGTTCACATTGCCTCTCCTCAGTTAACCACATGCACCATTGTGGGGACCAACGCCTCAAACGTTTTCTCTGTATTTTGGTGGATAACACCTCACCCACATCACTCCTACCCAACTCCCATTGTTCCTGCCGCGTGATACATACTGTCTAATAAAGCAACAATAGAAAAACACGAAAATACATCCCACAATCAACCTCTCATCCAGCAATAGCCAACATTAATCCCAAGTGAAACAATAAAATCTTCTCTTGACATACATGTACAATAGAAAATTCATCCTTTCAGAGGATATTTTTTAGTAAAAAGCATGTATTTGTAGAGATGTTTTGTCAAGGATTACCCACACTGATTTTAAAATGTCTATGACTCCATAACTTTAAACTCTCATAGGGTCAAAACTGCTGTGTATGACGTTTGTGTTTCACATCCATCTAGTTAAGTGTTAGAAAGGTGTGCAGAATAGTAGTAAAACTTGGTGAGGCCAATGGAAAGATACAGCGGTTCCACATTTTGGGAAATACACTTATTCACTTTCTTTCTGAGAATGAGATGAGAAGATCAATAGCCTGGCTTTGTCCAAAGTAAAAAAATACACCTACCAACACCTCCACGCGTTACATGATGTTCCATCGTGCCTGTAGAGAGGACCAAAACCAAAACCTGTGCACACAGACCTGGTCTGGCAACCGTTGTTATAGCCGGAGACAGCGCTGTTCTTTGTCAAGAAATAGTTACGTTTCATAATTACGTTTCCTATCAGCCTTGTATCACGCTTGCAGAAATGTAATGCCACAACATAACATAACAACATAACATAACAACCGTAACAATACAACAAAACCACTAGAGTTAGGTTTAGGAAAGAACTACATGGTTGGGATTAAAACTGCTACGTTTGTACAATGAAAATGACACTGAACGTTGTGAACACGGGACACGAACAAACAGCTGATTGTAATGTGAGGCACGGAACACGAACACCGGCCTCCTGGATGAAAGCCTTGTGTTTGTTGGGTCCATCCAACTCCCCTTCCGCCCGCCCGGTGTGTCTCTTTTCGCTCTTTAAACTACCTCACTTGCTGTGACTGAATGCAAAAATGTTGATGTCCAACGTATCCCTGGTTTCCTGAAATGTACAATGCCAATATTTTTTCCTGGCGACTGGGTTGATTTTTTAACTTTGGACAGAGCCAGGCTAGCTGTTTCCCCCTGCTTCCAGTCTTTATGCTAAACTAGGCTAATCAAGTCCTGATTCCAGCTCTGAACTTAACACACAGACAGGAGATTGATATCCATCTTCTCAGTTTACTCTTGGAAAGAAGAAAAAAAACCTGGACTATTCCTTGAGAAAATATCCACAATACAGTAGGAAAATATAGCCTACCAATGCTGGGAAATATATGCAATATAAGTGAATATTTAAACGGAAACTTAAACTTTATTATGTCATCATATACATACAGGTACATACATGAAATTTGACCTCTGCATGTAACCCATCTTAAGGAGCAGTGGGCTGCTCAAAAGCGCCCGGAGAGCACTTGGGCTTCAGTGTCTCTTATGTATTCTATTTCTTTTCTGTCCTCTGATAAGTGTATCTTTCTTATCTCTTATGATGCTACTTTTGTTCAATCTGGACAGACCCTTGGACAAAAATTCAAAGCCACAGTACATCACACACAGCACTGATCTTGAAACAGAGCTGACACTTTGAACCAGTGCTGCTTTTACGGTGAGCAGCAGGTCCTTCAATGTCCTGCTCAAAGACACTTCAACAGGACAGTCTTTCTAACCGTCACACCAGTGCCCAGCGGAAAACACACACACACTCATGCCATTTTTCTTGAGGTGGAAGATCATTACCCCTAAATTCGGAAAAAGTCACCGCTCTTAAATCCATAATTCTTTCTTTTAAAGCAGCTTTCCTGCCACCATGACTGTTAGCTTTGTTGCATCGCAGACTGACAGCTTTCATCGCTCGCTGTGTGAAACATGAAAGCGAGTGGAAACGCTCTGATATCAGTCCAAGATAGGAGGAGAAGAAAAGAAAGAGAGAAACAGAGAAATGGATAAAAGAAGAGCTGCAGAGTGGGAAACCTCTGTCATACAGAGACAGGCCTTGTTTCAGACGGCCTCAACATCAGCTTTGTGGGGGGTAAACCTGTCATACTTTCATACTGTAACGGATATTGCTGTACATTGGATTGCAAAAGCTGTTGTATTATCTACGAAATAGCTCCAACACATACCCTTTCATCGCACAAATTGTCCTATTTAGATTTCTGTTAATGTAAAACAAACAAGATGACATTTTTGGATTACCAATCTGCCAAAATGGGGATAGCCGGAGCCACCCACTTTGAGCTTCACTACAGCTCTTCAGAAACCTATGGGTGACGTCAAGGAGACTACATCCATACAGTTTATGCTTCCAACAAGAGGCCAAAGGAAAACAACAGTCACGCCAGAAAGAAATCTTATCACGGCCAGTATGGACGAATGATTAAAACGACCAATAATTTGTTTTTTAACTTACATATGAGATATTGTGATGCTCAATTTAGCAATTCTGTATTCATGATAAACATCAATATGACAATATTTTTAACATGAAATTTGAGGGTCCTCGTGGTCATTTCAACAGATAGAACTGTCCTCCTACATGCAGCCCTCTGTAACCGTTTCTGTTGAAACACCGGTGCAGCAGGGGTTCATCATAACTCATGCATAGCCCACAAGTAGAGGTTCACCACAAGAACACATACACAAGCACAAACACACAATCAAATACACGCGATCCATGACTTCCTTTTTCTTCATTTTCTTTCATTCTGTTCAGTCCTGTTTATTCAATCTAAAATATTTATGTACATACGATATATCAAACACCCAAAAATGATGAGCTCAGCAGGTGTTTTCAGTCCGTTTTTATGTCCTCTTTGTAAATGGTGTCAGTATACAGGCTGCATGTGTGTATGCAGACAGTAGAGCCTCCCACCCCGCTAATACAAACATGTGGCCGCCCCTGTAAAGTTCCAGAGTGAAGTGTCATAGCTGTACGAGTACAGTCATCGTCCCCGTCACCATCCACCTCTGCTCACACTACACTGCAGTGCTGCTGTGGTCTGACTGATCTGAAATCACACTGCACAGCACCGTTCCGCTGTGGAAACAGTGCCGTCTCCAATGCTGAGTTCACTTTTTGGTCCTATTTCTGTCTCTTTATGTCTTTCTGTAACTTCTCCGGTACCTGGAGTCACATTTTTCCTCTTTTAGTAGAGCCTAGCCACTCCCACATACGATGTTACGAATGATGTTAACGCTCCATCAAACTCCCAGTAAGAAAGCAAACTAAGGGCCCGGTCACATGAGCATTTTTTAACAGCAACATTCTGGACCAAACTCAGTTCATTTCAATTTCTGCAATCAGTGGATTCACTTGAAATCTGTGTGGATCTTTCACATACAGTTCAATCTGGTGAACTTTGAGATGCGAATTTGCTCCATTGACCAACTGCAAACCGTCTGGACGTTGCTAACCTATGAGGAAACCAACTCCCATAGGTACAGTACAAGCCCCCAGGGAAGAGCGTCGGGCTTTGAAGCAAATTTTCCTAGTGGCCAAACGGCGGTACTAGAACTTCTATGTCCGTCACATGATGCCATTGGGGAAGAGACGTCTGTACCTCAGCGGATCTTTTTTTTTTTAGGTGAATCAACTTCCCAGTATGAACACTTGAATAGCCCTTATTGAAATCATTAGGTCCTACAAGTTGTAAAATGCACTAATAGCTGAATCCAGAGTTATTTCCCTTCCTCCGTTCATGTGAATGACCTCCAGATCGAGGCTGGACCACAGGCTGGGAGGAGTTAAAGGAAACGCTACTACGCCTGCTCTATGGGCCCAATAGATGCCGAAGATCGCCAAATAATCCAGGTACTTTATCACTCAACCGTCGAGCAATTTTGGCTTCATGCACCACTGAGCGACTGTCATAGGAATGAACAGGCGCCCGCCTCCAACACTGTATCCAGTTCTCTTTACACATCCCTGGTACAGCACTGGGTTGGGAGATGATTTTGACATAGTGGCCACAGTCTGAATTGCAGGTCGTGGGATGCCCACTGGCGTCACAATCACTCCAACATGACTCTTTCTAGTATCAAAATTTGAGCCATAAGATTCAATAAAAAAAATAATAAGTCTTGAAGCGCTGTGTCTATAAATGATCTAATACTATTTACTATTTTGTGCAGGGAGCCAACAGGAAGTCAGCCTGCTCATGCAGAGGAAGTGTGTAATGTGTATGAAACAGGAGTAAAAATGGTACCAATACGTCTCTTAAATAAAATATGTGAACTTCGTATCCAGTTAGCAACCTACAGTAAGTGGCCAACCCTGTCTCCTGTATATGTTTATACACTACTTTACCTACATATTGTTCAGTAGTCGTTGCCTTCGTTGGTTGGGTTGGTTATATTCAGGTATGAGGAGTGCGATTGGTTATGGTAAGAATATCAGGGTAAGCCAATCAGAGGCAGAGAAGGGCGGCTGATGCCTTCGCCATCCTAAGAAAAGAAAAAATATCGCTAGCACCACAAGTAGTGTTAGTAAGCTTCCAGAAGGATGTGCACATGAATTTCGCTGCACCGGGCGCCATTAACCCCTGATTTCAAATGCTAACCATAAAATAGACACTTCAAGTAGTAAGGCCTGGAAAGCATGCCCCACCTCCCCCCTCAAGGGAAACGTTCCTCCCTGCTAATGTATAATCACTGGCAGGATATTTGACGGAGACATTAAACACACATTAATGTGACAGATTGGTCGACAGAGCAGCTAAGGCCACACTGATAGCCCAGTGTCAATGGGAAACCCTTTAAACATTCTTCCAGTGCCTCGACGCAAATAATAATGAGACACACACACACACACACACACACACACATGCACACTTTAAATATACAGTACATGTACGTACATACATAGTGGAGGTGCATTAGAAGTGATGGCACATTAGCACATTCACACACACACATGCCGTCATGCCATAATGAAAGCTGTGACTAATGAGGCCGTCCCCCATTTTTACAGGCCATGTTTATTGTGTCCCTCGTCACTAGCTGTAGATCATCTGCTGCCAGATCCTGGAGATGAGCGCTGGCAGGGAAATTAACTGTCTGTTGTCATACTAATTCACACACACACACACACACACACACACACACACACACACACACACACACACACACACACACACACACACACACACACACACACACACACACACACACACACACACACACACACACACACACACACACACACACACACACACACACACACACACACACACACACACACTCTTTAAGGTTTATCACATAAGAGTGCCACAGATGAGCAAAGGCTGGATTACTAACTAGGGTAACGGTGTCACACCCACAGTACTGTGTCATCTGGTTTGTGCTGTCTTAAGTCATTTTGTTTTGGAATATGCACCTAAAATAACATTTTAACTGTCTTGATAAGGACTTGAAGATGAGTCTTTATGGACTATTTGACTCTAAATGGGACCATAATTTACTAAATGAACATCATGCTGTATTGAAGAAGACTTGAAACTAGCGATTGAGACCATAAACTCATGTTTACAATGTTTACTGAGGTAATAAATCAAGTGAGAAGTAGGCTCATTTTCTCAAAAACTTCTATACAATCAGACTTCTTTCAGCAACCAGAGGAGTCGCCCCCTGCTGGCTATTAGAAAGAATGCAAGTTTAAGGCACTTCAGCATTGGCTTCACTTCACAGACTCGGAGATAGCCCACTGCCCAAACCACGATCTTTTCCAAAAACCTAACCAAGTAGTGTTGTTGCCTAAACCTAACCAAGTTGTTTGAAGACGGAAGTTTATTTTGAAAAGACTGTATGCATGTAACAAGCGGAAATTGACACGTGTTGCTGGACATTCCTAGGAGAACACACGAAAAAATGGAGGAATAACTTTGCGTATGAACTGTTGTATGAAGATACGTTGAACATGTCGACAATTCTGTATGATGTCAGGAAAACTTTATAACGTTGATGTCCTGTCTTGATGAGTGTCCCTGTTTTGAAATTTAGTTCCAAGACCATTACGGTTTCAGTATTGTGCTTACATGTTGAAATATTTTATCAAATTACCACACAGCAAACCTGGTACAGTAGTATTCTGCATAGAAAACCTGCCAACAGTGCATAGAGGGTGGGAGAAACAGGCCAACTCTCAGGTTAATCTGACCTTGATCTCAGCAATTACTTCATCATAACCATAACCCATGGACAAAGATAAGACCCAAGTTGAAGTTTGATCAGATGGAACGTAAAGCAAATTTTCATCTCACGGTATTTGCATGATTTTTTGTTTTGTTTTGTTTTTTTGGGGCACAAACAGCTGATAGACATGTCTGCTGCTGACAGTACAGATGTTTGCTGTAACAACACACATTAAATGTGTGGAGTCTGGCTCTCTATGTGTGACAGCTCAGACTGACTGATTTCAGAACTCACCAGGAACTCCAGTTGTTTCTTTTATTTTCCTCCAGACCTTCTCCCTTCTGCTTCCGTCTAAGTGGAGCCAAACAACCTGGTGGAGATGACTTTGTTTCCTATATTTTGATTTTTTAATATCACTTTGCATTGCTAAGACCTCCACTGGTCCCAGGATGTAACCATACAGATAGGTACTGGTAATCTGTGCTCTACAGCCTCATTTGTTGGGGCCACCAAACATACAATTGCTGTTTATTAGTGCATGTAACCAAAGCTGTTTTTTTTCCTAAGAGGGACCAGCTTGATTAATAAACCACTCACAGTGATAATTCTTGTTGTTGTTTTATCATATCCACTGTACCTACAATAGTTTCATTAGTAATGACACTTTACTATCTTTTTGGCTGGACCACAGAGGACCAGCTCTACAAACGCAAAAGTCTGTCACTGACTGATTGCGTTACACGATAGATCGGCGTAGTGGTATGTGAATTATGACAACAGAATAGAAATAATTTTGTTTTACTTTTGTACGGCACTTTTTACTGGCGTCCGGTAGTCGTTTTCAGTCCAAAATGGTGGAAGCGTAGCTTTGCTGCTGGGCACTGATGTAGCAATGTACAGAACAATTGACTTTCACTTCTTGGTAACATACAGTCTTTGATGAAAAGGTGGGGAACAGTTCATTATACAAATGAGCCCGTCCAGCGCGACACGTCCGGCTAACAAAACTTGGACCAAGCTGTCAAACTAGTCGATCTAGTTCTAAAATGAAACCACATTCAGCGGTGGCTTCGCCTATTTCTCTCTTCAAATGATTTCAGAAGTAGATTTTTGGTGGATTGTCTAAACGGAATAACAGAAAGTTTACGAGCAGGCCGTCATGTTGTTTCCTGTTTGAAAACCAGGGACCAATCAGGTACATTCAACGATAGGATACGTTACCGCTTAAACAGCCAGTTGAGTGGAGCAGCGCGTCCCCTAGTGTTCTCACCGGACCTGGTGGACATGTAGCGCTGGGTTTAACATTATAGACATGACCGCTGACTATTGGTGTAACTTTTAGCCTAAAATTCACAGACTGACCGTACACGGTCCAGACGTATACTCTGTTTTGATCGAGTCTTGTTTTTACACATATGCTGGGTCCGTGGCACACTGGGCCCATGGGTGCACGCAGGACACCCAGACGGTGACCAATCATATGTGTTGTTCTTGGACATGCCTTTAGGTTTGCACTCTTCTGTAGACCCCTCAGAATAAATGCACTTTTGTGTATTTAGTGAGTGCTATAAGTTTTTAAAAAAAATCAACAGATAGAGACTTTAATTTTTATAGTCAGTGAACGTTTAGGGAACTATGAGTTCTTTGTCTTCCAATAGTTAATAAATATCTGTTTGAAATAAAACTGTTAATAAATAAGTGTCCAAACTATTCTAAATTTGTAAAGAAAATTACAAAACAATCTCTAGTTATTTAACTTGTGACTTGTTGTTTAGTCATTTATTCAGAGCCACTATAAATAAGCTGCTCTGTGACTTCCTATCATGCCCTCGATGCTCTTCATCATCTCTGGTATTCTTCAACAATTGCAGTCATAAAACTTTGACCTGACAACAATGCACATCACATGATGCTCCTGGTATACAGTAAGGTCATTGACAGCAGTTTGTTGAGACCACAGTGAGGCTGCTCAGTCTAAACACAGAAGATGCTGATTGTGTGAGCGGGCCCATTGACAATAGCTGAGCCACCACAAAAGCTTCTAAGTTTCTGCAGAACACTGAAAGCGTTTGAAAAGCCCCGGCGTTAATAAGCCTCATCTGAATGTTTCGCATTTTCAGGAATGTTTCTCGTCCGCCTCCACAAACTCAGATGAGGAAACGGTTTGGCTGCGGGGACGTCCTCAGATAATGCAGCCTGTATTTCTCTTGTCTCGCCCACGGGCACAAAAATGTTTGCACACTGTGGCAGAGAAGTGAGAGATGAGTGAAAGCCCTGCCAGATAAGAGAGGACGAGAGGAGAAGGAGAAAGAGAAGGAGAAGGAGGAGGGGTGGGGGGGAAGACTGGAGAAAAAGGAAAGGAGTGAAGCAAAGAAAGGGGGAGAGAGAGAGGGAGGAGAAAGGAAGAGAAGGAGGAAGAGGAAATGGTAAGGAGAAGGAAGAGATTGAGAGAGGAATGGAGCAAAAGAAAGCAAGAACAGAGGACAGGAGGGAAAGACAAGAGAAGGAGAGGAGTGGAAGGGTGAGAAGGGAAGGAAAAGAGAGGAGTGAAGATGTGGGATGAACAGAATGGGAAGAAACATAGCAGGAAGGGAAGGAGAGGTCACAGAAGAGGAGATAGAGAAAGGAAAGAAGGGAAGGATGGATGAAAGAGGAGAAGGAGATGATGGGTTGTAGTGAGGATGGAGGAGAAGAAGAAGAAAGGAGAGAAGCAAAGAAGAGGAAGGAGGGAATTATGAGGGAGAGGAGGAAGGAAAGGGGAAGGATACAAATGAGTGGGAGTAGTAAATGCAGGGAGAGGGGAAGAAAAGATTTGGAGGAGCAAAAGGAAGCAAAAGAAGTGAGGAAAGGACGCAAGGATAAAAGAATAGAATAAGATATGAGGGAAGGAAAGGAGGGAAGAATTGAGGTGGAGGAGGGGAAACAATCAGAGGAAGGGAGAATTAAAGAGGAAAAACAATGAACCTATAAAGAGAGTAAAAGAAAGATTAAAGGAGATTTAGTAAAGAAAGGAAGGATGGAGTGAAGAGAGTGAAAGAGGAGGAAAGAGATGGGGTGAATGAAAGAAAACAAATCAGGGATGGGGAGAATTTGAAGGTAATCAGAGGGGCTAGAGAGAAAGGGGGAGGAATGGAGAGAGGGAAGAGGAAGAAGGAAAGGAAGTAGAGTAGAGGAGGTTGGATGAAGCAAAGAAGGGAGGGAGAAGAGTAAGTCGAGAAAAACAAAGGAGAGAAGAGGGAAAGGGGGGAGGGAAAGAGAGAGAGAGAGAGAGAGAGAAAGAGAGAGGGAGGGGTTCGCTGACGAGGCCTTTGGGGTTTGATGGCCGAACGCTGGGTGCGCCCACGCCACGCCGGCCGCTCCATTACCAGTCTTTCATTTCAGCGTCGGCTCCAGAGTCAGCGGGGGCCCCGGTCCCCTCCAGCTCCTCATCACGCCGCTGCCTTACATAATCCCTTTGTGTTCCACTGCTTCTCTGTTAACACAGTAAATAAAGTTCCCAAACTCCCCAAATCTGCGTGATGTTTCAGGATTTTAATTGATTTCATATTTTCGCTGTTTCATGTGTCGCTGTGGGAGGAAGTTACAGGACCGAAGGAAACTAAAAAGGAACTCTGCTTTCTGTTTAATGAAGAACTCAGGGATACGAATTCAAACTTCTAATGAATGTATTGTTGTTAACTGCAGCTAATAGGAAATCATGTTGATCCACATCTGCATTGCCGCTGTGTGTGTGTCATGAATGACGTCTTTAAGAAAACTTTAAGTTTGACTTTTTATTTCCTCCATCATTCCTTACAAATAGACTTTTCACAGTCTGGCAAAGATGATCAAATAAAGATTAAAGTCTGAAGCGACTGGTTCATATTTCACTACAGTGGAATATTTATTTATCCATTAATTCATTTATTTATTTATTTTCAGGCCTGTTAAAAATGTAGAAATGCACTGAAAAGCTATAGGCACTACTGATGTTATGTATTTGTAAACAGCAAAACCGTAATTTTTTTTAAAAATAATTAAATTATACTTAATTATAATTTATTTATATACAGTACTGTACGGTATTATATTATATTTGAATGATACACTTTAATTTGTACAATAATGTGAGAAGCGTTTGAAACTGTGTTTTGAAACAGTGAATAAAATTCAGTAAATAGCAGAACTGTCCGTTTCATTACATTATATTCATGTAATAAATCAATTAGATGGTAATCTGCATGAGAATATTTAAAAAAAAAAAGACCAAAAATGTGGTTATAATAATCATCCACTTATTAATTGACCCAATCAATCAATTAGACCCAGTCAGATGTGATCACTGTAAGCGGTTTCCACTGTATTTAAATGTTAAGGTTTGCAGGTTAGTATGTTTCATTGAGGAGAGTTAATAAGCACACATTATAAGCGAGTCCACTAGGAGTTATAACAATCTTTTTGAAAAAAAATAGATTTGAACATTAGAATCAGATTTATTGTCCAGGAATTTCACTTTGGTTTTTGCATTCCTCTCAATGTACTTACACATAAATAGGCGTACACTTCCAAACAAAGCTGGACAGGACTGTTATATACACAAGTATGTGGAAAACATAGGTGTATAAAAAATATATACAGTATATATAAATATATATATAAAAAAAACACCAATGACCAACAACATTAATAAAATGTCTATATACAGGTCAAGTTGACAAGATAAATAGTGCAAAGAAATAGATATTGAATGGGTGGATATGTACAGTATCGTATATACAGCATGGACGATTTTTATAGTCAGTGACATTTCCATGATGTGCCGAGGAAGATCATGTGATACGATTGAAAGCTACTGAGTTGACTTTGTGGTGCGCTTTGTCAATTAGTAAAGGAGTTTAAATTTAATTTAAAAAATGCCACAGTTGGCTCATAAAATACTGAAGTATTTGTTGTGGTTTTTTACTTCATGCTGTGATTGCAACAATTATTAACTGTTTTACAGTTAACTGTGAGTCATTCATCAAATAAAAACATATCAAACGTGTGTTGTATTTCATATTTTAAATCTTTTGGGTGTTTGGTTAACCAAAATAAGGCTTCGTTATGGGCTTTCTATTATTTTAGACATTTATATGTTATCAATTGATGAATTCAAAATGTATTAATACATTACGGTGCCTTAATAATTTCCTATAAAGTGTTCTGAAAAGATTGAGATTTCATACTAATTAAAGGGAAAATAGAGGCAATGATTTCACACATGAAGTATCCATCATTGAGGATAAAAAAAAAAATAGAAAATTAAATTATATATTTTTTAGTAGTTTATAAGCAGCTGTTGAATTGTTGAAAATTTGCAAATATTCATACATGCCGAGCTACATGCATGTAGACAAATTACACCATCTTAGAGGATCTGCTGACCTGCTGCACACCAGCTGGCCCTCTGAGGTTCTGCAGCAATTATTTGGAATTAATTCATAGGAAATGTACTGAATATACTTATATATTGTAAATTGATTATTTATAATCTGATATGATTATACCTGGTCTTAGTATTTTAAACTATATTGTCTTTTATTACCTTTTATTATTTTAAAGAACTACTGGTTTTAGTATCAGAAACTATTGTCTTTCATTACTTTTTTCGTGTTTTATGCGTGTATGTACATTGCGACTTTGGTATGTTGTGTGATGCAGTTGCCTAGAGCCCAAGACAAATTTTCCCCTTGGGACAATAAAGTATATCTTATCTTATTTTATCTTCTACTGCTTACATTTCCTCTATAATTAATACCATTTTACGTCATCCCTTTCCAGGAAACTGTGAAGGAAATGATGTGGAAATTACTGAGAAGCATAAGAAAAGTATGACTAAAATGAGTTCCCAAAGAAATTCTCAGACAAAGCAGATGTTGTGGTGCAGAACGGGAAAAAGGAAGCAAAGTGCTGACGGTACGGTGCGTCGTAAAAATGAATGTTGAAACTCTCTCCCTCTCTCCTTCTCATTCGCTCTCATTGTCTCTCTACCTTCGTGGGCTCTCAGGGCCTGTCACTGTCCACCCACATCCTCAGATTCCCCCTGTCACCCCGCACTGCCAGGACACCCCCAACACACACACACGGACACCCCCAACACACACACACACACACACACACACACACACACACACACACACACACACACACACACACACACACACACACACACACACACACACACACACACACACACACACACACACACACACACACACACACACACACACACACACACACACACACACACACACACACACACACACACACACACACACACACACACACACACACACACACACACACACACACACACACACACACACACACACACAGAGCGGTGAGGATGACCATGTGGGAGACGGCTGCCTGTTTGGCCGGCAGATTCTCTTTCTTCTCCTCAGGGCCGTGGGAGGATTCTGTTTTTCTTGGTAATTTGGTGTAGGTGGCTCTTTCCTCTATTGAGGCTGACCATCAAAGGAATCTAAGAAAGAGGGCACTGAAATAACATATGACAGTGGAGAGGAGAATTACCATAATCTGATTGCTGCTATTTAAGACTATAGTGCTTTACTGGAATTAATGGTGATGATAAAAACATATTTTTGGAGAAAAAATGACAGATGGGAACTCTTTTTTGTCACTGCACCTAATTGTTTTCCTCCTTTTTCTAATTATTCTTCCTCTGAATAAAATCCTGTAAACAATTGAAGATTTTTTTTGGCAAGAGTAAAAGCAATGGAATGCCTATATGCTGCTGTGTGATTACTCTGACTTTGAAACATGTTCCCTAAAAATAAAACATTCAAATGCAGCAAAACTTGACACCCACACACGGAAATACGTGTGAATATTATTTAGGAGGATGAGGAAAAATTCCCTCTTTTTGCTCCCTCTACAATCCACTCTGTGAAATGAGCCACTCGCTGTTAGAAAAGTGAGCATTTCCATCTGTTCTGAAACCTGCTCACAGACAACATACAGTATGTTAATACCAACTATAACAGCATGGACCCTGCAGCAGCAGAGGGACACATTTTGGTGTAAAATGAGCAAAACAAAACACATACAGATGCACAAATCTCTATATTAACCGATTAAAAGCAGAAGAAAAATCTAATTTGTTTGCCGATTTAATCAGACAAAGCAGTAGAAGTATATGCAGAGCTGCTGGAGCTACTCACTGTCTGACGCTGGGTGGCTGCTGGAGGCGTCTACATCCCTGCTTCTTGACCCAGCCAGCCTGCTCTCCCACGGGTCAGCTCAGTGGTTGGTGTCATTTCTAACTGTTTGATTTTCTGACTGAAGCTGAGGACAGTTCTACCCATCCTCATCTAACCTCTGTGTGTGTAAGAGGATCGTCTGTGGCTTCCTAAAGAAGAGCATGGAATTTGTTACATGAGAAGAGAGTGGTGTGGGGGGATGCAGGCATGTGTGTGTGTTTGCTTCCAGGAGAGTGATGGGAGCTGCGGCAAATACTAGCAGTGTAGGTCTGAAACAAAGTGTAATAGGAAGTGTCAATGGTGCCTTGACAGTGACATCAATGTGTGTGTGTGTGTGTGTGTGTGTGTGTGTGTCTGCATTTCCACTGTACATGCTCTGGGTGGGTGATGGCATGCTGTGCATCATGACAGGAATGTCCATTGTGTTGTATTATCAATAGAGTGCATATATACACATTCAGGCCAACACGTTCTCATCCCAACACGTCACATACCGCCCCTTGGCGTCACACTAGGGCGACCAGGTTGTCCCACTTTACGAGGGACTGCACAGAAGTTTTATCCCTTATTGTCCCACATATTGAGACGATGTCCCACATTTGCATTGACTCTAGTTTTTTAAATGTCAAACCACTGCAGGATAGACGCTTTTTTAAAATCTGGCTTTTATCCAGTTGGTGTGAAGAAAGCAGAGAAGGCTGCCATCACGGGGCTGTGTTTGCTGTCAAACTGAACACACATGGGTCAAGTGTTGGTTAACATTTCACCGCCTTTGCTACGCTATGCCCAACGGGGAAAATTGCGAGTCACCGCAAAGTCACAAGCTATGCAGATTTAGGCGGAATATGATGGAAACTACCACAAAGAAAAGGAAGAGCAGCGACAACAAAGACTGTGAAACTATTTCTAAGTATTTATAAGCCAAGTTTTTTGGGTGAAATTTGGCTGTTATTTTTCTACTTCACTCAGTTGGAATACAACATGAAGCGACACAGTTCATGTGAGTCTCCCAAGAAACGTGTGGCTCAAAAAGAGATGTGCCGATCTATGGATGCACTCGGGCGAACCCCTTTAGTCACGCCCCTTGGCGTCACGCCCCTTGGCGTCACTTTAGGATTAGACAACAAAATTACCGTAATAAATAAAAACTACATGGTTGGGTTTAAAACTACTGTGTTTGTAGAGTGAAAATTAAACTGAACGTTGTGAACACGGTACACGAAAAAAACAGCTGATTGTAGCGTGAAAGTGAAACTTAACGCATGGGACACAAACAGCGGTCTCCTGGATGAAAGCCTTGTGTTTCAACCCGTTGTAACTCCCAACAGCCCCTCGGTATTGGAAACCGACACACGGAGGCACCCTTTAGCAACAGTATGTGATGAACCAGGCTTTCAACTAAGCATGAGAGTCCATTCAGGGCGGGAGGGGTGGTGGTGGTGGTGGATGGGTCAAACATACGCAAGACTTTCAACCAGGAGGCCGGGGTTCGTGTCCCGTGTAAAACTAAAAGTAAGTTTTTTTGTCACGTCAGTCTTTAGTCACGTGACTTGTCATCCCAAATCACATTAGACTGGATACATTTATATAACCACCCCCGGGTCATCCAAAATATTTTTACATGTAAAATAATCAGAACTGATTTTCATTTCACCGTGTCTTCAATTTAACCAAGATCATGTGACAAGAACACACTTTTTCTCCATGCTGCCCAGCTGTGATGTTTAGTAGTAAAAACTGATTTATTTATTTAACAAGTAACTCCTACTCTAAAACCCCCCCGGGCCAAATAGGATTTTTCAGGGATCAAAATCTCGTTTTTTAAGTGATGGCTATATAATTGTGGGATGAATCTCGTAGCTCCCATTTATCATCCGCAGCCTGTCTGGAGGATCACATGGGAGCAGCCAAAGATCAGCAGGTCAGAGTTAATTGGTTTCCACTCATTAAAGCGATCCCTTGCCTCAGTCATTAGACTGAGCCGGGCTCCACCATTGACATTTGACTTCTGTACCATCATCAGAAAACATTAATGCTAATGTCCTGTAACAGCAATAAAGAGTTAAAACTCCCTCATATCAGCATCATTAGAGAAAGATGGAGAAAGAGCTTGTCTGTTGTACACATAGATATGAATGTAGGTAAGTGCATAACCATATTCCATGTGTGTGTGTGCCAATCTGGCAGCTCCATCAATACCCATCCTCAGTGAGTTTGAGAGTGAGAGCTGTGACTGGAAATGATGGCGCTGCTATGAACTAATGGATGTCTCCAACTATACAGGGAAGCAGAGTCTTTCAGGTCAAAGAGTTCACAGTTGTGTTATGCGTCATCTTCACTTTCACATCATGTTCAACGCAATGAGAGGGAGGGAAAAACTAGACGAGCAGACAGAGGTAGAGACGTGTGTTTCACCTTTTCACTTGTGGCTGTCTGAATGTGGAAGATGACACAGAAATCCATGAATATCCAGAATACAGCAGAATTATGTTAACCAACCCTGTTATGCTATTTGACGCTTTACACACTAAGATCCAATTCCATTAAATTGAATCATTTCATTCATTTTTTTCCATTTCCTCTTTATTTCAGGTTGATACTGACAGTGTTTTTATGATCAAACCTGTTAATAGAAAGTAATAATGTGACCGTTTCATATGAGGGAATGTGACTACTAGGGATGTCAAAGTTAACGCGGTAATGCAAATAATAATTTTAACGCCACTTATATCTCTAATTCATTACCGTAATCGGAGGATTTTATTGGGCTCAGTTTTAAATTAAACGCTCCAAACTTATACTAAATTTTGGAAAAACTGGCATGGCCTTTTTCAAAAGGGGTCCCTTGACCTCTGACCTCAAGATATGTGAATGAAAATGGGTTCTATGGGTACCCAGGAGTCTCCCCTTTACAGATATGCCCACTTTATGATAATCACATGCAGTTTGGGGCAAGTCATAGTCAAGTCAGCACACTGACAGCTGTTGTTGCCTGTTGGGCTGCAGTTTGCCATGTTATGATTTGAGCATATTTTTTAATGCTAAATGCAGTACCTGTGAGGGTTTCTGGACATTATTTGTCATCGTTTTGTATTGTTAATTGATTTCCAATAATAAATATATACATAAATTTGCATAAAGCAGCATATATTTGTCCACTCCCATGTTGATAACAGTATTAAATACTTCACAAATCTCTCTTTAAGGTACATTTTGAACTGATAAAAACTGATTAATTTGCGATTTATCACGATTAACTATGAACAATCATGCAATTAATCACAATTAAATATTTTAATCGATTTACAGCCCTAGTAACTACGTTTACTCAAGTACTGTACCCTTTTGTACAATTTCTGGATACTTACTGTATCTTTTAGTGTTTCCATTTCATGCTACTTTATACTTCTACTACACTACATTTCAAAGGGAAAGATTTTTATAAAATGAAACAGTTTATAAAATGTACTCTGAGATGTAAAAAAAAAAAAAAAAAGCCTCTTGGAGGTATACCGTAAACCCAACAGGAAGTCGGCCATTTTGAATTTTAGGTATTTTTTTCTTTTTTTTTTTACCATTTAGTTATCGCGTCGGCCACTGTAGCTCTCCAACACGCTTGGCACATGGGAGAGGCTTCAGTTGGTTGCAATCTTCTCACCTCACCGCTAGATACCGCCAGATCCTACACACTGGACCTTTAAGTACGCAACAAGTTACGTAACAAAAGTAAGGTAAAATAAAATAAGTCAACGTTACGTAACCTACGTTATGTAACTCAAACGTTGACTTAAAATACGTCAACGTGGACTTTTGGTTTCACACGAGACACAAACAGCAGTCTCCTGGGTGAAAGTCCTGTGTTTTTTTGACTCGTCCGTCCCAAAATCCTCCCTACGTCGACTTTATTGTTCTTTATGCGACGTCACCTGACTTCCTCCTTTACTCCCGCCATAACTACGGCCACGTAGAACGTCATAGTTCGATGTGTAGGGCCACTGAGCAACCTGCCGTATTTGATGATTTGGAAGTGAGAACGGGCTGAAATACTTAAACTGAACTCGGTGTTCTCCGATGAACAACGGATTTATTCAGTTTATTACGGTGGTCCTTTGAGAAGTTCTCATTAAAGACCATCCTGGTACTTTTTGCACGTTTCATTTAATTGTGCATTGAAGCAACCAGATCTCAGAAATGTTTGACCAACATTTCATCACACTTTACTTTGTTTCTGGAGAAGACAAACAGATAGAACGAAAATGGCAAAGACATTAAGCAAATGGCATCATTAAAGCCAGTTAATCTTCACCTGTTGACTTCGTACTTGTGGAGCGCTCCATTCATCTTCCAGCACCTCCCAGGAGCTGGTCTGGTGTCAGACAGGCTAACAAATGACCTCAACTAATCGCTATTTAATTTACTACCAGCAGTCACATTGAGACATGAGGGCTAGGTGGGGTCCAACTAACCATCTCCTCTGTGTGTGTGTGTGTGTGTGTGTTGTTGTGTGTGTATTGTGTTAGGCTGCACAAACATGGTGGAAGTTTACCCATTAGTCGATGAGTGCATTAATCATACATGGAGCTTCTCTCAGCAATAAGTTGCTGTCCATCAAAATAATTAACGGCTATAGCAGCAGTAATTAATGTCTCACATCAGCCTCATGTCTTCACTTGTCTCCTGTGTTTTTGTTGTTTTGCAACTAGTAATGACCCCCAATGATACAAGGGTTCAATGAGAATGAGGTTTTTAAAGTCTAGCACACGTTTATGTGGAAATTCTTTTGTTTGTATTTGTTGGATTAAATCTAATGATTTACAAACAGGGTCGGACTGATATGTGCTAAATTTGGCCTTTTATTAGAGATCGAATGTGGGCTCTCTCGGATAACATGGAAGTTCCTCTGAGGCAATGATTGTTGTCCCTCCTGTATATCTTTCAGATTCTCAGGAAATCAAATCCCATTTGGGGGTTGGTATTTTTTCTGCAACAGTCATTCAATGTGTTTACATTCAGTAATTAACTCTTTAGTTTTCATTGTTGATGGTGGAGTCCGCCATTCCCGTTGCTGGATTCCAGTTGCCTTCACATGGAAGAGTGGGGGGAGGGAGGAAGAGGTGGTGGATGGGTCAAACAAACACAAGACTTTCAACTGTGAAACTAAAAGTAACTTTTATTTTGTCACGTCAGTCGTAAGTCACGCGATTCGTCGGTATCGCCTGCATCATCAGTCCCATGAGTCGGTGGTCACGTGAGTCGCTAGCGAAGTTAACATCAACCACGACTGTTTCCTAACCCTAACTAAGTGTTTGTGTTGCTTAAACTTTGTCCCTGGTCTGTCCAAAACGTAACGTTGCCGAGGGGCACTGACAAAGCGGCGTTATTTGACGAGTTGGTAGTGAGAATGTGTCGTTACAACACGCTTCAAACTATGACGCTCTATAGGTACCCCTCTAGCGCCACTTTTGGACGTGTCAGGGACGGCGTGTCAGTTTCCTTTTTAAACTCTATTAGATTCATCATATACATAGGTACATACATTACATTTGACCTCTGCATTTAACCCATCCATAGGAGCAGTGGGCTGCTGTAAAACGCCCATGCGGACAGTAACACCTGCTTCATGTATAGTGTCTTTTCAAAATAAACTTCCAATAGAGGGTAACTTAGTTTTTAAGTATTCTTAGTTAGGTTTAGGCAACAAAAGTAGTTAAAGATCGCGGTTCGGTTTAAAATAAGGACCTTTGTTACGTAACTATTAAGTAAAGTTAGTCAGTAAAGTATGGAAGTTACATAACAAAACTACGGTAAAGTAAGTCAACACTGACTTGGCTTCATATGGGACTCCAACAGCGTTCTCCTGGCTGAAAGTCCAGTGTTTGTTTGACTCGTCCATCCACCCCTTCCATGGACTTTCTCACTATTAATACTAAATCAATTGCTCTGATCGTCTTATAATGACGTCGATGGGTTTACATTAGAGTTAGTTGAAAGCCCGGTGCGTCTCGTACAGACACTGAAGCCTTGGTGCGTCGGTATCAGATGGACGACTTAAGCACATATAATAAACCTATACGTTTCCTGAGATCAGGAGGGTAAACATAACAATTACATTTTAGGGCAATATTAACAGACAAATATCTGACATCTTATTGGTCCCTTGCTTCCAGAATTGTTTGATCTGATGCATCTTCAAATACAATATAGGATTAGTTCTTAATGGCTGTTACATTGACAGCAAGTATTGGAGATGCTGCATCATCTTATTCAGTCAATATTTCAGAGCAAATTCTTTAATGAGCGGCAGCGTATTAGAGCCATAAAATCTACACAGACATATTAATGCATTAAACCACTGGAGCCCTGAGGCTTGACCCTTCTCTAATAGCCTGGATGATGATGTCCTGATCCTGACCTATGTAAACCACACACACACACACACACACACACACACTTACTGTACATTCTTGTCCATTGAACTAGAGTCATAAAAATTTACAGGCTGGTAAATGGCAGACTGGCATTCAGGCATTATTAAACATGTGTATCTCCACCATTACCTTGATGACTTCATTGATGATATCTGATCATCTTCATTAACTTTCACAATTTCATGCTGTGTTGAAATGTGAGATCAATTGTGCTCTTTATATTTGAAATACAACATCCTGCTAATCCAGCTCGAAAAGAGAGAATCAAATTTATGTGTTTTATTTTTATGGCATGTTATTATATATATATATTATATAGACAAGAGAAAGGATGACATTTGAAATAAAAACTGGAAGGAAAGTGTTCTTCAGGTGGAATTAAATGCTGGTTCATGTTCAGAAGCTGTGTGGTGTAACAGAGCATCATCAGAGACAGAGCGACCTGAAAAGTGACTGAGGTGACGTGTTGTTAGCGGATGTGGAAATTAAAACATAAAGAATAAGAATTCAAAAAAAATTCAATAGAGTTTTAATTAGTTCTAATGAAAAATAAAATGATATTTCTTCCATTTCAATTTCAATTATTCAGGTCAAAGAAATGAAAGAAAAAGAAAGTGACTACAAAGTCACAGTGAGTTTCCAGACAAGCTCCAATGTACACTAATTGGTCCTAGATATAACTGATACATACTACATAGCTAACTAGCTACATCCATAGAAAACAGCAACAGGAAAATTGCGACAAGCGTGGATGAGATGATGCAGCTGTAAAATCTGTTGGTACATTTCCTTTATCCTAAAAAACAATAATTTAACTGCTTTAAATACTGACGCTGTGTCACAGCCGTCGGCGTTCGATACTGACACACAAGGCACTCTTCAGCGCCGGTATGAGACGCACCGGACTTTCCATTAACTACAATATAAACCCATCTGCGTCAACAGTAAACTCACAAGGAAAGTGCTGAAATGACGCAGTTTAAAGAGAGAAAGGTAGACACAGGGCGGGCCGGTGGAAGGGGAGGTGGATAGGTCCAACAAACTCAAGGCTTTAATCCTGTGTCCCGTGTGTTAAGTTTCCCTTTCACTTTACAATCAGCTGATCAGCTGTGTCCCATGTTCACAACGTCCAGTTTCATTTCCATTGTACAAACGTAACTGTAAGCCCAACCATTTAGTTTTTTCCTAAACCTAACTAAGTAGTTTTGTTGCCTAAACCTAATCAAGTGTTTTTGCTTAATTCACAACATTAAGCACGTGTTTACTGCAAATCGTCCGTATGTGACGTGTTGAGATGAGAACGTGTTGTTGTTACTCTTATGAATTCTTAAGCCGTGAAGGTTTTATATTTGTAAAATGTTTCCCAGAGCCTAGAAAAGCTATTTTTTATGTATATGATGTTATCCCATTGTAAAGCCTAATGGTCGAGTGGAAACGCCCGAACGGGGCCAGCGGGAGACCCACTAATGACCATATGCAATAATACTACAGTAACGGTAAATTATTTTCTCTTTCTGAATTCATTTAAACTACATCATCATCATATACTGTAGAAGCTGGATGATACTAATTCAACCACGACACATATAATAAAAACAATCTCTCTCTTTACAGTATATTAGCTTCTGATATAATCACATCCATATACACACACTGTCACGCACACACACACACACACACACATCTTGATATTGAGTGTAATCCTATTAGCATGTTATTGCTTTGACTCTCTCTCTGCTCAACAAGTCCATTAACACAGCTAGGTGAGCTAATGAGGGGACTTAATTGGTTAATTGGCACGTTTGGTTTGGGAACTGGTGGATCATGTTTTGTTTTGATTTCGGCTGAGGTTACCCCGGCTCACACACTAATATACAAACAGCCATATCAAATACCTCATATAACTGTCTATATATCCAGGGGTGCACATTACTTTTTTAGTTAGGTGTTCAGTGAGTACCAGGAGATGGTGTTCGGTACGTACCCCATACATAGCGTGGTCTTAATAAACGCGATCTCCCTCGCTGTCCTCCTAACATGACTTGGTTGAGTGAACTTGTGTTGTCCCTGCCAGCATTAACACTAGAAACAGTGTTGAGTTATGTCAATTTTGTATAGCCCAATATCACAATCTGTACAGGATACGACACCCGATGTCCTTTACGGTACGACCCTCTCATCGGATGAGGAAAAACTCCCCCCAAAAAAACTTGGTTTATGGAAGAAAATGGAAGAACATGACTACTAGGCTTAAATTATACATTGAGACTGAGACCGACCCACCAGACGAATAGTAAATGAATAACTAACTAATTGAAAGTTAGGGCACAAAGATTGAGTTTGGAGTTTGGACTTAAAGGCCTCCACAGAATCAGACTGTCTGATGTCTATAGGGAGGTTATTCCAGAGGACGGGGGCTCGATAAGAAAAGGCCTTTGGCCTGCTGACTTCTTTTTCACTCTAGGGACAGACAGGGAGCCCTGTATTCTGAGAGCAGAGAGTCCTGATTGACAACGTGTGTGTCCTGTAGCGGCCCTCGCCATCGAGCAAAAGTGGGAACTGTACAATGGCCACACCTTTACATTCTTTAATGGCCAACTTTTCTTTCTGAAACCTAGTGGATGTGATCTTCAAAATGCTGTCAATGTCAAGCATGTTGGCCAGAAACACTGAAAACCGTAGAATTAGGAGTAGGAGTAGAACGGACATTCCCATTCAAATCAACGTAGCAGGATGGTCAGAGCGTCGGGCATTTTTATGTGTACCATTGCCATAGCGACCGTAGTGGGCTAACTTCCGTATCAACTACACCGACTCACTGAGGTGAGGTTTTGTAGTAACGAATAAACGAGCAGTGGAGTAGTAAGCTGTTGACGGCAGCTGTTGAAATCACAAACAGAACATGTAGGCGTCCTCATAAAAAGACCTTCAAACAATTACAAATAAATACTCATCTGTGTTTATCATATATGCCAACCATTAACGTAAATTACTACGGGCAACCACGGACGCAAGTCACAAGTTAACACTCGTTAAACCGAAACACCTGTTGCTCTGAAACGGTTGCGATCCTATCGGAAATCTGCAGAACTTGAGTTCGCTGTTGGAATATCGAATCTGATAACTGAACACGCAATAACCGGACATTTTGATGCTGTTGACAGTTTTAATTCAATGTTTAAAGCTTGCCAAGTCGTCTGGATGGCTGGGGCAAAAAAAGCCACTTCTGTTGCAAACATGCAGAATGCGAAAAATTTAATTTAATGACGTCGGCTGTAAAGGGTCGACTTTTAACTTGGTGGCTCAGTTCTGACCCTCACGTGAGGAAATACTTTTCTTCAGTGATGAAAACATTATATTCTGTTTGATTGTGGATGTAGTCCATATGGCAGCCTGTGAACCTCTGCTAGATATAAAAGACACATTAATCTGTGTTGTTTGATGTGTTTGAAGCTGTTAACAATCAGTTTTTAACAATTGGCTGAATATGGGAAACCAATTTAACTCCACTCTGACCTCTACCAACTCCAGAACCAAAACCCTGAGCCTCGTTTGTCAAAACTGGCTTGAACCCCGACCAAACCCTCTCTTAAAGTTCCCAAGAACCTCCGCCAGTGCACACTGTCAGACGCCTCCACTGGACCATCCATCAGCATCACAACATGGCTGCTTTTTCCTTCCACTTTCTTCTTCGGGGAAGCTGGATGCTTCAACATAAATCGATTAGTCCCAGTCGATAAAATGACAAATCAAATTCACGGCGGCTCATTGTACAGTTAAATGATATGAATGAAAGAAATAAAGATAATGTTATGAAGGCTGATGCTAATTGGAGGTATAAATCATATTTGTGTAAGATGTGAAAAGACAGACACGAGAAGGTGGCAGAGGATTGGAGGGGGTTTGGGATGTTGCTATGCCAGAGAAAATATTGAATCCATATCTCCAAATTCTCTGGCTCGACTCTATGAGGATGAATGTGTAGAAATATGGATGTAAAGATATTATTCAGCTAAAACGTGAATAATAAGAGTCATGAATCTGTCATGGAAGCCGATGGCGGGGGGTTATTTAAGTGTGTAAATATGCCTTCATATTCAGTCAACACACAATCTGCTAAAGGACACTGCTCCAGCTGAAAGCACAGATCTACCCTATAACAGAATCACTGCTATAGTATGAAGATAATGAATGAATGACATGAATGACACAAAAACACCAGAACAAATCTAGGTAGTTGTTAAGATTGCAACTGCTGTCCAACTAAGTGTGTTAAATTTAGGAATTATTAGCCAAATATGTAGCAATGTTTTTAATAAAATCACAAAGTACCATTCACTGTCTATAAGGAGAAACTGTGTATGTGTGTGTAACAGTGGAAAAAAAACAGGTTTGGCCATCATTTCTGTCAGTTATGATAGCATTGTACCATCTGGATAACTCTGTAAAAGTGTTCACTGGACACCTCAAACTGCATATAAGGTAAATTTTTACTCTTTCTATTATGAATATTTGAACCACAGAGTTTTGATATTTGTAATACCTGTAATTCCTCGAGCTACAACCAAGGCCGTAGCCAGGATTTCAGAAATACTGAGGTGATGAGTCCTCACAATGCAACAACCCCCCTCAGAATTCTTTTGACCAGATACAAAAATAAAGTCTAAAAAATTGGATATTTTGTTTATTCTGTAAATTTAAATTTAATTTCAAAAGATCGAACTGGTTAGGTTTAGGTAACAAAACTACTTAGTTAGGTTTAGGAAAAGATCGACATGGTTAGGCTTAGGCAACAAAACTACTTAGTTAGGTTTAGGTAAAGATCGACTTGGTTAGGTTTAGGCAACAAAACTACTTAGTTAGGTTTAGGTAAAGATCGACTTGGTTAGGTTTAGGCAACAAAACTACTTAGTTAGGTTTAGGAAAAGATCGACATGGTTAGGCTTAGGCAACAAAACTACTTAGTTAGGTTTAGGTAAAGATCGACTTGGTTAGGCTGCGTCAACAAACTACTTAGTTAGGTTTAGGAAAAGATTGTGGTTTAGGTTAAAATAACTCCGAAAGTGCTGTAACTTGCTGTAAGTAAGGAGTCCAGTGTTTTTTGACCACCCATCCACCCCGACCTCCTCCCTATGCGGCGTTTGTCGCTCTATATACTTCCGGTTCACAGTTACATGGATTACATACGAATTGATTTTGTGCTGACAATCACGAAAAAAAAAAGAAGTGAAATTCATGTCTATGTACACGAATCAATACATTCAATTTTGTGACTATTTCACAAACCACTGTGCGACTGGGCTGACAGTTCTTGACTCAGACTTATTCAGGAACTATTTAGCGATTTATCAGTTGTCGTTCTTCACTTGTTCCATAACTACTCAGCATTTCGATAAAGTGTTACCCAAAAATCTTTTGAAATATCCAGCATTTCAAATGAAAACACCAAACAGACAGTTAGTATGAGCAAGCCTTTTGCTGTTAAATCAGATTAAAAGTAATAGTTTTATTGTCAAGTATAGTAGTTAGGAGGATACATATTGTGGTACTTTCACTTAGCGGTTCAGTGTAATATGCGTAACTGTTACGATTTACTTGTTAGGGTGGATTTTGTCTTCATTTTTGATGAACCAGGTCTAATGTTTTCAATAAAATATCTTATTCAAAATGTCTTCTGTTATTACAAACTATACAAATATTTGCTGGTCATGTGCTGTTTCAGCAGGTATTTTGTAAAGCTAAGTATAGATTTGAAAACCTGCATAATTATTCTCCACCCACAGTTTACAATGAATTCACTCGCTCACATTACTGGAGGCCTACACCGAACTAAATGTCAATTTCAAGGCACACTGACATGCATGGATGCTTACCGTGCACCTCTGCAACCACACAAACAACTGCACACACACACACACACACACACACACACACACACACACACACACAGAGTGGTGGGTGGGAAAGGAAATCCCCTCTGTGTATTTTTTAGCTCCAGCTATGAGTGTTTGTCTGACATTCTGCTAACCCGTTGAGCAGCATCTGGTCCGAGCTAGGGATTTTCCTCTTCCCTCGTCTACATTACCGGACTTACCTTTTAGTGAGACGCAGTTTTGTGAAGCGAGCATACTTATAATTACCAATACAGAGAAAGGAGGACTAATTAAGACAAGCTGTACTTTTACTTGAAGAATTTCCGACTCGTAGCATTATCTGAGCAGATCCAAATGGCGTGTCCAATCTGACTGAAATGTAATGCTTCTATAATCATCATCCATAACATGTACACTTATAATTAAATAGCAGCTTTCAAATTATATAAAATATGAAGCCAAAATAATAATAAAACCGAAAAAAACACATAAATAAAAAGCTAAATTATTTGATATAAAATCAATATTAGTATGAATCCCAAACATAAAGAAATCAAATAGATAAAAAAATCATATAAAGTTGCTTTGGGAGGCTGTTTCATCTGATAGCAGCAGAGAAGCTACATCCTGCCTTACTGACGGTTTTCATTTCTACAAAGCTGCAACCAGGCAACCTCCATTTAGAAATCAGTGTGAAAACTAACAGCTTACCACTGTAATGTTATGACCTCCGCCAAGGAGTTTTCGGTTCGGTTTGTTTGTCTGTTTGTCAGCAGGATTACAGAAAAACTACGGGCCTGATTTTGGTGAAACTTGGTAGAAGGGTGTAGTATGGGCCAAGGAAGAACCCATTCAATTTTGAAGCGGATCCGAATCACGGGCATTCAGGTGAGTAATCCCGGCTGTGTGGGTTGTAGCTCCTGCGGTTGTGGGCCAATCACAGATTAAATCGCTTGCAGTGATTGGCTGTGAGCAAAAACCATACAAACCGTAATATTGTTTTTAGATGTGGGCACAAAAAGGATTCGACTGCAGGTATCGTTTGACTGGGGAAATTTCAATACTACTTGCTTCTGGGATATTTTGATTGATACCTTAAAAAAGTATCGATACCCAGCCCTAAACTGGACAACACACAGGTTGACACAAAGTCGCCTCATGACCGACGGACCTGCATCTGGGAAAATAACCCTGTTATGTTAAAGGCTAGACACGCCATGTTTGGAAAGAACAGATCTGGCAGTAGTTTCTCTTTAGCTGCATTGATCCTCCATCACTAAAGCCTTGACGCATGGGCAACATTTAAGGCAACTGGTGTTCCTTGTAACCCATCATTTTGCCCATATTGATTCCGTCTTGACATTACAACGCTTCGGCTTCCTTCACTGTCTCTGTCTGTGCTGTCACTACAGGCAAAGGAAACAAGACCTTTGTCTATCTGCAGTCTTTATTTTAGTCTTTATATTACCTTGTCTATCTTGTCGTAATGCCTTTTCGTGTCTTATGTACAGCGCGTGCAAAGTGCAAATTCTACATGAAAACAGATTTATCCCATAAATCAGCCCAGTCGCACAGCAGTTCGTGAAATAATCATGAAACTGAATGTATTGATTCGTGTACATATACACACGAATTTCACATTATTTTCATGATGGTCAGCACGGAATCAATTTGTAATCAATTCACGTAATCAATTCACGTAATTGTGAACCGGGAAGTATAGGGAGCGGAGAACGCCGCATAGGGTGGAGGTCGAGTCAAAAAACACAGGACTTTCGCCCAGGAGACCGGTGTTTATGTGCCGTGTGAAACCACAAGTCAAAGTTAATTTATTTGTCACGTAACTTCCATACTTAAGTTACAGCACTTCCGGAGTTATTTTAACCCAAACTGCGATCTTTTCCTAAACCTAACTAAGTAGTTTTGTTGCCTAAGCCTAACCAAGTCGATCTTTTCCTAAACCTAACTAAGTAGTTTTGTTGCCTAAGCCTAACCAACTCGATCTATTCCTACACCTAACTGAGTAGTTTTATTTTGAAAAGACTGGAAGACCGGAAATTGATATGTGCATCATGTGTCGCTGGACATACGTAGTTACTATTATTACTATTAATATTATTATTACTAGCGTAGGAAAATTAGACATGTACTTTTCAAAATAAAAGTCTATGCTAAATCCACAGTTTTTTTACAGGAATTTATAACGACCCGTTCATAACTCAGCACAACGACGTACACACTGCTGAGCACGTCAGTGGCGAGGTGTTCAAGTGAAGACTGTTATATCTGTGATTGCACTAATATCAAAGTGAAGAGTTCCATAAGAAGACAGCGGTGTTTCTTCCAGAGTCTACTGTACTACTGAACGGGGTATGACTGTAATAGTGAAGGAGGAATCAGCTGGAGGTCTCTCGGAGTGTGTTCTGCATTAGACTCTATCAACCCCGTGCATGTACAGTATATTAGCTTCATATTGACCTCAAAGCAGTGCAGACCTGGCTTGATATCCTATTGAATGAAGATAACAATAGAGGTTATCAATGACGCACAACCACAGGCACAAAGAAGCCAAAGTACAAAATTGCTGCACGAACATGCAAACTGCAAACAGCCCTCTTCAGCACGCGCACACACACACACACACACACACACACACACGCACACACACTGTGGAGTATTGTGGAGTATAATGGTGCATTGGTTTTATGTATTATGACCGAATGCGTCACACATAAAGAGGCTCTCCACTTCTTCCGCTTCCCCTCTCTTCCCCTCTCTCGTGTCATCACTTCGCCTCCTCTCCTCACCTCGTCTCCTCTCTCCTCCTTTTCCGCATTTCCTCTCCACTTCTCTCCGTCTCTCATCATCTCCCAGCCTTTTCCCTCTTCTCCTTTCCTTGTGTCACCTCCTCTGTTTCCTTTCTTTTCATCTCGTCTCCTTTTCTCCTCACCCCATCTGCTCTTCCCTCCTTCTTTCCTACCTTTTGCTTGCTCGTCTTTTAACCCTTCTTTAACCTTTCCTCCACTCCGACTCTTCATCCTTTCCTTTCATCTGTCCTCTCCTCTCCTGCTTTTCCTCTCTATTTCCATCTCTTCTCCTTTCCTCTTCACCTTTCTTCCTCTACTTTTGGATTTGCCCCTCCTTCTTTTTCTTCCTCCTTCGTCTCTTCTCCTCTCCTCACTTGCTTCCCCTCTTCCTTCATCTCTCCCCCTTTTCTCTTCACATCTTCTCTCTCTCTCTCTCCCCGGGACAGAGTAGAACTAGAATAGCTATGTGCGTGTTACCGTGATTCATGCGATTCATTTCTCCTCCTCTCCTCACCTCGTCTCCTCTCTCCTCCTTTTCCGCCTCTCCTCTCCACTTCTCTCCATTTCTCATCACCTTCCCTCCTTTCCTTTCCCTTTGTCACCTCCTCTGTTTCCTTGCCACATTTCATTTCTTCTCATTTTCTCCTCTCCCAGTTCCTCCATTCCTACTTTTTCCTTCTGCTCCTTTTTCCATCCCTCCACTCCTACTTTTCATCCTTTCCTTTCATCTGTTCTCTCCTCTCTTGCATATTCTCGATTTCCATCACTTCTCCTTTCCTCTTTACCTTTCTTCCTCTACTTTTGCTTTTGCAACCTCTTTATTTTTCTTCTTCCTTTCATCCCTTCTCCCCTCTCTCCCTTGCTCTCCTCTCCTCTCCTCCTTTCCATCGTCACTTCTCTTCTCCACTTTTCTCTATTTTTCATTTTTTTCATCTCCTTCTTGCTTTTCGGTCTTTTCCTTTCCTCCCGTCCTCTCGTTTCCTTCTCCACGCCACCTTTTATCTCTCCTCCTCTCCTCCCCATTTCCTTCCCCTTTTTTTCCCACTTCTCTCCTGCTCTTCCTCTTCATTCATCTCTCCCTCTTTTCTCTTAACATCTTCTCCCTCTCTTCCTCTTTTTAAATTCCCTTTCATCTCTCTTTTCCTCCTCTTCACTTCTGTCTTCTCGCTTCCTCTCCTCCTCGCCGTTCTGCTTCCGTCCTCTCCTCCTACACTCGTCTTTTGTGACAGTTTGACAAAGATAACTCATATCGTCCTGCAGTGATCACACACACACACACAGACACACACACACACATATATGCAAAGACATACACAAATGCACCCACTACATCCCACCCACTCCGTGTAGCTGACATCTAACTGTGATGAATGAGTGACCTCTGACCGCCAATCCCCCTGATGCCCAGATGTTGAAACAAGTTCACCTTTAATTACCATGAGCTGATGTTAACATGCAAATCACACACAGACACACAGACTCACACACAAAAAAGTCAAAAAAGTTCACTTTTAATAACCGCTGCTGCTGCTGCTGCTGCTGAATGTAATATAGACCTACCAACCCCCCTGCCTAGCACACACACACACACACACGCCGTGTTCATGAGTGATTACATTATGTCTGCTCACTAATGATGCTGGTGAGTCTTGTGTTTCCTCCTGGATAAAATTGATAGGAAACCGTACCTGCCCCAACGCTTTAATGCTGTTAAAGCAGCATAGGAGAAGCTCATCCACTCCCTGCTTTCATTTAGCTGGGGATGAGCTGTGGGAGGGGGGGGGGGGGGGGGGGCGAGGTGTAGACATCATAATCAGGCATTATTATCAGATGCCAATGTGTGTAGTTTAGATAACGGAGGAGGGGCGGGTGGGTTGGGGGGTCTTAATGTTGTGACAACAGAGTAGGAGTGAATTAGACGCGGCCCTAACCTCCAGGCTGATAATAGCGCTCATAATTGAATGCCACTCAGTTGTACAGACACTAGTTAAACAACCAGCCCAGTCAGAGAAGAGAAGAAGAGATTAATACAAATATATAAAACACACTGTATCCACTGAACTTCATTTTAAATTATAGTGTGCATTCCAAAGTTTCCAATGAGGCTTAATATGTCAGGCTGGTTTCAGGGCAGAACCCCTGCGAAGTGTGCGACCACACAGAGCCTCACGGATGGCCTGCAATTTCAGCCCGTTCTCATTACAAGGGCGCCCAATACCGCCGCTTTGTCACGGCTATCAGCGGTCAATATGAGACGCACCGGGCTTTCCATTAACTACAATATAAACCCATCCGCGGCAACAGTAAACACAGGGAAAGTGTTGTGGTGATGTAGTTTAAAGACCGACAGAGACACACACAAGAATCCCGACTCAAAAAAAATGGAAATATCGCGAAATATCTCGTGATCAAACGTGTCTTTATTGTAAACAAACATGGCGGACGACGGGCAGGAAGAATTAGCGATGTTAGTTTTGGCATTTTGTACTGAAAATTTAAGAAGGATATATGGATGAAGACACGGAGACGCGTTAAATCAACACTTGTGTTGTTGCAATAAATCAACAAATCTGAGTCTATGAGTAAAGTGAGCCTACTTCTCACTTGATTTATTACCTCAGTAAACATTGTAAACATGAGTTTATGGTCTCAATCGCTAGTTTCAAGTCTTCTTCAATACAGCGTGATGTTCATTTAGTTAATTATGGTCCCATTTAGAGTCAAATAGACCATAAAGCAGGGGATGCATTAGGGCGTGGCTACCTTGTGATTGACAGGTCGCTACCACGGCGTTGTCAGGTCTGGGAGTTGTCTGTGTTTTCATCTTAAAACTTTAACCCTTTCACAGTGTGTTTTCACTTCATGAAAGTTGATTATAACCTTTTTGGTCGCCTGAAAATGGCTTACTCAGCGTTCGGTTGTACTTAGCTCCACCCTCTCGTGTCACTTCTGGTTGCGAAAAACCAAGATGGCGACGGACAAAATTAAGAACTTGAGGCTTCAAAACGGTAGTCCACAAACTAATGGGTGACGTCACGGTGACTACGTCCACTTCTTATATACAGTCTATGGTTAATATAGAGCAACACAGTCCACGTAGGGAGGTGGTCCTTAACCGTGTGTTTATTATCGTAACCATGATGACAAAGCTCCTTTAATATATCAACAAAGTAATCATTTTAAGCCAAACCACAATGTGAGGCAACAAATGCAAATTGGAGGAGGTGGTGTCATGTGATTTGTTTGATTCCAGTGGGTCTTCACTGTAACTCTGGAGGCCGAGCAGACATAACTAAAGTGTCTTGAATTTTTCAGCCTTTTTTGGAGGATGATAAAGCAACAGTAAGTAAGCTCTGGAAAGACCTCTACTTGCTTCAGAATTTGACTGTTGATCCTGCAACTCTACTCCTTTAAACTGGGTTAAACTGAAACTGACTTGTTCACTTGTTTTTACTTCTGATAGATCTAGGCCTGCTGTTTCCTGTCTCTATATCCTTTGTGCTAAGATAGACTTAATATGTCAGGTCTGGTTTAGTCCGTGTGGTTTACCTCTGGCCACTGAGAGTCAGTATCGTCTTCCTGTCTGTCAGATGACTGTAGTGTGTACCCGGCATTACAAAAGTCTTTATCTACCAACTTCTGTTTACGATGCTGGATATTATATTTCGTCAAATCAACTCTATGCTATTTTTATGCATGTGTTACACTTTTTGTGTAATTCCATGCTGCTAAAGGTCCATTTCACACAATTGGAAGCCCATAGCTACCACATGTCTCAGTAAACATATTCAGTATTGACTTCTGTAAAGCCAAAAATGCTGCTATTGTTCTTGAATTAGCTACCTCCACACGTGATCACATCTTTGGCCGTTTCCTTGGCAATTAAGCGACTTCAACTTTTTTTTTCTTTTCGTTTTGTGTAAATCTTATCCTGCACGTCAAATCAAGAAAAAACAAATCACCCTGCACCTGCGTCTTGTCATTAAGAAACCACGATTATACCATTTATTGGATTTCAGTGCCACTGGAGGACGGCACGAAAACCACAACACTGGCATTAAGCAGAACTCGATCCAGCTGTCTTCACGCTCCTTAGCAGGTTTTAATTGGTGGGGAACAGGAGAGAGGAGCGCGGCAAAAACATCATTACAGGCTTAAACTACCACAACAGGGTATTGCCGAGATTTAATTACACCGGGCTATTGTTTAATTTGCCTCTCAATGCTTCAATTAAGCAAAAAGGGGAATGTGAGGGTTCAGGTTTCAGGCTCATCTGGGCAGGAGAGGAGAGAGTTTCCCTAGTGAAGTTCATATAACATCACACAGCGGAGATCAAATGGATTTGTCATCGTTTGACTAATGACAGGAAAGAGGAATAAACCCTATTAGAAAATCATCAAGAATCCCTCTGTCTCGGCTGATCGTCTTTGTGTGTGTTGTGTATCTGCTGTAGAGAGGCCTCGGAGCCCATGCTGATGTATTTACTGCTATATTGAATGGTACAGATGATGTGATCTGAGGTTGATGGGCACCGAAAATAGCAAAATCTCTCCCTCTCTTCAGGATAAAGGAATGTACAGAAACTCCTCGAACCATTTCCCTTATTAGTTTTGTAGTTATTCAATCTCCATCCCCTTTTTCCTCGCAAATAATATTCTTTAATCTGCATCCAAAGAAACATTTAGGCTGTAATTTCATTGAGGGAGTAATAAGAGAAACTTTTAACTCAGCGATGTGCAAATCTCTCTGTACCCCCAGCTCCAGCACCCTGGGTCACACTGGCAAGTTTTCTTCTCAGAGTAAAGTTTAAACTGCTGTTTGGTCGATTATTTCTCTATTGTTACAATGCTAATGGTCATTGTATTTTACATCGATGGAAAGCCTGTTTATTTAACTTCACAATGATGTCCAACTTGAAAGGATCATGCATTTGTGGGATGAGCAGAACAGCTGATTATGTGGGTAGCGCCGAAGAACAATTTGCCAAAATGCTCTGTCAATGGTAAACAGTTTATATACTGACAGTCCACTGGCCCACCAATGCAGCGACCCATGCCAGATGGCCAGTACACCACTGGACTGCACAGATGGAAGTGGCCTTTACACTTTCCTCAACTGTGACCCGAAATGATTCCATCAATGTGGACTACCAAGCTGCCCCATGTATATTTGAAACCATCCCTGGCATGGGCACGGTTGTAACAGTGGAGTGACTGTACTAAAATCAATTTTGCAACCTGTATATATTTCATAAAAAACACTTAAATACACTGTTTCAGGAGTTGATATATTGAAGTTTATAATACAGCAAATTGGCTATTCCAGTGTAAATGTTTTTTGATTTATTGGGAAAAATCACAAAAAGTGTTACAACTGTCCCTGGTCTCCCCTATAAGATGGAAAGTGGGTTGCATAGTTCAAAGTCTGTGGCTCTGGTCTTGTGTAGCAGGCTGCTGTATGGCGGTTAAAGAACCAACTGCTTTCCATCCAACACGTCACTACAAACTCATCAAATACAACGCTTGGTCAGCGGCCCTACAAGTACGCTTCAAACTATGACACTCTGCAGTACGTACCCAGGTCAGGGACGGCGTGTCAGTTTCCACTCATTACATGTCTACATGCCTACAGTCTGTTTTCAAAATAAACTTCCAACGTAGGTTAACTTAGTTTTTAGGTTTACTTGGTTTGGTTTAGGCAACAAAAGTACTTGGTTAGGTTTAGGAAAAGATTGTGGTTCGGGTTAAAATAACATACGTTTGTTACGTGACTTATACATTAGTTAAATACAGTTAGTTATGTATGAAAACTATGGTAAAAAAAACAACTAAACGTTGACTAAGCAGACTTTCTTAGAACTGTCTTGACGCAAATGGGTTTACATTGGAGTTAGTTGTGTCTCATATGCCAAAGGGTGCCTCGACTGTGTCTTATGAAGCTCTTCTCATCTAGCGGCAGTCCTGTGACATCTTTACGGATGTAGCTGCAGTCATAAGTGGCTGCTATTCCATTGGATTCAAATTCACTGATCTGTCTCCTTGACACATCCAGCCGGAGCGGCAATACATTATATCCTCATAATGATTTTTGAGGCTGCTGAGAAAATGTGTTCAGTTTATCTACGGATAGTGTTGCCTCATCCGATCACTCCTCACTTGGAATTACAGTGGATTATATGTGTTCGTTGTATGACTTTTCATAATTTCTGTTTTAGATTCCTCAATAAGAGCCAATCTAATGACTTATAGAGAGAAAATGTTCTCCTGTTCTTTTGCATGTGAGCCTGGCAGCAGATCCCTGCTCTCTTCAGTGTGAAACATCCCAGAATATCCACGTAAAAGCAGGATGGATTGCCTCCATTCCCAACATTTGGATGAGGTCTTTGAATGCAATCCCTCAGTCTTTGCTTGTAGGGAATCTTCCATCGTCACATGCAGATGGATAGTGCGATGTTCTCTTAATGTCCTGTGGTCACCAAACAGGCCAGATCAATACTGGCTTCCCATAACTTATCACTACAAAACACTGCTCATGCATTTCACAAATAATGTGTTCTTTATGCTTATAAACCTGCGTCAACTAAGGGACGTTTTCTTTTTATGAAAAACAAGCATGAGAGAATTTCTTTTAAATAAGCTATTCTTGGGGAAATAATTTACATGTTTATGACTGTTCTCTCCTGAAATATTCATAGTCAGGGCCGAGGTGTGTCTCGTCGTCTCACTGCTGTGGACATATGTCCTGCCGGATCAATACACTCCGGTCATAACTTATCAGCAATCAATATCTCAGGGCTTTGCAGCAGGGCTTGTGGTAACCTTTATTTTACCCTGGGTATAGATAGGATCAGTCTTTTTCAGCCATGTTCTGATTCACTCGTACACATTAACATTTGCTGGAATCTGAACAGTCACAATCTTAAACCGCAGAAAAGGTTGATAGTTTTAAGGGCCACCCAATGAGATGTTGCTTAATGGACGAGACAAAATCAAACTGAGCTAGATCACTGTTGTGGAGGGGGATCTATTGATAAGTTACAGGAGAAACTGTATGGAGCAAACAAGACTTTGTTTTCTGTTCTCATGTCTGCATGTTAAGACAGAAACAGCTGGCCTGGCTCTGTCCGAAGTAAAAAGAATACACCTACCATCCGTCAAAGTTAACGTGATAATAACGCAGTAACGCAAATTGGTTTTAACGCCACTAATTTCAATTTTTAGGTTGTAGCGGGCTAAATAGTGACAGTCTCTGAAAGAAAGAAAGTAAGTGTATCTCTCAATGTTTCTATGCTCATTTAATTTTTCTCCTTTTTCTGTTGATCACTTAGCATTGTCCCAGACAAATGTACTAATGAAATAAAAATACATTTGCCATTTTGCCCAGTGTCAGAAAGGAACATCTTTTCTATTGCCTCTCAACGGCCTTCAATATGGCAACGGCGAGCCGGCAGATCGCAGCTAAAGGTGCTAACAGCGCCAACAGTGCAAACAGCGCCAACAGTGCAAACAGCGCCAACAGTGCAAACAGCACCGAAAGTGCTGACAGAAGCTGCATTTCGACCGCAGGGACCAGTCTAAATTAAGTTCCGGGGGACATTTTCCGGGAACCGTTTACCCCCCAAAAAATCTTGTGCAAATCAATCTCATGACGGATTTCACCTCTAAAAACAACCTTTTAAAACTGCTCCTTTAGAATCTTTTTTGCTCTGTGATGAGGACGGCCTTACAGTTTCTGTCTCGTCACACACACACAGTGGTCATCCATCTCTGGGGGTCTTTGTTCTCTGGACGAGACAAGACAGGAGCGACAACACATCAGCCATAATGGCCTTGTCTGTAGTTTTTACTCAACTGAAGGAGGAAGCTGCAAAAAAGAGACGAAGTACGGAGGTGGAAGACACGTGAAAAGTCATATAGATTACTGGCAACAAAGAGTGTGCTGAGCTTGCAAGGGGCTTATATGTAGAGATGGGAAAAAATGGAACAGTTAGTGGGAAACATTTTAGAAAACGTGCTTGTTTGTCTTCCTTCCTTCGTAGTCGTACTTAGAGTGGAGGAATTGATATCAATTTTACCTCGGTGCATCAGGTTCTGAGGTAGAATCATGGTGTGTTAACCTAACTTAGCATAACGACTGGAAGCACAATCTCGTATTTAGCACCTTTAATAATTTATTATTATACGGTATGAAAATAAGACATAAAAGAGACACGATGTTCAATGTGATTAAGTATTTATATGTTCATTTTGATAGTGTTTTTGAAGATTTTATTAAAGAAAAAGCTTTTAGTATAGCAGGGGTTTTATTATACTCAGGACTTAGAGTGCCATGGATTTTTTCATAACTCCACTGATCACCTTTGTTGGTTGAGTGTGACTTAAAAATAAATAAATAAATAAATAAAACTTTGTCTACAAAGCAAAGATGCATCCCAGTTTATTTCTTTTCATTTTTGGATTTCATTTATATCGCCCCAAATCACAAATTTGTGTTGAAGAGCCTTAAAAGTTGATGCAACACTTAAATAAAAAAATAAAAAAATAATAAATAAAAGTTGTCCTAAAGATAAAACACACTCAATGCTACATTAATTCAACTATGTAGCCAATTCTTTAGAAAATATTCATCTATATTGTGCAGTAGATTTGTAGTAAATGGGCTAAAAACATTCACAAACACTGGAATGATGCTGGTATGGTTCAAACCTCCAACACAGGCAACCGTGTGGACAACTAACTGCTTGATGAAAAGTGCTTGAAAGCTCAGCATAACGCTTCTCGTTCACCTCCCTCACTTCCTCTGGCTTCCTCTCTGCCGCCCGCTGACTGAGTTCCTGCAGTAGTAGAAAACTACATACGAGGTCATTATGGCTGACGCGTCGTCATCCCCGTCTTGTCCCGTCCAGACAAACAAAGACAGAGGATCCTGTTGAACGGCCCTGTGATGATGAGACACTGGCAGTCTCCTGTCTGCCCCAGCAGGGCCTCAGGATGCGGCAGAGAGCAGCCGCTACATTCACTCCCATTCACGGTGGCAGCGTGTGATGGAGGGTCTGTTAATGTTCAACCGCAGACAGGAACTGATGCAGTGCTTCTGCCAGGGAGCGGTGCACCCCCCCATTACACCTCCGCATCTTTTTGTTAGTTGGCTCAAAACAGGGCAGAAGATTTGATGAAGTAACAAGTTCTACAGGAATATTTTTAGCAACATTTAGTATGTATGTATGTATGTATTTAGTATTTATCTAGCGTCAAATCAGAACAGAAGTTATCTCGAGACGCTTTTCATATTGAGCAGGTCTAGACCGTACTCTAATATATATATAATATGTATATGGATGAATGCAATACACACATACCTGCTTTATTAATATGATATAATGCTTTATGATATAAAAGACCCTGCAATTACTCAGCCCAGTCGCACAGCAGTTTGTGAAATAGTCACAACATTTAATGTAGCTATTTAATTAGTTTTTGTCACGTAACTTCCATACTGAAGTTACGGCATTTCCGGTGTTATTTAAACCCAAATTGGGATATTTTCCTAAACCTAACTAAGTAGTTTTATTTTGAAAAGACTGGAGCGGAAATTGACACGTGCGTCACGTGTTGCTGGACATTCGTTGGAAAACGCGTGAAAAATACGTTGTTGAAAGTCGTGCTGAGCGGTATGAAAAAAAAGGAAATTCGTGTCTTTATACGAATCAAATAGATAAAATTTCATGACTATTTCACAAACTGCCATGAGACTGTGTTGAATTACTATATATAAATATTAACATATGGAAATATAATACACTATATGCACGTTTAATTGATACAAGTGTAATTTCAGCAGCACACTGTACCCCCGCTGACTCCCCCAGTACTCGTGTATGGGAGTGCTGGGAGAGCTGAGATCCATCCGTCTCCCTGGTGACAGTCAGTACTACTCCACCATGCCTCCTCCCAGCTTGCAGCTCCACATGTCCTGTTACCCCCCGCTGCTCTCTCTATCCCTCTCTGAGAGGCGATCTGCCCATCCATCCTGCTGCTGCTGACCTACACTTTGGCCCAGAGCGACATTATCTCCACACCTACTGGACAGATAGGATGTGCATGATTCCCAGAGGATGAATATGAATGTTTGGTGACCCCATGACCTTGTTTCTAGTTTCTTCATCAGGTCAAAAATGTGCGCTGGAAGAGGGTGGGTGGGTGAAAGTGATTGATTTCAATGCACCCATTGTTTTTTTTTTAGACACCCAGCCAGCATGACTCTGGAGATGGAAATGTTGGTGGATCTGTAAGTCCAGCACTTTGGTCCAGACATTCATGGTCCCTAGAAGATGAACCTTAATGGCTTTGTTGATCCCTTGACTTTTCATCTAGCACCACCATGAGGTCAACATTTTTTGGTTGTGAGTAATAAAGTAGAATCTGTAGGCAACGGGACAAGATTTTGGCATCGGAAGCCTTTTGGTTTCCGTTTGCAGTCCGAGTTGTATTGCCCAATCACGTTTGAGCAGGCTTTGGTTGAATGCAGGTAAACAGTCCGTGTGGAGAGCAAAAGAGGCGGAACCCATCGGCTATCGTCTGACGATGATTTAGCTTTTTATTGGTTTCTAATTAGCTTGTAAACTGGCTACTTGTGAAACAATCAGGTCGTAGACGTAATCTATCAACTCCAACTCCAGTTCCACGCATCTCATTGCAGTTGCAGAAATATAGCCCCTTGTCTCCAGGGACTTATCCGTTGTCAGAGCCCGTTCGCACAAAAAGGCATATAAATGCCACGATAATACGAAAGGCGTTTAGTGTGCAATAATTATAATAATAACACCTTTCTTGATTTCCACATGTCATTTGTACGCCATGTATCCTGTACTGACTGCAATGTAAACACATCCGTGTATAAATACTACGGTAAGCCCTGTACCTGTAGCTGTTAGTGACATAGTATAAAAAGTGGTGAACCCCCAACTTGTCCTCTAGCGCCACCAGCAGGTCAAAATTTCAATGAGTCCAAAACTTTGCTTTGAGCTAATATTTGGCCTCACTATGGACATTTCTCAAGGATAGAAAAAAAATTCTATCCTTCAGAATGCTCACAAAGCAAGGTGCAGATGAGAGTGAGCTTTCATGTAAGTCCATCAAATCTGTACTCTCCACTTTGTAGGTACGGTGTCTGAGGTAGTTTGGAATGTATAAGGACACCACAAACAACATCAGACCCCATTGATTAATGCAACAACTGCGGCTTTTATTTATAATTCTGCGGCGGAGTTTGATCCCACATATCACCACCGCAACACTAAACAGGTGTCTCATACATCATCATGTATTACATATACTGTATTGTGCTTTAATTACATTCCCCACAGTAACTGTGTTTACACGCACAGGGTGCGCCTCTTGCGTTACTTTTGGGCGGACCGGGGACGGCGTGTCAATATACGCTCGTTACATGCATAGTGTCCTTTCAAAATAAACTTCCGTTTTCACAGGAAGTTAGGTTTAGGCAACACAACCACTAGGTAGGGGTTAGGAAATCACTCCCGCCCGCCCTTAGCAGACTCTCACGCTATCAATACTACGTCACTTGCACCGTGGCCTGGTTTTAATTACAGATTGGACCAACGGTTTTATATGTATTTAATGTATTGAAGTAGATTAGTAACAACTCAGACCCAACAACACCTCTGTTCAGGCACACTGCAGTGTGTGTGTGTGTGTGTGTGTGTGTGTGTTACCTTACAGTTACCAGTGTACTGTGTTAGCCCCCTGCTGTTTCTTTTCTCCTTATCCCCCAGGACTGCTATTCACAGAGTAAATCAGCTCATCTATCTTTGTTGGTTAGTCCGTTGCCCCTAAAATGTTTCAGAAACTTGAATGTGCGTGTGCCGAGCTATGACAAGCTATATTTCTGCATCTCTTTTGAGTTTAGCTGACTTGGTAGAGCAGAGGTTTTTCCATGGTTTGCCTGGTCACAGTTAATCCCAAATGTCATGCCTGTTAGTGTTTGTGGATGTGCAAGACTGACTCAAATCCTGTGAGCTGTCCGATAGTGCTCTACATCTCTAAAAGCAGAAAGATGCCGTCGGGATGTCGTCCCACAGACACAGCATCGTATCGTCCATCTCAGGGCGTCTTTGTCTCTTTGACGGTACAAGACAGGAATGACGACACGTCAGCAATAATGTCCATTCCTGTAGTTTTTCTGCTGCAGCAGGAAGTCAGTCAGTGGTTGGCAAAGAGGAACGCAGAGGAGGTACGGAGCTGGAGGTAACTCTCATAGTGAAGTCATGGGAAAAAACTAATTTAAAGCTGTGGTGTCAAGATAAGTAGCATCTTGTCTGTAATAATGTCTATAATAAAGTAATACTGACCCATGATTACCTTTAAAACATAAAAAGCTCCATGTCTTTTCACACAACAGAAAAGTGCCTACATTTATTCTCTCTTAATAAGAGTTAAAATAAACAAAACAAACATATAATTATTTTTTAATTGCATACAAATTTTAAATTTGAAGTTTTGAAAAAATAAATATGGTAATATTCTTTTGTTGTTGTTTTTTTTAATTATTATTTTCAACAAATCCCATGTGCAGACCCAAACCAATAATGAAGTGTGTAGCCTGCTGTATCTTATGCCTATGTGCTATAGAGCTCCATCGCTCTACTAAAACTAAACTCACTAGAGCACCAAATGTGGATTAATCCGCCACTGAAAATAGTCCCCAACAAATACACTATTTCCTCTTGTTTGAGTAACATTTGTTAAAAACTACAGCGACCAGCTGTTAAAGGAAATTACAGAGCCACTTTAAAAAATGAAAACAAGATCTGCGTATTTATTAGGAACCAGGATTCTAGAAATATTGAGATTCCCTAACCCTAACCCAGTTATTATAAAGTGTTACCGGATTTTTAATTTTTGGATGTACATAGAGATATTCATATCTACTGCAAGTTATTTAAATAAAGTAGTTCTTTCAAACTTCAACAAATGCTCATAAACTTAACATAACTACCCAGTCCCTAACTAAAATAGCAGTCTCTATTTTCCCTTTAATATGTACCATATTACATATTTCTTTACAGAAACCCTCCGAGGAAATCATTGGGAAATTTAGGACCCATAAATTTACCATTTTGTATTCCAACATCTAAATACTTTTTCTAAGAGTGCTCCATGCAGCCTGGAATAAAATCTGGTGAAGAAATACTGAATCCTGGTGTAAAATACGAGCTCCAAAAGTATTAGAATCAGCCTAAAATTTTTTTTTTTTTCTTTTGCTATAGAACACCCCTAATGTTTCTTTAAAAAAAATTTTTTTTTAATTTATGGAGGACAAGATCTCAGTGGACCTGAGAGGAACATATGAGCTTAGAGCTGAGTGCCACCGACAGGGCGGAGAAGATGAAAATGACTGTTGGTTTTGGTCTTTCTATGGGATTTGTAGAATATCACCAACATTATCTGGCATTAATGTCAGCTTCAGGCTGAGGATAAGAGCATTTCTTAACCCTCTTCCTCCTCAAAAAGAAGAGAAAATACTGGTGAAGCTTAATATGATGCATTTAACAAATGGACACATTTAACGAGGAAGTGCCCTTTGTGGAGACTGGAATCCCTCCTGGGTGTGTGGGGAAGGTGTGTGGGAGTGTTGTGTGGGCTTTCCCCATACAGAGGGACTCTAAAGGCCAGCCTACACACTCAGGATCCCGCCTCTATCCCAGCCATGACTTCCAGCTGGAGTCTGTCAGCAAAAACAGCCAGCGAGGCAGAAACCATAGAGGAAGAGGACAACAAGAAGACCGGAGGAGGACAAAGGCAGTGTGAGAGTGAGCGTGTGAAGAAAGGGGAGAAAAGCGTTGTGATATATATAAAGAGTGTGAGGTGGACGGGGATGCAGAAAGTGTGTGTCGGTGTGACCATCCTGGTGTGCAGAATAGGCCCAACTCCTACACTCAACATTCCTCTGCATTATACGGAAGTCAACAGGAGTGACAGTATGGACACGCGCATCCTTGACAGCTGCACAGTGAGCAGGAACTGCACGAGTACCTGCAGCAGAAAGACAAGTCTGAATGCTATAGGAGACCTCAGAAACAGCATCTCATGGTTTTCTGTTCTGCAGGTCTGGACCTCCTCAGGGTGACGTGGTCTGGGACCCCTCTGGGCAGGATGGAGGTTTCAAAAACTGTGACTGATACTCATTTATGTGCACATATAAAAGAAGTGAGCAAACTCACACTGGCTTTACTTTACATATATTAAATGTATATTTCATAGGAACAACTACATGCCACCATTGGTGGACTGTAACATTCTGTGCCACTTTATTTTCATGCTGCTATTTTATGCTACTTTACACTGCTTCTCTATTACTGCACGTTTCAGAGGGAAGTGTTGCACTTTTTACTTCACTACATTTATTTGACGGCTATAGCTACTAGTTTCATTTCAGTTTTTCCACACAAAACACATGATCATTTGGTAATACTTTAACTCTCCCTATTAAGCACTTGTAAGCAGTATATATACACATTTAATAATTCAATTTTAACACTTTTATCTACAGTAGTTTAATCTGTTTTTTATAACACACTATAATGCAGTCGGACGCATATCCAAGTGAAAGTTTGTGACCCGGCAGCCATGTTGAGATCAGTTGAGGAAATACCAAGCACCGCCCACCAGCCGGAGCACACGCTCTCATTTTACAGCTAAACAGTACACTACAAGATGTTTCTGAAAACATCTGAGGAGAGAAATAGGCATCACAGTAACAGAATATTGATTCATATTTGATCAGCGCTGCCTAGTTTGACCGTTTGATCGGAGTTCGCGAGTGATTGACAGCTGCCTCCGTTGAATAAACAGCCAATAGGAACGCTCTCTCTCTGAAATGACCTGGGATTGGCCAAAGTCTAGATGTTTTTAAAGCCTGAAAACAGAGCCATGAGGAGGTGCAGGTGTTTAGTTTTCTCTCAGAACACTTGAATTACAATATGCTGAAAGGTTATTGTAGAATTTTTCCCCAATGATGCCAGAAATATTCTGCCTACTGCAGGTTTAACAAGTATAACTCCTCCTGTGGACACCCATACGGTAAGTGGAGGCTGTTGTATAAACAGATAATTAATAACAATACAGATAGCACCAGCACATGTCTTTACATCTATACAATTACATTATAGTGCTACTATAAATAAAACTGTCAAACCACCACAACATTAAAGCGCCGCTTATATGAATCCATCCATCAATAATAATGATCCACGCATATAATAAATGAACTCTGACCGGGGCCATCCTGCATGATAAGTACTTTTGATACTTGAAATGCATTTTGTTCCATTTCTTCTGTTTTAATTAAGTACGATTTTGAGAGCAGGGTTGTTACTGCTACTTTTACTTAAGCAAATAAACTGAATGTGTCTTCCACCACTGCATTTGAGACCAAAGCTAGTTTGCAGCATCCCCGAGATAGACCTTTACAAACTCACAAAGTTCAACAATAAAGCAAAAAACAACATAGAATAATACATTAAACGGGGTCAGATTAATCCCTCGTCTCCCACCTCCTGTGCATTTCTTATGTTCCTTGTCACCTACACGAGTTCTCATCATGAAGTAGCTCATGGGAGGTTCATTATTTCCCCAGAGGTGCCAAAATCAACCCGTGCTCCTACTTCCTGTCCCCAGGTTTGCTATGTGTCAGTTGGTTGGAGTAATTTAATCAAACAGAGCTTTATTAAGTATATATGCACCATCATGTGTGCACAAGATAAACATTAAATAATTAAGATCTTAAACTAGATTTTGACACAAGCTAAGATAATGCAGCACCCATAAGCTGACTATATCGTAGCGTCAATTTGCAATTAGTCTGAGGTACATTTCAGATCCCTGTGAATGGACTGTTGTCCACTTTGTCCAGTTGGTAATTGAGCCTTAACAAAGACTAAAGAAAGGCACATGATTATTCTTGGCATTGATCTCATTTATGATCCAGTGTTGTGTGTAAGGAGTTCCAATTATTAAACACGCAACAACAGATTTTATGGAATGGTATCTTGATGGGTTACTGGGTTACGTTTTGGATACATATAAAATGAGTAAGTCTCCTATCCAAAATTTAAATTTCACAATTAGGGGAAATAGCACACTAGCGAGAACACACACACACACACACACCAGTGCACGCACACACGTGTAATTTCAAATAGTGCCGTTATTTTGCAGACAGCTGTAGAGTCTTTTAGTCTAACTGTATATGCCGCCATGCACACGCTCATTTCTCAGGTAAATCCTCTCAGACAGCCACGCATACAGTATATTTCCAGGTGTAACATCCATATGGAAATTCTGTTCTGTTCCTGGTGAATTTATCAGTTTATCAGCTACTGTAGATGAAAGAAGAATCGTTTTTAGTGGGGTTGTGGTTCCTTCTAGTGGTTGTACTGAGACATGACGGGCTCTACCAGAAGTGAAATGGATGACATGCCCTTCAGCTCACTTCAAGGCCTATGGAAAGGAGGCTGGGTCACGGGCGGACATGGGTCTTGGGGTATTGGGGTATAACACATGCACAGTGTAACTGAAGCTGCGGATAATGGATAATAATCTGAATCTTTGTGATTCCTGGAGATGTTACAGGCAGCAAACAACACAACTACAACCAGGGCTGCACGATTATGGCCAAAATGATAATCTCGATTATTTTGATCAATGTTGAGATCACGATTATTTACCACGATTATTCATTGATTTTCGTAACAACATATTTTTATTGCACTTACACATTAAAATAAACAGAGCACATGCTGTGCTACATTCCTGCTAATGTACAAATTAGGCCTGCACAAATGAATATTCACCCTACCCTTTTGCTAGCTACATTTTAAAGTTAAATGCATCAATCTGGTGCACTTTGAGAACAAAATTAGAAACATTAAGAGGCTAGATGAACAATGTTACGCTCTCAGATTAATCATAAAAAGTATAGATAATAGATAATATCTATCCCCAAAAGTGAAGCCAAAACATCTTGATCGCCGGCTGGTGGCTGGCTGTTAGTTTAGGAAGTGCTTGATTTGATATGCAGCAGAGTTTTCTATGAGCGGAGCATTTTAAACCTCAACATCGCTGGCGATCACATCTCACTGTAAGCTGTCTGCAGCCACATGTCCATGATGATGTTACACAAATAGTCTTCCTCTGACAGCCTGAGCTCAAACAACCTGCTAATGTCTATACAGTCACAATCTCACTGTAAATATCTCTCCCACAGGAGACACTTCAGACTCAAACTCACTCCTCATGAAGTACAACAAAGCTCCCACACCAACTACAGCATCACAACACCACCTACAGCATCACAACACCAGCTACAGCATCACAACACCAACTACAGCATCACAACACCAGCTACAGCATCACAACACCAGCTACAGCATCACAACACCAACTACTGCATCACAACACCAGCTACAGCATCACAACACCAGCTACAGCATCACAACACCAACTACAGCATCACAACACCAACTACAGCATCACAACACCAGCTACAGCATCACAACACCAACTACAGCATCACAACACCAGCTACAGCATCACAACACCAACTACTGCATCACAACACCAGCTACAGCATCACAACACCAACTACAGCATCACAACACCAGCTACAGCATCACAACACCAACTACAGCATCACAACACCAGCTACAGCATCACAACACCAACTACAGCATCACAACACCAGCTACAGCATCACAACACCAACTACAGCATCACAACACCAGCTACAGCATCACAACACCAACTACTGCATCACAACACGAGCTACAGCATCACAACACCAACTACAGCATCACAACACCAGCTACAGCATCACAACACCAACTACAGCATCACAACACCAGCTACAGCATCACAACACCAACTACAGCATCACAACACCAGCTACAGCATCACAACACCAACTACAGCATCACAACACCAGCTACAGCATCACAACACCAACTACAGCATCACAACACCAGCTACAGCATCACAACACCAACTACTGCATCACAACACCAGCTACAGCATCACAACACCAACTACAGCATCACAACACCAACTACAGCATCACAACACCAGCTACAGCATCACAACACCAGCTACAGCATCACAACACCAGCTACAGCATCACAACACCAACTACAGCATCACAACACCAGCTACAGCATCACAACACCAGCTACAGCATCATAACACCAGCTACAGCATCACAACACCAGCTACAGCATCACAACACCAGCTACAGCATCACTACAGCATCACAACACCAGCTACAGCATCACAACACCAACTACAGCATCACAACACCAGCTACAGCATCACAACACCAGCTACAGCATCACAACACCAGCTACAGCATCAGACAGACAGACAGACAGACAGAGTGGACACAGCCTGACCATAGAAACAGGCTGTCACAGGCAGAACAGACTACCCAGGGAGGCCAGGCTGTGTTCACATTGTTATACAAGAGAAGTGGAGACAGATTCTCACTTCTTACTGTGCTGTGAGAGATGTTTTCTTTGAAAAAATAAATAACATTATGTCCTGAGTTCATCCATCTCCCTGATCCTCAGAAAATACCATACTTATGTGGGGAGAAAAATCAATGTGCAATATTAGCTGCAAAATATGTTGACTGTTGCCATACAATATGAGGTGCTACAAGCTCCGAACATGTTTCTGATTAACTACAGCTGTAAAAGAATGTATATTTAAAATGTATTTGGTATATTGTGATTGTGATTATTTTGTGGTTAATTCTTGTGAAATGTAATTATTCATTAATATGTAATTTCGCTTTGGCAATAATGTTACCTGAACATTCATGCCAATAAAGCTTTTTTGAATTTGATAGATAGATGGGGGAAGGAAGGAAGGAAGGAAGGAAGGAAGGAAGGAAGGAAGGAAGGAAGGAAGGAAGGAAGGAAGGAAGGAAGGAAGGAAGGAAGGAAGGAAGGAAGGAAGGAAGGAAGGAAGGAAGGAAGGAAGGAAGGAAGGAAGGAAGGAAGGATTTAGTCCATAAGGGATAAGAAGTCAGTGATGTGGTGCTCATAGAAAATATCATATTTGTAACAGGACTCAGAGCAGCCTGAAGCAGCCTGGCTATCCCTGATAAACAAAACTTAAAGCACATCACAGCAAAACAAAATAGATACACCCACCAACATATAGAAGCACAGCCAGGCTTCTGTATGTGGAAAACCAAACTATACAACATGTCAGGTCACATGAAGCACAACAAACACAGTAACTGTAACAAAAAGTCATGATCAGAGCTGCAAATAATCACCTGTCTTCATTATCAGTCAGCTGATGACTTCTGGTGAATCAGTTAGTCTGTGAAATAGTGATCTGTTTTTTTTCTTTTGTATCAACCATCCTTTCAAAACTCCAAATGAGGAGCATGCAAATCCTCACGTGACAAACTGGAAACAGGTGCTGATAAATGAGCCACATTGGCTATAAGCTACAACCGTCAACAGTTGGTATCTGCAGCAGTGACGTCATGACTGTAAACTGATAGACGTCCTACCTGCTCGATGACGATAACCACGTGTCCGTGACAGTGATCAACAGGTGCATCTTGATTTTAAAACAGTCCTGGAACAGTTAATAGTCCACTCCTGAAGAGTTTTTCCTCCTGTCGGTTCATGCTCAGTGTTTAGGAAGAGGTGAACACGCGCAGCAGTTGAAGCCCCGCCCATCCACACACCTGAGCTCACCTGGCCAATCAGTGAACAGAACAGCCTACCGAGCTACCTGCTGGGGGTCACTATGGGGGTTTACCTCCAGTTTTTTTTTAACTTTTTTAGCTGATTACATTTTCACATAAATTATATAAAACATACTCAAATTATTAGATGATATGTTCAGGACATCTTTGTAGTCCTTTTGTGTCTCTTTGTAGTCCTTTTGCATCTCGTTGTAGTCATTTTGAGTATCTTTGTAGTTGTTTTGTGTCTCTCTGTAGTCATTGTGTGTCTCTGTAGTCATTTTGCATCTCTTTGTAGTTGTTTTGTGTCTCTTTGTAGTCATTTTGCATCTCTTTGTAGTTGTTTTGTGTCTCTTTGTAGTCATTGTGAGTCTCTTTGTAGTCTTTTATGTCTCTTTGTAGTAATTGTGTGTCTCTTTGTAGTCTTTTTGAGTCTCTTTGTGGTTGTTTTGTGTCTCTTCATAGTCATTCTGTGTCTCTGTACTCATTTTGTGTCTCTTCGTAGTCCTTTTGTGTCTCTTTGTGGTTGTGTTGCCCCTTTCATAGTGATTGTGAGTCTCATTGTGGTGTCTTTGATGTCTCTCTGCAGCTGTTTTGCATCTTTTTGTAGTTGTTTTGGTATCTATGTAGGTTTTTTTGTGTCTCTTTGTAGTTGTTTTGGTATCTTTGTAATGGTGTTATGTCTCTTTGTAGTTGTTTAGAGTGTCCTTGTGGTCATTTTGTGTCTCTTTGCAGATGTCATGTGTCATTTTTTGTTGTTATTTTTTCTGTGGTTGTTTTGCCCCTTTTCATAGTCGTTGTGAGTCTCTCTGTGTCTCTTTGCAGCTGTTTTGGCTTTGTGGTCATGTTGAGTCTCTTCCTGGTTGGTATGTGTCTCTTTGAGTAACATTATGTAGGTGAAGGCCAGGGCCAGGGCACCTGACACTTTGACACCTGACACACTGAGTAAGTCACTATGTCAACAAAAAAGGCACAAAAACAAGTTGGGATAAAATCACTTAACATAAAATTAGATTGTATTATGGTTTTGTTTCATAATTTTTTCTGCTATTTGTATTTGTATAAAAAGTGAAACAGCATTTCTATAAGTATAAGATTCCTGGCAGCTTCATCTTTTGTTAAATTGAAAAAACAATAAGTAAATTTACAGGTGAGTTTATGCTGGGAAAAAAAGGACATCATGCATGTGTGGTGAGGACAGTTTAAAGTTGCTAAACAAAGACAAAAATGAATGCAGACACAGTTTGACCAAAAGATTAACCTTAAATGAACCCGAACTCCCAATTTCTCCCCCCATGCTTGATAGAATCATTACTGTGGGACCTCTAATGTGTGGCATTTTATGATCATGTTATGGAGAAGTGTGTCCTATTATCAGACAGTGTCCTCGTCTCTGCTGGGCTGCCACATCTCTCCATGCTCTCTTCACATCTCTTCTCTTATTTCAATGGTGTTCCTGTGCTGAGAGGCCACTACAGGCCTGCGACAATGACGCCACTGTGTTATTAAGCTTTGTGTTGTACTATATTCATCTACCCCCTCCTTCATCTCCCTCTTCATCTGACCCTGTTCTCTCTCGCTCTCAGCCTTCTGCCTCTCTGGCAGCTTCTTGCTATAGATCTCCTCTTTCTTCTTCCACTTCTATCTTTTATTCAATGAGCCATGACTCAATTCACATTTGTCTGTTGTTTGCATGGACGCCTACAGAGTTCTTCTCAGTCTAAGAAAGCGGTGAGGACAGAGCAGCGCAGGGCAGCTGGAAACTCTGCTCTACATAAATGTAGGCCGGGGCTGATGGGGTCTTTGTAGTTAACCTCAAAATGTACACACAACTGTAAATGTGAATTACAAAATATTCATTGTTTGGATACAAGTGAATTAAGATTATAGATAACACAAAAATAAAGTATGATAATTATATTGTTCATTTTATTTATGACACTTCAAAGATACAAACTTTACACAAATAAATGAAGATTCACGAGTGGAATACTTTAAGTACACTGCCATGATTAAAAGACAAGTACGTCGGCTCAGTTTTAAAGCTAGAGTGAAGATACTGTTATCATATGAGACTAGAAAACCTGAGGAATGCACTACACACTACTGTACACTAAGATACTAACCATGTCATGTTAGCTTGTCAAAAAGGAGGCTAAATAACGCTCCAAAGTTACGCTAAACTTTGTCAAGGATAAAACTGTCATGGCCATTTTCAAAGAGGTCCCTTGACCTCTGACCTCAAGATATGTGAATGAAAATGGGTTCTATGGGTACCCACGAGTCTCCCCTTTACAGACATGCCCTCTTTATGATAATCACATGCAGTTTGGGGCAAGTCATAGTCAAGTCAGCACACTGACACACTGACAGCTGTTGTTGCCTGTTGGGCTGCAGTTTGCCATGTTATGATTTGAGCATATTTTGTTATGCTAAATGCAGTACCTGTGAGGGTTTCTGGACAATATTTGTCATTGTTTTACTCGTACGTACAAAATAAAGTAAAAAAATAAACCAAAAGAAACAATAATATTGAATGAAAATTGTCATGAATCATCATTTATCTCTTCATAGAAATAGATATGAGCAGGAAACTGTATGAACTGAGCTCCATCTAGTGGTATGTTTAGAGCTAATCTATTTTGTTATGAAAGGACTATTAACAGTCATCTATACCAATGTTTCCATCAGCAATGTGCAATTAAACTCATTTTTAATTGACTTATCAGATGTATTGCTATTGGCCCTGTTCTTGTAAGTTATACTAAGAGAGGCACTCTGAAGCATTAAGACAATGGAAGTGGAGCTGATGGTAGTAAAAGCAGTTTGGGCCTGTAAATCAATAAGAAAGAACTGGGTACAAAATGCTGCTATTACTCTTACATATCCAGCCTTAATCATCTTTTTCATTATAGTACTGGATACTGACAGTATACCTTCATAGTACAAATGAAACACACAGCTACATGTATGATTAAATATCTTTAATATGATGTATCATTCACCTTTGGGTTCCCTGCCAGTGTGGACTTCAAAGACACACACAAAAAATAACATTTAAAAAGTGACTTGAAAATTAAAAATAAAACGTCTTTACAACAATTTTAAACCCACAAGTACAAGTACATAGTGTATATGCAGTCCAACTCACTGTGTCGTTTTTATTGGAGAAAAGCTTAACATGCATTTTCCAACACCAAAGAATATTATGCAAAGTACTGTATGCCAAGAAACGCATGCATCCGCATTTCATTGTACACATGGAAGATGGTGAAATGAAACCAAGTAAACCATCATTTATACTTCCTCCAGATGTTATTAAAACACTGGCCACTTTACATACAGTACATCATCGTCAGCATAGAACACGGTTTCTAAAAGTATATCTGGACACCAAAATGCATCATGGGAACATTTCAGATTGCTGTTGTAGATACCAACTTCTCAAGGCTGCTTCTCGAGATCTCAACTTAATGTTAGTAACGCAGGCTTTCTGTTAAAGATCTGTCGTCTCCAAGAAGCCCAAAGTGAGATCTATTTGACTTGACAAAGCTCCTTCAGTTGTCTGTTTTTGCAGGCGGAGTATGTGTAAAAGAATGGAATGTGTAAAACTGGACGGAACCATTTAGATTTCTTAAATACATTTTTTTTTTTTTTTAAGTGAATAAGTGCAACGATCGTCAATTATTGGACAGAATTTTGTCTTGAATACAGAATGCAAAGAGAATATGTGCAACAAGCCTACAATTCTATACAGGAACAGAGCTCGTAGTTTTATGTCGCTCTCCGAAGGGCATGTTGAACCAACAGTATCATTTCCTCCCTCACTGAATCTCCCGGTGAATCACAAGTCACTCATTTACCCACACATCCTGCACAGTGACGGATAGTGGCAACACAGAGTCACTGAATAAGCAATAAATCAATCACAATACATTTCTCACAGTAATGATAATGTCAAAATACAGGTGATTCTGTAATACAGGAAATATAGTGCAAGACAAGATTAACTAAACACACCTACACTGGCTAGATCTTTTTTTCAGAAAGATTCACTCAATCATACAATGTATCTATTCACTGCATTATGAAACGCTTCAATTATATTTATAGACGGACCAAACAGCAACATAATTCAAACAATTCAGTTCTAGCCTTTTAAATGTCTTTGAATAGCCATATACATGGCAAAAGGCTGAACTGGCAAAAAAGCACAAAAGAGTTTAAAGTGTCTGCAGTGACAAAAGGAAACAGCAACCAAGTCCAAAGTCAAGAAAACTACAAATGGCACATGATTTCACAATGGCACATGATAACAAATAACCAATTCCCTTTTCTATTGTGAAGAAACCAATTTAACTGCATATTAAATTGTATTTTATTAAATGGTATTTTAACTAATAATTGACATGAACCATGCCCTGTTGTGAATTTGTTTTACAATAAATACAACATAGTCGCTTTGAATTCCATTGTATTATTGAATGCGGAATATTATTACATTTTTAAAGCAGCACATGCTCAGACTGAGGAAACCCTGTCTCAAAGAAACTACGTTTATATACTACGATGGATGGATCAGTGAACGGTGCTACCAGCCAGGCACAGAGGAGCCCTTAACAAGAGACTCTGTTGTAAGCATTTCTCAATCAAACATCAAACGGCTCAGTTAAAAGCAGGGATTTCCTGATCATGTCTTTCGATTCCGGATCCTTTAATATTAAGAATCTACTGATTCACAATCTGGTCTTATAATTCATCTTTATTATATTGTTGTTATTTTCTCTTAGAGGAGCAGTATGTCAGATTTGGCGGCATCTAGTGGTGAGGTTGCAGATTGCAACCAACTGAAACTTCTCCCGTGTGCCCAGCGTGTAGGAAAACTACGGTGGGCGACGAGAAAACATGAAAATGTGAATGGCGGTCGGCTCTGTGAAGAGGACCCGTTCATTCTAAGGGAAGAAAAACACAATGATTCGTATTAGTTTGTTTATTCTAGTCCATGTGCTACTTTTTTGTAGTGCAGGACTCCTTATTTTCTTGATTTAAAAAAAAACTTTCCATATGGTATTACGTTTCTTTCAAAACAAATACTGTTGCAAATTCGTACTATAAAAAATGTCCTTTCTATGAGACAGGGTTGTCAGGGGATACCTTGGACATCTTAACCTCAAATGTCTTTTTCGGAGGGCTCATAAAAGATTGTTTTGTGATTTTTTTTCTGGATCACATGATTGCAAATTTACATAACACATGGACATTTTTTGGTCCAGTTTTAAATAATTGGTAATGATAGGCGAAGTTAGTTTCTGATTGATCATGCCATTTTCAAAGTGTGGCGCTACAGGAGGCTTCCACCCAGACTGAAGGGGGTGAACTTCTGGGCCTGCTGAGCTCCGATCTCAGCCACGTACAGGGCCCCCGTCTTCAGGTCCAGGTCTACCAGGTGGGGCTTCACGTCATCGGCCAGCTGGATCACACTGACCACAGTGCACTGGCCGATCAATCCCACCGGTGGGGCATCCAGCAGCGAAATCTGGTTGGTGTTGAGCTGGACGACGACAAAGTACTTCTTGTCCGGGGTCAGGCGGACGGAGAAGGGCGCGTCCTCGGTGAAGCAGCTCCCCCACGTCCCCAGCCAGTCCCCGGTGATGGAGTTAAAGACCTGGATCCTCTTATTCCCCCTGTCGGCCACCCACACCCTCAGGGCGTTGTCCACGGTCACGCTGTGGGGGATGTAGAACTGAGCCATGCCTTGTCCTTTCTCTCCGTGCATCCACAACACCTCCTTATCTTTGGACAGCTTGATGAGGCGGTTGTTCATCCCGCCGTCGCCGTCCACGATGTATATCTCTCCGGAGTCGTGGACGAAGATCTCAGCCGGCTGGTCGAACTGCAGAGGGTTCAACCCGGCACCTGCCTTCCCTCGTGTACCAAGCACCTGACAGATACCAGAACAGATTCAACACCAAGCAACATCTGGCTTTTCTAATTATATATATATATATATATATATATATATATATATATCACACTAAATACTTTAATGGAAAACAAGCTAGTGGAACCTTATATTGTAATATAGTTTGGGCGAGTACTTTTCCTACAAACCTTCATAAAATTTGAGTTCTCCAAAAACGTTTTGTGAGGATTGCAACTCGCAACATCTCCTCTATTTAAGAAAATCAAAATTCTTACTATTTATGATGTCAATATTTCTCAAATATGTTATTTTTATTTATAAGATACTTTCTGGTGGGAATATTCCTAAGCAGTTCAAGACCTATTATAAAACAAATTCTCAGGTCCATTCTTACTCAACCCATCAATCTCTAGATCTTCATCCTCCTAAATTCCTCACTAGTAGAGGTCAGTTTTCAATAAGATTTAGGGGAACCAAATTATGGAGTAGCTTTTCACATCTATCAATAAACTGTTCATCTGTCAAATGTTTCAAAAGTCGCTTAAAAGGGGTCATTTAATTGAATTGCTGTCTTGTAATTGCTTTTCCCCATGTTGTCCATGTATCTGTTTTTATGTTTTTTATTTTTTCCCACTCACAATGTGGTTTGGTTATGATTTCCCAGAAGTCTTTATAAATATTTAAATCAATATCCTCCTCACAAACACTAACCATACACTTCCACGTAACACACACTCACATACACACACCTGTCTTTTTGATATTTTTACTGTATTGTTATTGTTGTTATTATATATATATATATATATATCTTGTCCTAATTGTTATCACTATTATATAGTCATATTATTTCTTTATATTAATCTTGTCTCTATAGGTGGAGGCTTCAGATAAGCCCAGTGGGTTTTTTGCCTCTTCCTGCACTGTATATTATTCATTTTTGTTATGTTGAATAGTCTTAAATTGTGCAAAACAAATAAACAAATAAACAACCCGAACCAAAGATTTCTAGTGACAAATGAAAATGCTAGATGAAGCAGTCACCTGTAGGAGGTTCCCAGACGGTGAGTACTGTTTGATGCAGTGGCCGTACGGGCCGTTGCCCACGTCTGTGATCCACACGGTGGGGTTTGACGAGGCGGCGTCTGCTAAAAATATACCGTGAGGCATCTCCAGGGTGGTTGTGTTCCAGGCCATGAGGAAATCACCATCCGTGGTGAACACCAGCACCTTGGGCACATTGTCACCTAATAGCAAAGCAAAAGGCAATGTGTGTGTGAAATGTTAACCACATTTTTATACTGATTTGATTTTCAAATTGTTCCAAGTAAAGTGTGGTTAAGAGAATAAGGGAAGAAAACAATCTGGAATTAATTTCACAAATGTTAATGAACATTTCCATTTAATTTGATCTCTCTATTAACCCTTTGAGACCCACATTGTTTTTTGTCTTTTTTATAAGTATATATATTAAGTATATGATGGTCATCCCCATGCTTTATTATGTCTCATATGTTGTTGCAGCAATTTTTGGATTGATACCATTTGTTACACAGATTTGGTGCTAAATTTAACTGCCAAAACATGCCTCACATGTTATTGTTTTGGTTGTCTACATCCCGCCCTCTGCTGACGCAAAGCACGCATGTGACGTCATCCCAATGCTTTCATAGCCATATCTGGTGACTTTAACCATGCCTCTCTTTCATCCACACAGCGCCCTTTTAAACAGTTTGTGAAATGTTTTTATTAAACCAGATAATGATCTTATACTGCACTAGAGCTTTTACTCTTGTGTGTTATATTCTATTTTAGCTTCTATCCTAGCTTTTATTTTTTAAATTGTTTTTATTTTCTAATGTTTAATGTTTTTATAACTGTTTTAATTATGTCGTAATGTTCTTTTGCACTTTGTCCCAATGTTCTTGAATGTTTACATAAAGCACTTTGAATTGCCCTGTTGTTGAAATGTGCTATACAAATAAAACTGCCTTGCCTTGCCTTGAATGCAAAAAAGAGGGCCTTTAGAGATGGAAATAGGGAGGAACTGAGACGAGTGCAGAAGGAGCTTAAGGGTGAAGATCAGGGAGAGCAAAGACATCTACAGGAGGAAGTTGGAAAATAAGCTACAACAGAACAACATGAGAGAGGTGTGGTCGGGCATGAAACTCACCACAGGCTACAATGTGGCCAGCCAGCCCATGGAAGAGGATCAAGCCAGAGCCGATGAGCTAAACCGTTTTTTTAATAGGTTTGAATCAAGTACTTCTGCTCAGCCATTCTCACTCCCTGCCACCTGCCAAAATTGTATAAAGGGTCTAAATATTGTATATTTGTGACATCACAAATGGACACAAATCTTGACAGCTTCTTTCAAATGCAGAGTTTCTGAATACGGGCTGTGTGTATTTCCCTGTGGATTGAGCGTTTCGATACTTTCACAGTATTTATATAGGACTTAAGCCTGCTTTATAATAAAACAACTTGAAAAAATCACTTTTTTTATAATAAGAGACCTTTAAAATAAAGTAAATGTTTATATACATAATACCTTTTATATTTACTATATTATATATATAATAATGCACACAGTGCACTTTCATAGACTAAGCTACTGGAGTTACCCTGCACTATATTCCTTTTTAACAGTCTCTTCTGCACTATATTCACTTTTTTAATAGTCCTGTATCACAGCTGTTACCCTGCACTGTATTCAGTTTTAACAGTTTTCTTCATCTCCTTGTATTTTTATATCTGGTATATTTTTTTGTACTTTGCACTACTAACTTTTGTACTGCCTTTTTACTAACATGTTTTGCACTATGGAACTGTGATGCTGGAAACTTGAATTTCCCTCGGGATCAATAAAGTTACTATCTATCTATCTATCTATCTATCTATCTATCTAACCAAAGGGTCTAAATATTGTATATTTGTGACATCACAAATGGGCAGAAATCCTGACAGCTTGTTTCAGATGCAGAGTTTCTGAATACGGGCTGTGTGTATTTCCCAGTGGATTGAGCGTTTCCATACTTTCACAGCATTCATATAGGACTTAAGCCTACTTTATAATAAAAAAACATGAACAAAAAAACACTTTTTTATAATATGGAACCTTTAAAATAAAGTAAATGTTTATATACAAACAAACATGTTTTTTAGGAATATCATCAACAAACCTACATTTACAGTACACAAACAAAATAAAGCAAAAAGCAGATTAGCTGTAACTTGATGAAGTGAGTCAGAGGTCCTGTATGTGTTTGTTTACCTCTCTGTGCCACATACACCACCCCAGCATACTGGTTGACAGCCACTCCGAACACGTCCCCGGTGAAGAGCTCCGGGTTCTTGGGCCAGCCCAGGTCCAGCTTGTAGAGGGGTCTGCCCAGCATCTGGTAGTCCTGTCTGAGGCTGGAGCTGCCTGGCAGCTGGGTGACGATGGTGCCGTACAGCACCATCATGAGCACAACGAATGAAGCCATACTGGACGCTATCAAACACGTATGGCCTCTCTTCTTCATCAGCATCAGGGCTTCAAGCTGCTGGCTGGTGGTGCATTCAATGTCCGGGTCCAGTGACGGTTGCTTTAAACCTGACTAGCTAAATGTTTACAGAGAAACACCAAAGACTGGGGTTTATATATAATTTATAAACCTACAGACCACATTCACTTCCTCGAAACGAAAACAAAACAGAGGGCAATTTAAGGGAGTAACACAGTGCATTTCCGCCCAAAGTGTCACAGTAAAAGCATTACTAACATATCAAGACACACAAATCCATAATAACGTTACTCTAAGGTTACTAGCCAGGTTTAGGGGGCCAGCAAGTGTTCAAACTCAACGTGTGAATACATATCTGATACGTGCTTGTACGTATTTTACATAGACAGCTGCGACAATTTCAACGCTATTATTTTAAAGCTTTTAATTTGAAGGGCAATCGTTTTATACTCCCAGTAGCTTGACGCAGCAAATCATGTGACCAAAACGTGCTGTAGGGCTGCGACTAGTGATGGGAATTCCGGTTCTTTTGGCTCAGCTCACCAAGAAGAGCCGGCTCTTTCGGCTCCCAAACGGCTCTTCGTTTTACCACTTCTGCCTTTTATAATTCAGCCAAATTTAGCGCTGTTTTGACCTATGATTAGTATGTGTGCACATATATCACTTAAATTATTCAATATAATTATACTAAACCTTATAATTCCCTGAATATCATAATTTTACATGCTGCTTCGTTTCCGACTGTCACTCATCTTGTCTGCTATTTGTGCACCGCACTCCTCTCTCTCTTTCTTTCCTCCTCTCCCTCCTGCTCTGTACCGCCGCGCACTCCCGCCCCTCCCTGCTTGATGGCATGATTGTCTGTCATCACCTGACTGGTCACACGGTCGTCATTAACACAACATTCAGTCTCAGTCAGTGCATGGAGTGCCCGTGGTGCGGAGAAGATCATCCTATCATTCTGCCTTCCTTGAATTAATTAAAGGGACTATTTGTAACTTTCAGAATTGCTTGTTAACAGCGTCACCTGTGGCCGTTAAGTCAACGAAAGTCAGCGTCGGGCTCGCGCTTGCTCGGTCTATATAGACATGAACAGTGAGGCGACACACGTCAGCTAAAACCACAATATCACTCTATATTTCACCTGCTTGACAGTAATGTTAGCTGACCAGACAAAGGTTTCCATGGATCACTGCTGATCCTAGTGTTGGCTTTTCCTGCCTCAGCCCCGCTGCTTCAGCCACCGGGGCTGAGGCAGCGGGGCTCCGCAGCGAGTAACGTTGTCGTCTCCGAATGCGCCCGGAGTGAACAGGGAGACATGGCACCCGGTTGGAAACGATAACATTTCTCGCTGCAGAGCCCTGTCACTTCTGTAATGGAAATTCTTCCAATATTCCGAGATGAGTCCTAATGAACGCTGAAATAAGGATCTCGAACAGATGAAATGTCTTTGTTGTATTTTATTCTTGCAAGAAGAGGCACTGGTTATACAGAGTCACACAAAGTCTGCAGAAGAGTGCGCTCCAGCAGATTATTACAATGTGACTATATAGAAATCTACAACAGGGAGTGTGAGAAAAGGAGTTGTTTTGCACAGATAAAGAGTTGTTTTACCCAAACAGTGTCCCAGTAAAAGTCAACACTCAGTACTTTCCCACTACATGCGACGAAGATAACACAGACAGTAACTTTCCACTGTTGCATAAAGAGACATCAGTGTAATTTTCCACTACACTTCACAAGACACGGAAAACCTCTGTTGGTCTGGAGGAGCTGCAGCATTTACTTCTGCACAAACGTCCACTGTACATTTACTAGATATTCTCAGAGCTAAACTAACTCTCCTGCAGTGTGTAGTGTGCGCCCACGACGTGAGGTGGAGCGAGAATGCACGCGTTGTGTGAGTGAAAGCAAGCAGGCAGCGGAGCGGTCTGAACAGCGTAGCCACACGCGAGCGCGCATGGGATCCCGACCCGGTAGATTAATACGTATAAGAAGTTACAAACAGTCCCTTTAAGTAAAGAAAAAAGAACGGACGGGAGCCGGCTCTTATTGTTCACTTAAAAGAGCCGGCTCTTTGAGTCAGCTCGTTCGGAGCCAACACATCACTAGCTCTGACGTCACGACGTGCTGACGTCAGCTCTGTGCTGTGGTGGAAGCGGCTGTGCTTCCCTGACCCTGCAGCTAAATATTCTTATGTTCATTTCCAAGACTCCTTTTTCATCTTATTGCGGATGACAGTCCGTGGGGGACAGAGAGGAGTTTCATGTAGTGTAACCCGTCGAAGTATCGAGTCCATGGAGGTCGTGGACAGCCCGCTGAATCTGGTAAGTTTGGTCTTGATGTTGCAATAACAGGCTGACGTTACTGGAGCGTCGCTAAGCTACACCGAGCTAGCTGCTAACTGCTAACTGCTAGCCTGGACATGCTACACACATGGTGTATTTACGTCCTGGTGTTGGAGCATGGTCAGCTACGGTCGGTTTTATTATGTTCCTCTATGTAATGTTAAGAAGTATTGTTGTTGAATGTGTTACAAGTTGTTAACCTTACTTGTTTACAAGGCCATTAATAATAACCTGCTGTTAGCAGGTTTCTTTTATATGGCTTCACTGTTCCCATTCTCAATTACACAGGATAATTATACTAGATATATTAGATTAGATATTAACCTCAGTATTATTTAATATCTGTAATGTCTCCTTGTTGTCATTAAGGACAATGACTGTGACATTTCCTTGAAGGAAGAGCATTGTAAGGGAGTCAGTATTTATTTAACCCTGAGTATCAGTATCAACCTATATATAGATATAGATATAGATCTATATCTATATAGATCTATATCTATATATATAGATATAGATATAGAGAGAGAGACATGGGTGACAAATGAAAGGAAAAAACAATATATCATAACCTACATATTACATTTATTTATTGTACATACTGCACAAACTATGTTCACCCATTCACTCTGTATCTTTTATATCTCTATTTATTGTTTTTATAATTTTTGTATACCTTTACCTCTCTTGTGTTTCACTCTTTTTGCTGATGTTGCTGCTTTCACACCTGAATTTCCCTCTGGAGATTAATAAAGCTTCATCTTATCTTATCTTATCTTATCTTATAAGGGTAGTATGTAAGGTAAGGTAAGGTAGGATCCAGAACAGCTTCAGTGTTCCTTGTCATATATTCTCCAAATGTGTGGATGAACACAATTCTCTTAAAAGATATTTCTTCATTTGGTGTTTGTTTATGATGATAGTGGAGGATATAGCCAGGGCCGGCTCTAGCCCTTTTGTTGCCCTATTATGTGAAATTTGGATTTGGAGCGCCCCAGGAGTGGTGTCGCTTTGTATTTTCATAAATAACTGTATTTATTATAATATAAATAAACAATTGGTTTGTTTGTTTGTTTATTTAGATCCCCATTAGCTTTTGCTTAGCAGCAGCTATTCTTCCTGGGGTCCACATAGTTTACATGGTGACAATACAAAAATACACATTCACACTACTCATCATACACTAACATAACACATCGTAATACACGTCAACTGTAATTAAAACAATAACTACAAAAACACAAAGAAAATAGAGCGGCTCCGACTGAATCTATCATGATCTAACAGATGAATATCATCTTTAACATGGAATGCCCATAATACCCTTACACACCCAAGAATACTTATTAATTACTAAAGTTTCTTCTTGAGGTGTATTTCTTTCTTTATCTTTTGTTCATTTGTTACCTCAGTGCAGAAACTGAAGAAGGGCGCCCACTGGCATTTAAAAAATATATATATATTATTTTTGCTGTTGTTTAGAGTGCGACCAGCGCCCCCCAGAAGGTGGGGGCCTGCAACGATTGATTATCATTATCTATTAATCCGGGGATTATTTTCTCTATTAATTGATTAATCATTTTGTCTATAAAATAATTGTGAAAAATGCCTATTCAAATTTCCCAGAGCCCTAGGTGACATATTTAAACTGTTTTGTCTGACCAACAGTCCATAACCCACAGATATTCAGTTTACTGTCCTATTTGATGAAGAAAGCAGCAAATCCTCACATTTGAGAAGCTGGTACCACTAAAATGACTGAAATGATAAATGAATTATCAAAATTCTTGCCAATTAGTTTTCAGCTCTAGTTGTATCCTGTGTAAACCCTGAACCAAAGAAGATTGCCTTGATTTGTGCGATATTGAACTCCCTCCTTCTACCTCCCATCTAATTTGGTTTTTCCACCCACTTCCTCTTTATCAAACTGCCTAAATTCTTTTCAATCTACCCCCTTTTAAACAATACAGCTGCCCACTGACTGTGCTCTTTGTCTTCTCTGTTTTAAACCTAATTTGAATCTGTTTTCCCTCCATGTGTCCGCCTCTCTCTACAGGCTCATCAGCAGTGCAGGACGGCAGACCGTTTGGTAGTGGCTGGGAAGTATGAAGAGGCCATCTCCTGCCATGGAAAAGCAGCAGGTAAGTTAGTTCAGTGACACTGACACTGTGTCTGTGACACTCATGCTTTTACCTTTAAGGATAGCTTGTCTTATGGCGCGTTCACACCAAGAGCGAAGCAAACTTTTCGTGCAGCGCGATTACATACAAAGTCAATAGAAGCAAATTCGTACCGGTACGCTGTGTTGCGAAAACCTATCAGCATTGAGATTCTCCTCAGAAATGGAGGAAAAAAATATTGTAGCTTTCTGTGGTCATCCAGAGCGCCGATAGTACATCATATCTGTACAGAGACCGGACCAAACTCTCAAACTCTGAGTATAAATAGATGTGTATAAACCACAACGTTGCTGCCATATTTATGTCTAGATGATGTTATGTTGAGTGTTGATGGAGCAGCTGCATAGCCTGGTACTGATCGATCCAAACTCCTTTCAGAAAATAAGCATCTTTAAAGTTCTTTGCTTGTCGTCTTGTGGACAGACCTGACAAAGCATGAATTCTGTCTTTTTACAAATCTGCATCATTATGTAGTTATTTCAGCATCCGTTTGATCCGTTTATTGCAATTAAATTACAGCACAATGTGTTTATTTTGGGTTTATACCACAGTAGCAACATGTGGCTTGTTAGATACAGTCAGTGCAATGGCACTGTATGTGAATACAGCTCGCCGCCGGGTGATGTTATCAACCCAGACACGATGGCGTTTGGTTTTCTGACATGTGGTACTTCCACAAAACGGCTCCAGTGGTTATTTCTTCCATCGTTGATGGCGGAAAGAAAAGTTGTTGGTATCTTTGGAGACAAGCTCCTTCTCCTCTCCGGCGCGTCTAGCGCGAATGAACACATATAATACCGGCGGTCCGACTCACGCGAGTAAAGCGAGGCGAAAATTTGCTTCACTCCTTGACACATGCTCATATCAAAGTTTTCATTATTCTGTTTTTGAAGTGAAACAACCCCTCTAGGGTTCCTACACAGTTTATCTGATGTGGTTGTGAACACCGTCAAATAACAACTCAGACACATCACTATCACTTCACAATCATTGTTTCATTTTCAGTCCAATGCTGGAGTACTGAACCAGCACAACAAACAATGTGTCAGTGTCCCAATACTTAGTGTATGCGTTAAGTTTCATGTCTCATAGAATGAATGTAAATCGCTACAGCGTTCATTGTCCGAGGCTGTTAAGTATGTATTGTGGCTTCTATTTGCATTGATAATGGAAGTTTGTGGTTCAGAGGAGCAGGCAAAGTTGTTGCCCCCCTCCTGTGTTTCTCACCTGTCTGTCTCTGTCTCTCTCCCAGATCTTTTGACAAATGCAATGAAGACAACACAGTGTGAGCAGGTGAGACATTCCACTTTGCGTGTAGGGGAAACTCTCGCGAGATGGTTAAAGTCAGGCATTGACCTCAAAAAGTTAAGATTAGGATTGGCTGTCGGGCAGCGAGTCTCGCAAGAGTTTTTGCAGATCTCAGATCAGACTTCGTAATTTGCGGGTTATCTTCTAGACGTGACCTTTTCTAACTTCCATTTATGTCCATCGCTTACTTTATGCTCCTCTGAGAAGCGGCCAGGCAAAAGTTTAATAAATAAATAAGTAAGTAAGTATAGTATACATATTTATAATTTCTATTGTTCAACACACAGGTCATTTTGGTAGAGACATTAAACATGACAATAGAAGAGAAATAATTTAGTTTTACGTTTGTACGGCACTTTGTAGGCGGACGTTTTACTGGCATCCGGTAGTCGCTTTCAGTCCAAAATGGCAGAGACGTAGCTCTGCCGCTGGGCGCTGATGTTGCAATGGAACGAACAATAGACTTTCACTTCTTATTAATATATAATCTTTGCTCTAACTGCTGATGTGAATCCACTGCTGGACAGGTAAGGTAGGTAGAGGCAGGAGGGGCTGTCGTCTCAGCCTGTAAGTCTACAAGAATTCACCACATTTTAAGATACGTGGCAAATTAGGCCAAACGGCTACATACAGTCAGCTTTCGTTAGAGCTTATTCATAACAGTTAGTTATCAGCCTCAGCATACTATGCAGGGTCTGAAATTATTTTTGGCCAAACCGCAGAGGTCCTTCAAGTACCGATAACAGAACCGACCTTAAAAAAATCTCTGGACACTTACAAAGTTCATTTCAGAACCAAGTTTGTACCTGTTTACTAATGCTTTACAGACAAGGCTGCACACTGACATACAGGCCCTGTTCACACCTGGTATTAACATGCGTCCTTAGTGATCCGATCACAAGTGGACTGCTTTAAGTACGTCTGTTCACACCTGGCATTAAAATGCGTCTCCACATGTGTCTTCAGTGACCACTTGTGATCCGATCTCACTTCCCCACCCCATATGCATATAAACACGTAGTAAACACACGGCTAATACAGCAGGTGTGAACAGGGCCTCCGTTTTTTTGCCTTGTGTCAGTTTGATATGTCAGTGTTACTATTAATATTGCGAGTGCTGTGGCTGGTGTTAACGCTCCGTGTCTGTAGGCTCGTCTGTCCATGGAGCTGCAGAGGGACAGTCATATCAAACAGCAGCGACTGATCCAAGAGCGCTGGAAGAGAGAGGCTCGTCGCGAGGCAACGAAGGCCCGACCCGGCCAGGTGCAGCCCTCCAGCAGCCCAGCCCTCCTTACCCAAACCCAGACCGCAGGCCAGCTGCAGCCCCACGGCTCCCCGGGCCTCTCGGCCGCAGAGGGGGGAGGAATCAGGGAGAGAGAGTACGACACCTTGCTCTACCAGCTTCAGACTCGGCAGACCGGAGGCTGCCAGCCTTTGACTCCACTGTGCCCCGGATATAAGACCACCAAAGACGACAAAACTCGCCTGGAAGAACAACAGACCACCATCAAGGACCTGCGGCGCCTGGTCGACCACCTGATGGATGAAAACCAGCGGCTGACGACCGAGAAGGAGCGGCTACAGTCGGAAAACGTCCGGCTGCGCTCCGAGGCAGTCGAGGCGGTGGACTTTGGGGAGCGCTCGGAGCTCTGGGTGCTGCCACAAGCAGGCGGCGCCATGGGAACAGGGGGTGGGCAGGAGAGGAAAAGCACGGGGAAGGGAAAGGAGATCGCAATCCCTCAGCTGCCACCGCTGGAGATGCCAGCTCAGGAAGATCTGTGTCTGGACGACCTGCCTCCTCTGGAGCTGCCAGAGGACATCCAGAATGAACTACAGGAGCTACTGGACAGGGACAAACTGTTATAACATGTCTCACACACAACACACACACACACACACACACACACAGGCACCAGGGTTCAACCAATATGGCTTTGAGTTTGGATGCACAGGCTCTGTCTGATCAGACCTCTGCTCATGTTAAAGAGGACAGAGACATCACAGAGACGAGACAGAGCTATGATGGAGATTCCAAACTCTCTGCACTAATAAGAATGATACAAATGGTGCAACAAAACTAATAACAATAACCGGCAGGTGAAGTGATAACAGCTATACCACTAATACAATGCAATCTATGGTAAAGGAACAGTTCACCCACATTGTCAGATGGAACATCAGTGAGATTGTGATGGATGTTGAGTCTTTTGCATGGTGTCTGGAAATAGCCATTAAATAACTCTGAACAAGTTCAGTGTTCGGAAGCTAAATTATAGTGATTATATCTATATCGTTATATCTTTATCCATCCCTTTAAGTGATGCTGGAAATGTTGTATTGAGCAGAAAGGTGTGTGTGTGTGTGTCCCATTTGCGTTTTAATTCATTTTAACGGCGCTTCTTCGCCATTTCTTTAACGCATTAACGCAACTTGCGATTTTTAGGTTGTAGCGAGCTTAGTTTTAAAGCCAGAGTGAAGATACTGGCATCATATGAAACTAGAAAACCGAAGGAATCCATTGATACCAGCCATGTCCATGTCTAAATCACGCTCCGAACTTACGCGAAAATTTGCCGAGGAAAAACTGGCATGGCCATTTTCAAAGGGGTCCCTTGACCTCTGACCTCAAGATATGTGAATGAAAATGGGTTCTACGGGTACCCACGAGTCTCCCCTTTACAGACATGCCCACTTTATGAGAATCACATGCAGTTTGGGGCAAGTCATAGTGGGCTGCAGTTTGCCATGTAATGATTTGAGCATATTTTTTATGCTAAATGCAGTACCTGTGAGGATTTCTGGATAATATTTGTAGGCCAATGGCTGTAGCGAATGATGATAATTTGTCAAGTATTTAATTAAGTAAACATTAAACAACAATATTATGTTATTTTATTATGATATTGATGGATTTTCGTTTTGTAATTTGTATTATTACAAATTTCAGTGTGATTTTGTATTACCTTTTTTTTTTACTTCAGCAACAGAACCAGGGAATTCTTATTTCTTTTTTAACTCTATTGAAAAGAAAGAAGAAAAAAAGCATCAATGTGACGTGTTAGTTAGAAACACACCGTTGCCTGAAACCTTATCAATGAAAACAACTGAACTTTCCTTATATCTGTCTTAAAATCTTCCTTTGTTAATCATTGTCTAGTTTCTGAATGAATATTCTTCCAGAATATGTGGGTGAACTGCTCCTTTAAGAGCCTCATTGAAAAATGCTCAGCACCAACTGGACCGCCTGTTAACAATGTCAGAGCTATTGGTCTAACCCTACCACACACACACACACACACATATACATCAGGATCATGTGATTCAGTCACAGAAATGCATATTGCTGTTGTTGAAGAAAAACTACATTGCTGCATTTTTTATTTTCTTTTAGTGTACTTGAATTAAAGGCTTCAATGATCATTTGTGTATGTAGTGATTTTTTTCTTTATGAGCAGGTCTTTGGCATGTCACAGCTGCCAATGAGAGAATACACACACTGATTTTTTTTGCAGATTGGTGTTTTTGTGCAACAACAGCAATATAAACACACACACACACACACACACACTGATGACATTAAAGGGATAGTTTGGATTATTTGAAGTGGGGTTGTATGTATACATAGTCCGTGGTCTACAGTAGATGGTGGTCAGCCAGCGAAGGAAAATTACTGATTTTGTCAATGGAGTCTGGTGGCTTTGAAGAGAGCATAGACGGATAGAACGGCTTCAGTTCCCCATCATAAAGGGCTGTTAGATGGCGAGGTAAAGCTGTGAAAATATTCTTAATGTAGTGTACACTTAAACTGATTTTTTACGTGTCTAAAATCCATTTTTCTACCGTCCCCGTCCACAGCAGTACATTGCTTTGCTCCCGTGCTGGTACTCCTGTCTGTTTCTCCAAACTAGGGCTGTGCCAACCTCCATCTACTGTAGGTAATACACTGACTATGGATAAGTACCTTATCGACCCCACTTCAGAACATCCGAACTATCCCTTTAACTAAAATGGGAATGCAGGCTGAAGCACACACAAGGTGATAGAGCCTTGCAGACATATCCAGTCACTGCTTGTTCACACTGCAAGCAACAAAAGTTGATGACTCGCTGTTTTCTCTAGAGCTTTGCAACGAGAATGGGATGTTTGCTGCCAGTGTTTTGCATGTTTAAACCGGTGTTGCTGCTTGCAGCTTTCTCGAGAGTCGTTCATCCAAACGACTTCACACTCGACACAGCGCTTCCTCGGGTCCTGAGCAATACACCCGCCAAGTGTGAAGTTGACTGGATAAACGGTTGTCGAGAAAATGACTAATAAATATGTCTCGTAGATCTCCGGCGTCTGCTCCTGAATGTACTGTAGCGAGCGACGGAGAGCGAGCGGTACCCAGCATGCCGTTCAGCGGTGTAACAGTTTATAGGGCCCCTCTCAGGACACTACTCATTGTGTACATAACAAATATGTCCCATAGATCTCAAGAGCTCGCACTCAACACTGCACTTCCTTGGCTTTAGGAAATTGTGATGGGCATTTTTCCCTAATTTCAGACCAAAAAATATAAAAATTAAAAATTATTGGCAGATTAATTGATAAGGAAAATAATAGTTGCAGCGCTACTTGCTGTAGTTACACGATACATCACAGAATGTGGCAATGCAGTTGTAGCGGCGTACTGATTTGAACTGCATTACCATGCAGTGGCATATAGAGAGGGGAAGTCCCGCCCCATCCGGTGGACCACCATGGGACCTTAATTCGGAAAAATATGAACGGTAGTCAACGGAAAGAGACTAATATTTTTTTGATCCCGTTTGAATTGCGCCATGAATGTCGTAGAATAGAGTTGTTTAAAACAGCTCAGTGAACTATATCTCTCGTCTCGTACAATATACATCACCGACACTAACTATGACCACGCACAAATGAAACATTATCTGACTCGATGTGTTTTATCCAGCGACTCCTGGTGTTTTTATCAGCCGGGAAGAGAAAGAACGATCAGACACGTTACTGGTGTCGATCATCCCAGTAGGAAACACACAGACGTCGTAGATTCCGAGAGAGACGACTTTTGGGTGTGTAGTTTTTCTAATTATGTGCTTTCACAGTCTGATACTTCAACACTTTTTGATAGTTTTGACTTGCAACATTCTGTTTTAAATTGACAAACATCATATGAGTGATTCATGGCGCAATTTAAACGGGATCAAAAAAAAATATTTGTCTCTTGCCGTTGACTGACGTTCATATTTTTTTCTGAAATAAGGTCCCGTGGTGGTCCAAGGGGCGGGACTTCACCTCTATCAAGCATGCAAAGTTAATTTTCATACCTTATTGTAAATTAATAAAATAATGGAAGCCAAGAGAAACTCATTCAGAAAGCATTGTTGGAAGATGGTCAGACTAAGACATGCAAAAACATTGGTGTGGTTCTCTTAAAGCTGCATTAATCTATTTCTGTTCACTAGCGGTTCAAAGAACTCCAAAACTGGTTCATTCACTTTCAACTCTACTTTGGTCTCCACCAACTCCTGAGGGAAATCTCTTTCTCTTTAGCTGCTAAATGCTCCACTAAGTTCACCAGCTAGTCGCTAACTGTGTGACAGCTGTTGTTGGAACAAAGCAAAGAAAAGGACTTAAGGCGACTCGTTGACTGTGTTGCTTGCAGTCTGAATGTGGCGTGTGCACACGGACACACACACTATCACACACTGTGAGGCATTTGTACAAACTCATGGACTCAACAGTGTATTTCCTGACTGGAACAATAATGATATGCAGAAGCGGTCTCAGACAGGACATTATGCTGCGTTCACGACATATGCAAAACACGATCCATCCACATTTTCAACAATGAAATACTCAAATAGTGTCGACCTTGGCTTTCAGCTGTTAAATACTAAAATGCATGTTTCTTAGTAAGGGTTAGCATTAGGATTGACTCTGACCACTGTAGGAAATAATGTTTTCTTTGTAAATAAAGCCAATTTAGTATGAAGTATAAATCATTTTCATTATAATTTCTGAACACAGCTCTCAGCTATGGCAGGACGTAACGTCATGCTGCATGTTAGGAATATTTAACATACTTAGTGAGTGTTAAATGTGAAAAGGTAAACAAGGAGCTACAGAAATCTACATTTAAATTTAAATATGTGAATAATAGAGTATCATTCTCATGGGATGTGAATGCAGCATTACCGTGCAGACAGACACACTTCATACAGCTAAAGGGAGTCACTTCTCACTTGTAATTGATGGCCGGAGTACAAACAGAAAGTTTAAACTGCCGGCTGGCCGGCTAGAATTAATCACAGTAGCCAAGCAGCTTCAACAATCCTCTAAACATCTCAACAAACCCAACCCGTGCCTTGGACAACTTCCTGTACTGTGGTGGCAGTCACATGTTTGGATCTTCACATGGATGGATGCTGTTGTCTTTTGACATGATGGTTAATCAAACTGTCCACCAGACGGATGAACACTGACTGAAAACAGCAGTTCTAAAGTCATCTCAGCTCTCGCTGCTGTCTCCTGGCTCCTAACAAAAGCTCACATCTGTATCTGTAACATACCCATTTGTTAAAATAGGTAGCTAATACAGTTTTACCACAGGCACGCCAATAGCCTGCTACTTTGACTCCGTATGTGTGAACAGGGCCATAGATCAGTGGTTCCCAACCTGTTTTCCTTAAAGCAGCCCCTACTTGTATCTAAGAAAAGCTAAACAAACTAGCGACCAGCGGGAGAGCAGTGAAAAAGTTGTTTTTGAAAGGCTAAATGCCAACATATATGGATTGAAGCAGAATATTTTGTTAGATAAAAAACATGTTGCGAATTTTGGAAACGATTACATCTATCTTGTTAAAAATCTTTTCTCTAATAAGTTTTGACTTTTGGATGAGTCTATCCTACACAGCCACCAATGGAATCTAATTCTACTAATAGTCTAATACTAATAATATTAGTGTAGCCTGATCTTTATCTGCAACTGTGCACAAATACCAAATTTAAACAGAATGTGGCTTATTAAGTAGCAAAAAAAAACCTTTTTAAATGGTTTTCTATACAGAATTTGATAATAATTTTTCAGTTGTTATTATGATGTTGTTTATACATGTGCCAATCTAATTTTGCCTGTGATCTTTGGCGCCCTCCCAAGGGGGACCCAGACCCTAAGTTGGGAACCACTGCATTAGATGATCTTGAACCACATCTTTTCAAGCACGGCTAGAATGGTGGTGGTTGCTCAACGCTTAGCTCAGTGTGAATATTCCCATCCCTACTGAAAAATGGCATAAATACTGGTAATACAGTCTGCAGACTGAACCGTTGTATCATAATGGTATCATAATTCATAATGCCTCTCAAACAGCCGGTGAAGATAAGAGCTCAGATGGTTTTACAACTGCAAACTGGAAGGATCTGACATCAACGTTCCTCTTCTCTCTCTCTCTCTCTCTTCAGATGAAGACTTTAATGATGTGTGGTGTTGTTATGATAGGTGATATTATGTGATTTGAAGACTGATTTTGTGTTTTTGTTCGACCACCTGAAAGACAGAATGCTGCTTGCGAAAATTGTGTTCTTCATGCGTTATTGAAGATGTGCGTTGTCTGAGTTTATGAGGGTTTGACTGATACAGGGCTTTAAAGGCCAGTCCAGGTATCTTTACCTTCCTACTCTAACCATGTTTTGGCTCATAGTTAATATTTCATGCTGATATCTGTTACCACCAAAGAAGTATTGAGGTTCGATACTCAGCCCTACTTGTCAGAGCAGCTCCGTCGCACAGCAGTTCGTGAAATAGTCACGAAATTTAATGTTTTGATTCGTGTACATAGACACAAATTTCACATTGTTTTCATGATGGTCAGCGCGAAATCAATTTGTATGTAATCCATGTAATTGTGGACTGGAAGGTATAAAGAGCAGCGAACGCCACGTAGAGAGAAGGTCGGGGTGGATGGGTGGGTCAAAAATTCTGGACCTTCGTCCAGGAGACCGGTGTTTGTGTTCTCTGTACACCTCAAGTCAGTTGATTTATTTTGTCACATAACTTCTGTACTTAAGTTACGCCACTTCTGGTGTTATTTTAACCCAAACCACAATCTTTTCCTAAACCTAACTAAGTAGTTTGTTGCATAAGCCTAACCAAGTCGATCTACTCCTAAACCTAACTAAGTAGTTTTATTTTGAAAAGACTGAAGCGGAAATTGACTTGTGTGTCATGTGTTGCTGGACATTTGTAGAAAAAAGGACCAAAAATACATTGTTGAAAGTCGTCTATGTACACGAATCGAATAGATTAAATTTTCATTACTATTTCACGTACTGCCTTGAGACTGTGTTGATCAGAGAAAACTAAAGCTCATTGGAAATATTAAGCTTGGTAATGGAACATATCCATGTCTTGACTCAAGTCTAATGAATCGGATCCAAATTTCTATTAGAAACTGTTCCAGAAGTTTACCCATAAACCACCAGAGTGTAGTTTTTTTTAATGAGACAATCATATATATCTCATTCCAGCAGACTAATTGCCAGTTGTTGGCCTTCTATCAGTCTAATCCTTGTACTCTCTTACCGTCACTACCGACAGTCATTGGACTGTCGTTCCTTCTCTTTCTCTGTTTTGCTCCCATCTTCCCACCAGCCTGTGAAGGGAGCACAATGTTTCTTTTTGCATTTTATTTTGTTAACTTTAATGAAAATATTCATTAAATGTATTTGCTTGTTTTACAATGCAATGCGGTATATTGTTTGTAGTTAGTCGGCAGATAACCAGCTCATTAATATGCTCATGTTTTGCCTTATAAAGGAAGAAGCTGAGATAATGTGCTTGGTCTCAGTTTCTCATTGGTGTTCAGGTGTTAGTTATTGTCCATGGCCAGAAACAGCGACTACATACGTCATCTGAGTGCGTTGGGTAAATGATGAATTCATTTTTTTTTTCTTATAGCCTACAACTTCTTTAGAAACTCTCCCGGTTGATTTTCAGGGACTCATTAAACTGCTGCAGTTGCTCTTGGGGATCCATGGTTAGGTTGGCAGAAGGAGGGATACCCATTTGTGTCCAAAGACTATATTTAGTATGATAAGGAATAATACCACAACATTTGTTCTGAATGGTCAAAAGTCTTGAAATTTGGTACGGACATATTTTGGTCAAGTATCTAACAGAACAACTTTGAAATTTTTAGATCACATGAAAAATCACACTTTTATCAATGGTGAAAGTCAGGATTTTTGAAAAATGACGAAAATAGCTCAAATGTATTTACGTTTATTAAATGTTTTCCATATGAAATAATTTATTTGCACTGCATATCTTTGATATTCAACTTGTTATGAGTTCATAGACACCAAATACTTGATTGTGCTCCTCGTAGTTTCTGAGATACAGCCATTTTCTTATCATACTATATCTAGTCTTTAGGCACATGGGACTACTGTTTTTTTTCCCAAAAAAAATGGTAGAAAATGCAGTATAAGTAGTAAAAATGGAGGGATTTTTATTATTGTTTAGGTGTATGTGTGTGAGAAAGAGAAAGAGGTGTTCCTATATGTATTTGAGAGTCAGTAGTTATCTAAAAAAAACAAGGTTTAATAGAAGCAAACAGACATACTTCCTGAAACCCATTGACTCCTCAAGCCGATGTTTTTACCTGCTGTATGACATATAATAGTTATGTGCAACTTTTATTTATTTGGAATATGTAGATAGGAGCCCCTCAAATGTGTGTAATGAAAATAGTAAAAACCTTAAATTTTTACAGCTTATTCTAGAGCATTTTCCACCATTGTTGAAAAAAAGAAAAAAAAACAATAGTCCCATGTGTCCAAAGACTAAATATAATATGATAAGAAAAACTCACTTTCCACCCAAACAGTTTGATTGATTTTGAAAATGTCTTCAGATTTGTGTTTAGGCAAGCCCAGAGAACATTTTCAACAAAATTTTCAAATTTCAGTCGTGGGCACAAATTTGTTCCTGTGACCAAAGTGGCGAGGGCTGGAGACTATATGGACATTTGAGTATTGGACGTGAGCTAACCAGAATCAGGGAGAGAGGGAGGGGGGGAGAGAGGGAGAGAGGGAGAGAGGGAGAGAGGGAGAGAGGGAGAGAGGGAGAGAGAGAGAGAGAGAGAGAGAGAGAGAGAGAGAGAGAGAGAGAGAGAGAGAGAGAGAGAGAGAGAGGAGTTTCCCCTTTAACCTCATCAAGTGGTGTCACTGCATCAATACATACACACAAAGGAAGATGCATGACATAACAGCCCTGCACATGCATTCACTCAATGCAATCATAATTAACTGAATATATCAAACAATATTCCAGTTAAACATGGGCAGTCATAAAGTGAACATGAGGAACAACTCACTTTAGAAGACACACTCGATGAAGACAGGAGAACAGTCAGGCTGGTAGCATGAAGGACAAACAGAGACATGTTCATCTCCTCCTCTCCTATAGTTCTAGGAGGCCTGATTGTGTTCTGATTGAGCTCACCTGTGCCGAAGGCAGACATGAAACACTTTCTAACAGGGTTAATGAAGTGAAGAAGATGGCAATGTTTGCTCTCAGCGATGACAGGAACAAATCCAGCTAATTCCCTTTGCACGGGATGAAACGGAACATTTTAATGAGCCGTTCATGCGACTCATTTGCATGTCGGCTCATCTGCATTTTGCCAGAATAGTGCTAGTTTATGGTAATCTGTAGATTCATTCATCCGTCTCCCTTGACGCTGGTCTGGGACGGGGTCCTCCTGGTGGATCTGAAGGTGCTCCGGCCCAGATGGGATATCCATCTATGTATTATATAAATAAATGCCTATCTTTTCTATGAGAAGGTAGATGGAAATAGAAACATTAAAAATGGACAGTGTTGATTTCTCGCCCAAAAAATTCTCAGAATTGAATTTAGTGATGTAACAAGTGGCTAAACGAGACTACTTAACGTCATCACGTCAACTCGTCTGCCTTTACAGCCTCGTTGTGTAAACTCGCGTTCATGTGACCGTGGTGTAGTTCGTTTATAGCCTAACGTTAGCTTTTTACTTCTGCCGATTGCATTCGCACTTCAAAAATCATAAAGTGGTGTTCATTATCCTGCTGAACAAAACGTGTAAGTATCACAAACGTTTGTTTGCCACAGTTTATTTTCTGCAATGATCCGTGTGTAAGGCAGAACCCATCGTGTGTGTTTGTACTCTGTCCTGAGATGGAAAGTCCACAACAACACAAACACCCAACATTGCTGCAGTAACACACTTCTTGAAGCCATGGAGAGTAAAAAATGCCACAGACACACTTTCTGTATTTGGACAGCCTTTATTGTATTGCATTTACAATCCAAACACCAGACAATTTTCCCCACACGGATCAAACCCCCCCCCTAGCCACACAGCTCTGGGTGACTACACGAAGCTTTGGTATCATTATTAAGTTAGGAGCATTAAATGGACATCATGACATGACAAAGTTTGGCTCGTTATTGATATACTCCAAATCAGAAAAGCTCAGAGTGTCGACAGGTGGATGAGAAGATTTGTACGTGTAGACGAAATGTACGTGACACAGATCCTTGAGGCTATGTGGAAAGTATAATAAGACGTTTTTAAAAGGACTTTGTTCTACCACCAGCCTCCAGAACAGCTTCAGTGCTCCTTGTCAGAGATTCTTCAAGTGTCTAGAATGAACAGCATTGATATTCCTCATTTAATGTTTGGTGGAGATGGGGAGTGCTGTCTAAAGGGTAGAATATAGCTGAAGAATTGAGGCAAACATGCATGCTGTTCTGTTTATACTACACTGGGGCAACACGGTCTAACTTACGACTCGTCAAATACCGCCGCTTGGTCAGTTCCCCCTCGGTATCGGAGACCGACACAAGGGGGTACCGCTCTTGCGTTACTTTTTGGACGGACCAGAGACGGCGTGTTAATATTGTTACATGCAGTGTCCTTTCAAAATAAACTTCACAGGAACTTAGGTTTAGGTAACACAACCACTTAGTCGGGGGTTAGGAAACGGTCGTGGTTGACGTTAACTTCACTGACTACCGACTCACAGGGCTTGACAATACTGATGAGTCACGTGACTAAAGACTGACGTTACAAAATAAGTTACATTTAGTCCCACGCAGGACAAGAACAGTGGCCTCCTGGTTGAACGTCTTGTGTTTGTTTGACCCATCCACCCATCTCTCCCGCCCTGAACGGACTCTCACGCTATTAATACTACATCACTTGCTCCGACCATCGATTAACACCGCAGGTTAGTTTACACTGGAGTTAGTTGAAAACCTGGTTCGTCACGTACTGTTGCTAAAGGGTACTTCCGTGTGTCGGTTTCCGCTGCCGAGGGGCGCTTACCAAAAGGCGGTATTTGACGAGTTGGTAGTGAGAACAGGTTGACTGGGTGTCTGCATAGGTAGACGTGCTCACACATGACGCATGTGGTCCGCAAAACAACCATGGGTAGATGATGAAACTTCTAGCGCGCAGTCTAGTGTGTTTTTTCTATGGACATGGGTTAGCCCACTTTAATGACGCCCAGCAACAGATTGCAGGAAGGAGCAATATAGAGGGTAAATTAGTAAATGAGCGGTTAGACAAACGTGCAGATGACAGGCTCTTGCTGTGGTTTGTGTAAACCAACACACCTCAAAGGTGTGCTCAGCTGTGGAAAAAACATTCCTACCATGCCAGCATGGCTTGAATAGTCAAGGTTACTTACGCCCAGAAATTATAACTTGTGATTAACGCGTCACTTCAAAATCTCCTTTAGATGTTCAGCTGGGTCTGGTGAGCGTAGACGGCGATGTACTTTTAGAATTTCTAGGAATACTACGAGTTCAGTAAAAGTTATTTTGCTCCAGACAGATGCTGAGTCAGAGGCACACTGACACATTCACCACATAAACAGACTGTTCTATCTTTAGCCGGGTTTCCACCAAAAGATCTTTTAGTCCTGAGAACTACTTTTAAAAGGAACTAAAAGGTTCCTTCAGCCTACTGTTGTCTGCGTTTCCACCGCAGTCTAAAAAACCTGCTGAGGCAAATTAGTCCGCTGATGTATAAAAAAGCAAACAAACAGAAACAAATACATGTAAAAAAAACATGTAATAATCTGATACACAATCTAAACTTTCCATAACAGCAACTGCAGAAGAAACTTCAGCGACGGCTCGTCAGCGGTGTAGCACTGACTGCAGTACCGGAGCACAAGAACGAGTCAAACTTTAACATGTCATGAGAGGCCGTTAGTATCAGTGTCCATCATCAACAGTGGTGCTGCATCCTCCCACAGCAAAGAACATTATAAAATGAGATGACAAGCAACAACAGCATTGATAAAATAAAAAAAAAAAAGGTTGGGGAGGAGGTATATGTGCAAAAAAACAGGTGGTTAACATACAAAATACTCCTTTTTGATCACACACACACACACACACACACACACAAAATAACTTTCAAAACTAATTTTTCACTAAATACAGCTAGAAATTTACAACCAGGAGTGTGATCAGGACACACAAGACATATAAAAATACATGAGTAAAAAGCAGGAAAATAAGAAATCCTCATTAATAGTGAGCAGGAGGTCTGGGCCTTTATAAAGGCTGGAATTAGCACAGAGAAACCTGGAAGAATCACTTGGTTTCATTCGTTTGGTTTTCCTCTTCCCTTTCTGTGGTTTCATTGGTGTTCACAGTGTCCCCTCCTCTGATAGTGTTCATCTGCTGGTGTTCAAGTGGGTTTCACTCACACAGGCTCAGTCCACATCTGATTCATCCAGATGTTGCTGTTTAGAGCTGCTGGTATCCTCTCTCATGCGGTCACCAACGGTGACCGGGAATGTTTGCATGTGTCTGAACCTACATGTGTCCCTCAGGGTATGATATGTACTCTATTAGTATATTAAGAGTTATAGAAGTGAATGGACTCCCAACACTATAGTGTCAGAGGTTCGATAGAAAACAAGCTTGATAATATACCTGAAAGGCAGCAGAAGCAACATTTTTAAAAGGTACTATATGTAACAATTTACATGTATTGATTGCTTTGTATTGCAAAATGTGTTAACGGATTGTAATGTAACTTAAAAACGGAGACCTTCCCCCGACTTTCTCGGTTGCCTATAGAGAGGGGAAGTCCCGCCCCCTTCCGGTGGACCACCGTGGGACTTTATTTAAAAAAAAAAAATATGAACGGTAGTCAACGGAGAGACAAATATTGTTTTTATCCCTTTTGAATTGCGTCATGAATCACACATATGATGTTTGTCAATTTAAAAAAAATTATTTTGCAAGTCAAGAAAGTCGCAGTTTTGTTGTAGGTTTTGCTCGTTCTTTTGCGTTCCGGCTGATAAAAAGGACCAGGGGTTGCTTGATAAAACACATCAGGTAAGCTAACTAGCTGGTGTCGGTGACGTGTGTTGTGCGAGACGAGAGATGTAGTTACTACGACAAACCTACGAAAACTTTCTTGACTGTCAATTTAAAAGATAATTTTGCAAAACATCATACGTGTGATTTTCCGGTGCAATTCAAACAGGATCAAAAAAATATTTATCTATCTCCGTTGACTACCGTTCATATTTTTTCTGAAAAAAAGTCCCATGGGGTCCACCGGAAGGGGGCGGGACTTCACCGCCCTATAACAGCCTGTGGACTGATTTCTATGTAAAGGACTCGGGATGATTTTGCTTCGTAACATTAGCTGATGAAGTAATTAGCAAATGGCGAACTAGTTCGTATCCCGGAGATTGACATTACATTACAGATAGTTATATAATTGTAATGTTCACGTCACTGTTTTGGCCGATGCCCAGGATGATCACTAGTGCCTACGTAGCGCGAGCAACAGGATGTTGACTGCAGTTCACTTAACAACAAAGTTGTTAATAACAACGTTTTTCTGAAAGTTACATATAGTACCTTTAATAGAGAACTCTTTATAAAGGGGTTTAAAGCTGAAACTAACAGCTTCCTGAATGGGTAATGAAATCATTTAATAAGGTTTAATAGGTCACTTATGAGCCATTGATGTAAACAACTTTTGGATTGCTAGCTTGTTTAAAATCTTCATCTCTGTGTCATGTTTGCAGTTAAACATGTCGTCTTTACGGCTGATGAATAATCACTTTCCTCACCCTGATGCCTTATTGCTTGTAAATTTAACTCTTTCATTTGTAAGAAGACAAATGTCTTATTTCTATTTGCATAGTTATTTATATTAATATTAACAATTGATCCATGTGTAATGTGAGCTAAAAGGATGCTGAATATTGGACTTATATTGTGTCTGTTGGATGTGTACATCACCAACATCGCCACAACAACTTTATTAAAGGGAATCATTTTGCATTTATAGCTTGTTGTTCTGCCTCCAAGTGGTGAAAACGGAAATGAATGCAGCTTTAAAGGGGACATATGCTCATTTTTAGGTTCACACCTGAATTTAGGGTTTCTGCTAGAACATGTTTACATGCTTTAATGTTCAAAAAACACATTATTTTTCTCATCCTGTCTCCGTTTTAGCGCCTGAATCTCCCTGAAAAATTAAAGAGCTAAAAGGATTCACACCCCAGTAACCTAAAGTTGCTCTCATCAATAGCTTATAACTTTGCTTTAGTAAATGATTCACCTATTAGTTAAGCCATTAATTACAATTTATGAACTCTTAATAAAGGAAGCCTAATTAGAAAAGTGGCACTTACATGAAATTAAAAAGAAAAGACTCAAGTGGACAGATGGATCTAAAATCTAAAAGACTACACATATATATAAATAAAATGCCACACCTAAAAAAAAAACGACATTTCTAATGAACAACAGATGAAACACACAAGTCCATGCAAATCTGTACGCCGTCAACCCAAAGAAAAACATCAGAGTTCTCACAGAGTAGGTTCCCACTGGTTTTGGATGATATAAGTAATAAATATGTCAGAAGACAGCTCATCATCAGAGATTAAAGAGTTCAGCAGAGTGGAAAGTCAGAACGAGAAGAGCTGGAATACCATCCACCAATCAGCAGACTGCTCTGCTGTGTGTGTGTGTGTGTGTGTGTGTGTGTGTGTGTGTGTGTGCGTGTGAGTGTGTGAGTGTGAGTGTATGTGTCTGCTTTTCATGTTCCATAGTTAACAGAGCTCAGCGCTGGTCTCTTCTTGCCTTTAATCTTCAGGGATCCATAACGAGCCTGGAGACAAAATAATGAAAATAATACAGTTATGAATGTGTCTATACAGATTTTGAATTATTTTTTTTTACATTTTTTAATGCCAGAATTGATATATTTGCTTCATCTGAGTCTATGCAGAGGTAGAAGAAAGTTACCGCTTTTATTGTTGTAGTCTATGGAAATAAGATTGATTGGATTATATTCACCGGAAGTATAAAACTTTACATGTCCCTTATAAATTAAAAAGAAAATATCACTAATTTGTGAGGGAAATGTCTTCATTCTCTGATTTTTTGGGTTGCTGGAAAAAATGTAATAAATAATGTCTGATCATGACTGATATATTTGACTTCAGGACATCTCTGACTATATACATGCTGTAAATCAAACATTTGTATTGTATTAATTTAGATATTTTCCAAAGTAAAAGTCCTTAGAAGTGTATGATTCATTTTTCCCATGGTCTAATGTTAAAAAAGTTAACAAAAATCAAATTGCAATACTTGTAGAATCGCAATACTTAAAAATCGCAATACATATCGAATCAGCACCCAAGTATCATGATAGTATCGAATCAGTAGATAAGTGAATCGTCCCAGCCCTACTATACACCCCGGAGTTTCTGTGCTGTTTGTTTTGATACAGAATGATTTCAAAATAAACCTCCTCTCTTTGATTTCTCCTTGCATCGTTTTCTTTTTTTGATTCTTCATATGTCTGATTATTTCCTTTTCAATGATTATAAAAAGGAAATAATTACAGATGCTCGTTGCTATCTGAACACACAGCCTCAAACCGTATGGAAGAGAACACTTACATCTTTGCGGACTCTGGATCGTGTGATCTTGACGCTCTGCGATCGTCTCAGTCCTTTCTGAGTGACTGCCTCGTCCTCAGAGAAGGTTGGCTCAGTCTCTTCATCACTCCTGTCCTCCTGGTCGTAGTAGTAGTCTGAAAAACGCAAGACACACACGTATCAGCAATCACTGACTCAGATTTGTGTTCTGACAAACGTTCAGACACCGTGTTTGGTTGCATAACTGAGTCCGTCTGTTTCACAGCTGAGGTTAGAATCAGCAAGTCCAACAATCACACAGGCTGGAAGAAACCTAAAGCTATTGTTGTGGTGTAGCTGTAGATCCATGAAAGAGTGTTTCAAGTAAAAGTCGGAGAAAGTACAATTGCCCAATTAATCAGACACGTATTTCATGGTTAATAACTGAATCCCTCGGTCCTTAAAAAGGTGCTAAATTCCAGATTCATATGTATGATTAAGGGATTGCCTCCACACGGGTCTCAACACGGCGACGGCTGAGCCAGCGGCTAGCAGCTAAGAGTGCTAACAGCAGGTCCTGACCACTGCAGACCGGGAACATCCCACAAGAGCTGCAGTTTTAGAGATGCTCTGACCCAGTCGTCTAGCCGTCACAATTTGGCCCTTGTCAAAGTCGCTCACATCCTCACGCTGGCCCATTTTTTCTGCTTCCAACACAAAGCTCAAAGTTCAAAATGTTCACTTACTGTCTAATCTATCCCACCCACTGCCAGGTGCCTTTGTAATGAGATAATCCATGTTATTCACTTCACCTGTCAGTGGTGCTGAGAGCTACAGACAGGGTAGGGAAGTTAGAAAGTACTGAGAGGCTGACTAACACGTTGTTGAATGTGGTCTGCACATGGGACTTGTTGACAATAAGGAGAGTATATGATATCCTTAGCCTTATCCTTTAAACACAAGTATCTATCTAGTCTACCTATAGCTCACTTAGTGCAGAAAGAGACCGTCTGGTAGCCTCGTGCAGTGAGGAGCTGCTGATTAGCAGCACAAATACCATTAGAACGTGGCACAAAGACATGGAAACAGGACATAATTTCAAAGGTACAATGAAAGAAAAGAAATCCCTATAGTGATCACTGTGTGGATCAGTGTAGAGAGCTGAAGGTGAGAGATGCAGCTGGACCAGCAGAGGTCAGCAGACACTCAGCCAACACACTGCTGCCTGTCTGCATGGTTCTCTTTGTCTCTCCTCGTAGAAACACACCAGTTAGAGAGGTCATACACTAGCTGTCTGTTTCACACTGCAGCAAAGGAAAAATACACCACAGCAGCATGAGAAGTCTAGATTTTGAATACAGATTCATCAAACAAGAGCTGCCGTGTTTTTTTCTGTTGCATCATGAAGATGAAGAAGGTTGACTCTTGATCACACTTGGCTTTCATTTCAATACACGTCGTTTCATTTATAATAAACCGAACTACATCAACAACATTAGGTCATATTTTCATGATAACTGCCCTCTTCCCACACAAAAAAACAAACCTACTACTAACCCTAATGCAAATGTTCACCAACATGCCACACCCAATACCTTGGCTGGGGTCAAATAATTAAAAAAATGACGTCCTCTGTCTTTTCCTAACCACTTGTCCTTGACCTCGATGGAAAACGTCCCGAGGTCGAGGAAAGATGTGAAGGAGACTTCATAAGGACTTAGGAAAAGACAACCGCGGTGCTCAGAGAATCCCGACTGCACTCACACGATGGCCGAATGGTGCGTCGCTATAAATATTGCAGCTGCAAGGAATTGTGGGATTGCATTATCTCCTTTCCTTTAGTAAAGGATGGTCCAGTGTATCCTATGCTAAAGGAGATCAGAAAGGATGCATTGAAGCACCTTTCCTTAACATTTGTCAAGTATTTAATACTCTTATAAACATGGGAGTGGGCAAATATGCTGCTTTATGCAAATGTATGTATATATTTATTATTGGAAATCAATTAACAACACAAAACAATGACAAATATTGTCCAGAAACCCTCACAGGTACTGCATTTAGAATAAAGAATATGCTCAAAGCATAACATGGCAAACTGCAGCCCAACAGGCAACAACAGCTGTCAGTGTGTCAGTGTGTCAGCGTGCTGACTTGACTATGACTTGCCACAAACTGCATGTGATTATCATAAAGTGGGCATGTCTGTAAAGGGGAGACTCGTGGGTACCCATAGAACCCATTTTCATTCACATATCTGGAGGTCAGAGGTCAAGGGACCCCTTTGAAAATGGCCATGACAGTTTTTTCCTCTCCAAAATTTAGCGCAAGCTACTATGACACGGTTGGTATCAATGGATTCTTTAGGTTTTCTAGTTTCATATGATGCCAGTATCTTCACTTTACCTTTAATACTGAGCCCGCTACAACCAAAAAATCGCAAGTTTTGTTAATGCGTTAAAGAAATTAGTGGCGTTTAAACAAATTTGCGTTAACTCGTTATTATCAGGTTTAACTTTGACAGCCCTAATTGCAATATATTGAATCGTAACATCTGTATCATGATACGCATCATATCGCCAGATTCTTGCCCTATTTGTTAAATATTGTTACTTATAGTTTTACCATCTGGTCGTGTTCTGTCATCCTAAAACCATGCCCAGGCAGTCTCCGTGTCCTTCGATGTTTTTTCTAAAGCCGAGTTAGTATTCCAACAGCAGTGTGTTTTCCATTTGTTCTGGTTCTAGCTCCTGCTGCTGCTGTTGTTGTCACATCTGGAGTCTATAAGAGAAAACCTCCCACTCTCCAGAGCTGGAAGCAACCTTTCCCCTCCCAGAGGAAACAGGGTGGGATGAGACGGAGGCCAGCTTCACATGAGATTTCACATTCCAGCTCAAGATCAAAAATACCATCTGAATTCAGGATGTGTTGGTTGGACGGTAATCGCGCAGAAACACTTTAGAGCCGTAGGTTTTGAGGTCGGTATTGATGAGAGAATTCAGTCCTGCAACTTGTGTAAAGTGTTCAACGCCGCAGTTGAAACCACCGCTCGTCTATAAACCAGGTGGTTGGTTCAATATCCCCAGCCTGCTTGGCGCCCACTTTACTGAGGAAACACAATCCGAACCTAACACATGATGACACCAACAAGAAAATGAAATGACCGTAAGGAATAGGAATAACACATGACGTTACAATAATGTTCCAGGGATGGAATATAAACTCTCTGTCTGGATTGTGGAGAACAAATTCAAGTCATTCCAGTCATTCCAGCTATCACCAGTCTTATTCTGTGTACAACTCTCCAATTTCCTGTCATGTAGAGAGCAGAGGGCTTTATTAAACAACGCTCTGTCTAGCTCAGCCAACAGAAAAGACCTGGAGCAGCTTGTCCTAACACGGTTTTGGAATCCTTCTATGTTTCTCCAGAAAAAAAAAAAGCACAATCTACTGTTTTCTTGTCCTGGATATTTACATCGTCTTAAAGGGGACCTGTTATGCTTTTGTGCTTCTTCTCTTTCCTTAAGTGTGTTATATAGTTTTTTTGTGCATGTAAAAGTTCTGCAAAGTTACAAAGTCCACGCCAAAGGGAAACACTCCTGCTCCTGAACTGCCTGAAACACCTCGCTTGACGTCCTGCCTTTTCTTCCGTAACGTGGTGATGTCACCATGTAACACATTTGCAAAACGGCTAGTTTGGCACGCACTCAAACAAAGCTATTTAGAGCGGAGCTGGAGCGGAGTCCAAAGAGTTTGGTTCTGTTGACCAATTACAACAGTGAACCAACTGACAAATCCGAGCAAACTGGGCTCACACAAATATATAAGACTGTCGCAATAACCACAATATTGCAATACGGCACTATTGACAAGCCAGCCGCAGAGGATGGCAAGTAACTGCTACAACCGCTATGTTCCCGTTTTTTCTTTACAATGGGAGCGCCACGTATTATGCTACAAATGGCAGCAGCGTGACGATGCACTGAGTTGAAAAATGTTCAACTTTGGGTAAAACGCTGTGCTCATCAGTGTCACTCTTTACCCAGGAGGAAGGGCGAGACAAACAAAAGGACCACAAAGACCAACCGTTACGTCCTACATGTAGGCTACAAGAGCTGAACAACAATAATGGAGGAGAAATGAATAAACCAGCGGGTCTCTCCATATGTGCTTCAACCTTCCCCTCATCCAGAGGCAAGTCCTCTACCTTGTGCCGACATTTATACTTCCGTATCATAGCAACCAGATGCAACCAAAGCGTCTCAGTTGAAAAAAAAAAAAAAATCCCGCTGCGCCTCATTGCCCTTCTCTGTTCTGCATTTAACAATAAACAAGTATTCAATTAGTCAGACAGCCCTACATATATAGTTTCATTTAAATTAAAAAAAAAAATCTCAATAGTTTCCTTAAACAGCTGGTCACTGTCGTTTTTAACACACATTATTCAAACAGGACTATTTTTAGTGGCGGATTAATCCCCATCTGGTGCTCTAGTGAGTATTTGTGGCAGCAGGACGGTGTATGTGGAATTGAGTCAAAACAAACTACAGTGTGTGTGTGTTCAAGGTAATGAAGGTACCCAGTGCAACAGTGTGGCTCAACAATGGAGCTCTATGTTCACAGAGGAAGGAGATCAATCAGGCTATGATACACACACGATATTTAGTAGATACATTCATTGATGGTGTGACTCTGCATATGGGATTTGTTGACGGTAAGATAAATATAGAATATAACCAGAGTAATCATTTCAGTCCTATGCTTAACAAAACAAATCATTTGTAGAAAACCATTGTTGTCTGAGCACTGAGGACCTCCAATATGGCCACCAGAGGGTGTGTGATGTCGTGTGAAACCCCTCCACAGCAGTGAGAACCATATGAAAGAGAGCAGTTGGAGGGTAAAAACATCTCTTCCTCCCTTCATCTCTCTGCTGGCTGGCTGAGCTGAATACATAATACGGCCTTTCCCCTCTCTCTCTCTCTCTCTCTCTCTCTCTCGGTATGCTAATGCCGCCTACCAGCCTCGCTTCCCTCCATCCATCCACCTCTTCTTCCAATTCAGTCCTTCTCCATCCATCCCTTACATCTGCACTCTCCTCCTATACATTCATCTCAGTCCTCTCCTCCGCTCCCACCCCCTACCTCTCCCTCTCCATGCCTCACTGACTGGCTGTGTGTGTGTTAGAGAGAGAGAGAGATAGACAGAAGGAACAGAGAGAGAGAGTGTGTGTGTGTGTGTGTGTGTGTGTGTGTGTGTTTGACATTCCACCAGCATCCCACTCAACCTCATCTCATCCCCTCTGTCTGCTGGGAAGTCATCTCACACACACAGCTTTCATTGACATGCCAGCCAGCCTGCGCTTCTCATCAAGCGAGGAGGGGAGGAAAGAAGGAAGGAAGCGAGCCAACAAAGGCAAAACAAAGAAACATAAAAAAAAAAAAAATATTAAGCTGACGTGGCTATTTGACACAACCGTGGTGTTGCAGGGATATTGGCAGCACTATCTGTGTGCCTTGTAGGAAAGATATTCAGGGGTGATTTCACAGTGGCACTTCTGAGTCTGGGGACAGACAAAGAAACCTCCACCTGTACAAGACGGCTGACATCACTTTCACTCAGTCTTTACTGGGCATTTTCCCACATTTTCTCTCAGTTGCGAATACAATACTAAACATGTCATATATTCTTATTTCATATATATACTTATTCTCATTTTTTATCTGTTCAAAATGTACCTTAAAGGGAGATTTGTCAAGTATTTAATACTCTTATCAACATGGGAGTGGGCTAATATGCTGCTTTATGCAAATATACAGTATGTATATATTTATTATTGGAAATAACAACATAAAAAATTGACAAATATTGTCCAGAAACCCTCACAGGTACTGCATTTAGCATAACAAATATGCTCAAATTTAACATGGCAAACTGCAGCCCAACAGGCAACAACAGCTGTCAGTGTGTCAGTGTGCTGACTTGACTATGACTTGCCCCAAACTGCATGTGATTATCATAAAGTGGGCATGTCTGTAAAGGGGAGACTCGTTGGTACCCATAGAACCCATTTTCATTCACATATCTTGAGGTCAGAGGTCAAGGGACTCCTTTGAAAATGGCCATGCCAGTTTTTCCTCGCCAAAATTTAACATAAGTTTGGAGCGTTATTTAGCCTCCTTCTTGACAAGCTAGTATGACATGGTTGGAACCAATGGATTCCTTAGGGTTTCTAGTTTCATATGATCACTCCATCTTCAAAACTGATCCTGCTACAACTTAAAAATAGCAAGTTGCGTTAAAGAGATCAGGGGCGTTAAAACAAATCTGCTTTAAGCTGTTATTATGGTGCTAACTTTGACAGCCCTAATGTTTACTTGTTCTTATTTCTAATTAGGATAAACAAATACTACGGTCCCATCATGCTCTGGTGACGGAAACAAATGCAGTCTTGCCATGGAGTCTGGGAGCTAGGCGTGGGCTACGACAGATATTCTTATATTTGGCCTCTATTTGGTTACACTTTGGTGAATCTGCACCATGAAAGGTCATGCTGCATTGCTCTCTCTCCCCCTTTTCCTGTCATTCTCCAGCTGCTCTAATAAAAGGCAATACAAGTCTTGACTCAAGGTCTACTTACTAGCTTCTTCCAGGAAAGCTTTCATCTGCATTTCACGGTTTTCCTCAGCAAATTTAGTTTTCCTCAGTTGTCTTAAATTGGGTTTTCACCAAAAGTTCCTGGGACTTTTTAGTCCCAAGAAATACTTTTAAGGAACTAAAAGGTTCCTTCAGCCCACTGTTGTCTGCATTTCCCCCGTGATATAAAGACCCGCGTAGATTAGGCAAAAGTTCCAGTACTTTCAGAAAGTACTACCCCCTTGACCAGGGCCTTTTTGGGGGGGCAAAAGGTTCCCGGAAAATGTACTTAATTTCGACCCTGGTCCCTGCGGTTGAAACGCAACGAGTTCCTCAAAAGGATTTAAGTTCCGGGGGAAGTTCCTGCGGTTGAAACGCAGCTTTAAAGAATGAAAACAAAGTAAACTCCATCTGCTGAGGAAGTCTGTGAGATGCAGTTGAAAGCTCCAGAACCAGTCCAATATTTCATACATGTCTGTTGCATGTATGTGTGTGTGTGTGTGTGTGTGTGTGTGTGTGTGTGTGTGTGTGTGTGTGTAGTGTACACACCACCGTCGCCAGCGTCAGTGCTCTGAGATCTCCTGATGGCGGGGTTGGCTGAGTGGGAGCTGTACTGGTAGAGCTGGTTCCCTTCGTCAACCTGCCGGCTTATCTGTGTGAGGTCGTGCATACTCAGGCTACGCAGTTTCTCTGTGATGGCACCCTGACCCTGTGACACAAACACACACAAGTCAATATTACATCAACAGCAAACAGCCCTTCAGACCTCTCAGAGAACAACAGGACAAAATCCAACACACAGATGAAGTGAGTGAGTGTCAACAGACTGTTGAACACAACTAACTACCAATTCAATTCAATTCCATAGGCTTTATAGGCATGACATTTGACATGTGTTGCCAATCTTCATGGAAACAGTTCACAAAATGAACAACAGCAACAATGGAGGAAAAATGGAGATATTTGATTAAACATAAAACAAGAAGGAAAAAGAAACAGGAATCTGTGTGTTATAATGAAATGAAAGGTTTAAACACAGGTAAAAACATTAAGGGATATAAATGAAGAAAAATGAGATTGTAAATACTGAGTTAAATGGATTTGCAAATGTTGATTGTTGATTCTTCATTACATCACTAAGAACAAGATGTATTTTTCAGCTACCAGGTCTGGTAAAAGAACAGAAAATCAAAGGAGGGGGGGGAACACGATGTCATGGGAGAATAATGCTGGTTGTGAAATGGAAAGTTCTGTCCATGCTGCTTACACTGACTGCTTTTACCTCCCAGAGTAGCCTGCTGAAGCACACAAACCCTGAAGAAAGGAAGGATGTCAGTACAGAGACAGAGAGAGAGAGAGAGAGAGAGAGAGAGAGAGAGAGAGAGAGAGAGAGAAAGAGAAACAAAGTCACAAGAGGGTTAGCTAGTAGGCAAGCTCGGGCAGATCCACACAACATCATCCTGACTAAATAGTAATATAGTAATAATTAGAAACCACACAATGTGGCTTCCAGTCTTTCTAAAAATCAATGTACGTGGTGGTTAGAGAAGTGATACAGTTTTCCCACCACAGGCTCCCAAATCTTCCATCGTCCGAGCTGTGTAGCAGCAGATATGACGTCACGTAACTCTGATTAGAACAATAAAAGCGGTAACTTCCTTCTACCTCCGCATAGACTCAAATGAAGCAAATATATAGATTCTGGTATAAAAAAATCGATTTCACTCCCATCAACATATTTGAACCTGAAGATAGTGATTCAGGTGGGGTGTACTGCCTGCGGCTGCGGATGTGTCATGTGGCCATGACCAGAGGTGAGTCTCGGTACAACTTATCTCACAGACCAGGGAGTACAGCAACAATTGAAGTTGATGTACTGTACTAGCATGATTCTTGCACTTTTTGGGGGTTGAATTGCCATTATTGTAGTCGCTTGTGATAAAAGCGTCAGCTGAATAAATGTAATGTAACCGAAGGAAGCAGTTAGGAAAGAAATGTTCAGAAAAGCCGTCTGCTTCTTCACACCTGTAGAGGATTTACAGATGCAATTTCAAAAACCAGCCGCAGGCTACGCGCACATCAATATGCAAGTATGGTGCATGCATAATAGAGGGTGGGTGCATATAGCAGCTTGAAACGTGTGGGTCTCGGGAGTTTCTTTCTCAATAAAATCACATGCTAAAAAAAAAAAAAAGGCCCACGGTCTAAAGGCTGAGATGCATTTGTAATCCAAAACCATGTCTCCACAGAAATCTTTCAAAGTGCTCTCTCGGAGCGGAGTCGTGTGCTTCAGCCTGTCAGGCGGGTTCAGACAGATGGATTTTATGTAGGATGCAGCTGGTTGTATTGTACAAGCCAAGGTTAATCAAATTCCTGCTTAAAACACGACAAGCTTTTAAAGGATTTGAAATAGCACTGTGAGCTAAAGGTGTGATGATGAAACACAGAGGGAGAGGAAAAGAAGAGAGGAAGAATGAAGACGAAGAAATAAACGGAATATAAGAGATAAAGGAGGTTTACAGGCAGAGGAGACAAATAAAAAGAGAGACACACAAAGAATGGTAGAGAGAGAGAGAGAGAGAGAGAGAGGCATAGTTTGAAGCAGTGATTAATGGCATGTTTAATGTAAGCAGAGACAGCAGGGCTTTTACAAGTTCCACACTGGTGTCACTAGAAGGATACACACACACACACACACACACACACACACACACACACACACTACAGTTAAAAGGTACAGTCAACAATTTCATAGTTCACACAGTCACACACAGTTGGCACTGGTCCTTCTGATCCACATCTCCTTTGTTTCAATATATACAGAGTTCAAGTCATTCATTTCTAAGGCCCTGTCTACACGTATACAGATATTCATCTCTACGTTTTGGCCTCTCGTCCACACGCAAACGGAATTCTGGGTCACAAAAACGGATATCTATGAAAACGCCTTCACAGGTGCAGATTTTTAAAAACTCCACAAACTATCTATCTATCAAACGGAGCATTTGGGAAACGATGACGTCCTCTCCTCATTTCGTGCATGCCCGTTGTTGCTGTGTGTAATCAACAGGCGCCAGAAAACAACAACTACGATGGCGGACTACCGGCTTTTTGACGTTTTGTTAGCGCTGCATGGATTAATTACTACTTTACATTTGAAAAATGTTACAGTCACAGGAGGCCGAAGCAGGGAACACATTAAACATGTCGAGGCCGAATAGTGATTGAATGTGTTTCTGTTATTGTTATTATCACAATTGATATTGTACATTTTAAATTGTTTGTTTTATGTTTTTTTACACATTATGGAGATACATTATGCTCATTTTCAGATTCATACTTGTACTTTAGGTTTCTACTAGAACATGGTTACATGCTTTAAATGTTCAAAAACACATTATTTTTCTCATAGTGTCTGTCTAAAAATACCTGTATTCACCCTCTGTCTGAAACGCTCCTGTCTCTTTAAGAGAAGTCTGCTCTGATTGGCTTACGAGAAAAATATGGTGCCCCTTTTGCAAAGGTAGTTCTCAAGCTTTGGGCGGTATATTCTAATGGGCCTGCATGTGACATAGAAAGGGGAGACAAATCTGAATGGCTTGTTGAATCGCATGTTTTCTGATCTAGACAGCTCACAAAAAACTGACTGAGTTGTCTTATTTCACAGTTTGTGGGTTGGTAGGTAATCCAGATACCAGCCAACATGAGTTCTGAAAGCCTAAAACTGATCGAGACAGCACATTTTCTTCCCTTTTTCTGCTGACCCACAAGATCAAACAATCAAAAATAGAAAGAGAATATATTTATATTCACCTTGATTGTCTTTGTTCAGATTTTGCTCAACAAACCCAGCATCATGTATCACGCTAAATCTATGCGGTGAACTTTAGTAGTAGATTCCCACCGCTTGGGATTACCTCAGTGCAGCGCAGCCTCAGACAAGAGATCAATAGGGATTATCTGACACACTCAGGTATTCATGCAATGCTGATGAAACCAGTTCACATACACACACTTTATTTATCCTGACTCTGCAGCGAGTGGGAGCTGCGGGGACAACGAGGTACTTTAGAGACACACACACACACACTCACCGTGGACACATTTGCATGAGCGGAGGTACAATGTTTTTATTCAGGATTGGCTGTAGCGTGTAATGCAACTCTCCTGCATTCATTTCCACACCAATAACACTACATCTGTCTGTGTTCTCTTACGTGTGGTTTAGCAAGCACAAGTGAGTACACTCTGTTCCAACAGGATACATTTGGCAAAACAATCTGCTGTATTGCTTTACTGCAGAAAAGAAAAAGACAGAGAACACTGTTGTTTTTCTAAGTGAAAAACAGTTTCTTAGAAAGTTAGATGGGAAAGAGAATCAAGAAAATGACTTTCAAAATGTTTATCCTCCTCAGGGAATAGGAAGTCATGGGATTTATGGGAAATGTTGTCTTAATTTGACTTGAGAGTGCCTCAGCCATGCTATTGTGATTTTTTGTTTTTTTTGAAATACAGAAAGCCATGTTCAGTAAATCAATGCTGAAAACAATAGAAGAAAAAGTAGCGCCTTTAAACAAATATCCAATAGAATAAAGAGTAGAAGCCGGAGACACTTGCCTTGACAGCTGCAGTGACGGCGGCGCTGGCTGCGATGCTCAGTCCCTGCTTGCCAAAGTTGACCATGGTCTCATAGCTCCTCTCTTTGGCCTGCACAATATACTCATCTATTTCCTGCAGGGGAGACAATCAATAACGGTTCTAGTAGACAGTTTAATCGAGTGCAAAATAGTGTGTCTATAATATTCTCAACGACGGACGAATGGATGGATGGATGGATGGATGGATGGATGGATGGATGGATGGGTGAGCTTACCCTCTCTCTGGAGGACAGCAGAGGGTGCAGACACTTCCTGTATATGAGACTTGCTCCTCTGGTGTAGGGGGACAGCAGCCAGATCACAAAGGCTATCTTCAGCTCATAGTACAGAGGAAACCTGGACACACACACACACATACAGCAGGAGCATCCCGACATTAATAAGGGCTGATATTAAAGCTTCAGTAGGAAACAAGTTTTTGGCATCATTGGCCACAAATTCCATAATAACCTTTCAGCATATTGTAATTCAAGAGTTCGGAGAGAAAACTAGACTTCTGCACCTCCTCATGGCTCTGTTTTCAGGCTTTAAAAAATCTGATGGGAGACTTTGACCAATCACAGGTCATTTCAAAGAGAGAAAGCGTTCCTATTGGCTGTGCTCTTGTTGGTGGGCGGTGCTTGATATTCCCTCAAGAGATCTCAGCATGGCTGACGGGTCCCAAACTTTCTCATTTTACAGCTAAACAGTACACTACAAGATGTTTCTGAAAACATTCGAGGGGAGAAATAGGCATTACAGTAACAGAATGTTGATTCATGTTTGATCAGCGCTGCCTAGTTTGACCGCTTGGTTCGCGAGTGATTGGCAGCTGCTCAGAGACGGCAGCTGGACGGCAGACTCCAGATCAGCTCTGGTTGGTTGTTTTCCTCCGGTCTGTGAAATCTTGCAGATGCCGTTAGGAGCACCAGAGGACACAGAGGCACATGATTTTTTTCAGATTACCTGTCTCTTGTACTACTGTCAGGATAAAGTGACCGTTTTAGAAAAATAACTTTTTTTGAATAATATTTGCTCCAAGTCTACCCACTGCAGCTTTAACTCTAGTGGAGTATTAGTCCTTTTCTACAACAGGAACCAATGTTACTAAAGATGTAGCCGTTGCCATGGCTATCATCCTTCTGCTTTGTGGTGTTCTTGATTTGGGCACCGCTCCGGAGGTGCAGATTATTAAAAAAAAAAAAGGATCACAATGAGCAAACAAAGAAAATGCTGAAGTAGTTGGACGGCGCTCCGGGCCATTTGATTTGCTTGTGCCACTCTTGCATAAAAGTGTGTTTCACTTTCAAATGGTGTTTCCCACAGCGCTATCTTCCGTGATTGGGGCTTAGAGTGCATCCACACGTGTGGACACAATGTTGAGTGGAATACAGAACAGACTGTCAATCCCACTCAGGACATCTCAACTTCCCCCACATTGCACCTTTTAAATCTTTGAGTACATGTGTTCTTTGAGGTTCAATTCACAATAAATGGCTTATGCTGTGTTCAGACCAAGAGCGAGGCGAATTTTCGCCTCACTTCACTCACGTGAGTTTGACCGCCAGTATTATTTGTGTTCATTCATGCTAGACGTGCGGGAGAGGAGAAGGAGCTTGTCTTCACGGATACCAACAACTTTTCTTTCCTCCATTTCCGCCATCAACCATGGAAGAAATAACCACTGGTGCTGCAGAAGTCCCAGATACTTCGGAAAACCAAACGCCGCCGTGTCTGGGTTCATAACATCATCCGGCGGCGAGCTGTATTCACTGTATCTAGCAAGCCACATGTCACTACTGTGGTATAAACCCAAAATAAACGCATTGTGCTGTGATTTAATTGCAATAAACAGATCAAAAGGATGGCGAATTAACTACATAATAATGCCGATTTGTAAAAAGTCTGAATTCATGCTTTGTCAGGCCTGTCAGCAGGACGACAAGCAAACAACTTTTAAATTGCTTGTTTTCTGAATGGAGTTCCTATCGATCAGTGCCAGGCTATGCAGTTGCTCCATCAACATAACGTCATCTAGACATAAATACGGCAGCGACGTTGTGGTTTCTACCATGGACAGTCTGAGGTTTATACACAGAGTTTTGTCCGGTCTCTGTACAGATAGGATGTACTATCGTAGCTCTGGGTGACCAAAGACAGCTACAACAGTCCAGTCCAGTTGTACATCTGAAACATCACGGTTTGTAAATTACAGTGGATACACAAGAAAAAAAACCTCACACCAAATACTCACAGAGTTTAAGTGTTTAACTTTAACTTTTAACTTTATTAAGCTCCTATTTGTGTTCCCACATATTCTTTCATCTGTCACGCATTACTGCAAAGCCTTTCTAATTACATTATAACAAAAGAATTCCATACTGCAACATAATTAATATCAGCAAGGGAATTTCCACTGGTGATAGAATCATCCCATCACCACATCACAGAGTACATATGAGAGAACAGTTGAAACAATGTGTGTTAGATGATAATGATTAAGTAAGAGATTGTTGAGTGCATATTTCTTACGTAGGTGTTATCTGAGATACGACCATAATGTGTAACTCACCATGCCAGTGTTAGGTCGGTGATGGTCTCCACCACGGTGTAGAGGGCAAAGACAATCCAGTACATCATCCATCGCACCTACACAGACACACACACACACACACACACACACACACAGAGAGAGAAAGAACACTTAACAATAGAGCGCCACTCTTGAGGAAATCACCACCTGCTTTATATGGAACAATAAGCGGCCAAGTTTCCGCCTGGGAACCTTTAGCCGTACGCTGCTGGCAGCATAAGAGATGCTTTTCAGGTTTATACCTGTTGCCTTTTGAGAAGGTGTTTGTTCAGTGTTCATACAGTGTAATATAGAAGTGTTTGAATTGTTCTTCATTTTAGTCTTTTTATTCTAGATCTGGGTACAAAAAGGATCAAATGCAAGTATGGTTTGACTGGAGAAGTTTTCATACTACTTGGTATTGGGTTATTTCTACTTAAATATCTCCTCAGAAAGAGCGCAAGGAACGCCATTCACTGTTTCTCAACAACAGCAACAGTTGCAGGTGTTCTCATTGTTTGCGCTTTGAAAGGTCAGCGGCAAAGAGGTCAAAGTTTAAATAATTTGAACTTTGAGCGCAGCACTTGGTGGGGATTTCGGGCGATGCACCACCCCAAGGGTGGCGCTCTCCGCATAGGAAAACAATGGCACAGCCAGCGCAGAGCGATTGATCATGTGTAGACTGCTTAACAAGTGCAACTTGTCCAACTTGTCCAACTTGTCCAACTTGTCCAACTTGTCCAACTTGTCCAACTTGTCCAACTTGTCCAACTTTTTGCTCCAGCTAGCACGGCTGGTTCTAGCTTTTTCGGGCATTTTTACTCCTAGAAAAATATATTTTTTATTTAACTTAGCTGCATTGTTCAACATCAAAATCAAAACAAACATGCAAATTATAAATAAACCAATAAAATGACTTTTTAGAATATAAACAATGTTTTGGATAAATTCTAAATTGATGAGAAAAAATAAAATCGCTTTTGATGTTCTATATATTTTAAAAGGTCAATTTTAAATGATTAACTAATGACAACAACAACGATTTTAAATTCGGGACGGTCCACACTCATTTCGGGATGGCTTATGTTGTTTTCTGGGAGGGTGGTGAAAAAGGTTAGTTGAGAGCCCTGATAGAATGAAAAGAAAATGTGTTAAGAGTTGCAGAATTGGAGGTTTATATGGTATTCTTCTCTTTTCGTTCTCCTTTTATCCTCAACCTCTTTCCCTCTCCGGCCAGTCGTTGTGAAACAGAGCTTTAGAGAGATTTTTCTCTTTCTCTCTCTGCCTTCATGCTAGTTTCTTCTGTCCTCCCTGCCCTCTCGTCTCCCTCCGTCCGTCCCTCTTTAAGGGCTTTCCAGGCTCTTCTGGCTGGATTTCCATATCAAAGCCAGCGGTAGACGGTGGCAGGCGGGCAGACGGTCACATGGCAGGCTGTGGTATTAGCCAGACCCGGCCGCTGCCGCATGACTGAACACACACTGACACTAGCTAATGAAATGTCAGTGTGTGTATGTGTGTGTGTGTGTGTGTGTTTGTGTGGATGAGTGAGGGAGTAAAGTCTGTGTTTGAAAGAGGGAGAACAACAGAGAGACACTAAACACAGACACACACATTCACCTGTCTCTCACACACACACACACACACACACGCCTGCAGTCTGACTCCTATTACTGCTGGACTGGTTAATTGGTGACCTCATAGTGAACTCCCCCCCAACACACATACACACACATACACAAAGAGGCTCATGGAATGATAAATGTAAAGAGGAGAGAGAGTGACACAGAGCCGGTGAGATGGAGAGGACATCTAATTTATATGTTTCAATCCACTTCTGCCTCCACTGCTTCCGTCTCTCTTCTACCTCTCCCTTTCATCTTCCACTCCATACCGCCTTCTTTCTCTCGGTCTCTTACAGCACTTTTGTTCCCTCTGTCCCTCCCTCCTTCATCTCATCAGTAGGGAGGACATTAAGACGTGACCTCAGTGAAATATACAGCAGCCATTTTGCCTTCCTGAGGCAATAGCAGACATTTACTGGCCCCGTCTGTGAATAACTGCCTTCCATTAAAAGAGAAAGGGAAAAAAAAGAAAAAACACCTGACATCAGCTCTTTACAGCCACTGGGCCCACTGGTAATGTTAAACCTGGTAGACAGAGCATGAAGGTAGACAAGTTTCATTCAGCGAAATAACTTTAATATATTCAAAACGAGTAAATATTGTTAATATTAGTTTTTCTTTTAAAATGGAACCAAAGTGTCAATTTAAATGCAAAAATGGCTCATTATTGATTTATCAGCAGAATATTTTTTAGTTTAATAGTTTGGTCTCTACTACCCATCGCAATTTCCCAAGACCTAAGCTGACATATTCAAATTGCTTGTTTTGTTGAGCGATTGATCACGTCTACAAAAGAGTTTCCTAATGGATGCAACGTAAATGGAAGTAGAAAGAGTGCATTAAAACAATTAAGGCAGCCAGTCAAGATCTCAAATAACAAGGAAACCCATGGTGGTGTATGTATGTCAAAAATAATGTATCAAATTACCCGTCAACTCTTTGTGTTAGCATGTCTTTACTTTCAAAGACATTATTCTCCAGTGGCAATTGGGAACTAGTAGACTTTTTGGCGGGACTGCAGAGGGTCAGCTCTACGAACGCAGAAGTCCGTCACTGACTGAGTGATGAAGTTACACGATTGGTCAGCTGAGGTGTTGGAGTTTCCTCATTGGCTGTTGCTCTTTCAAAAATGAAAAGGCGGGAACAGTCTTTTGTTTACGTTTTTCAGAGGGGTAGGTCAGCGGTTCCATTTCCACCAGATCCGGTGACGGAGGGTGTCTCAACGCTTTCCTGTCATTTCCTATGGAAAGCAGGAGAAGCAGTCGCCCAGTGCATTGTGTTGTGGCGACTTGGAGAGGGTCTGTATTTGCATAAAGTTGAAAAATCTCAATTTATGAGCCTGAGCCTGTGCAGCGCGACGCGTCCGGCTCACGAAACTTGGACTAAGCTGTCAAACTAGGCGATCTTGTTCTAAAATGAAAGGAGATTCAGAAGTCGATTTTGGTGGATTGTTTCGACGAAATAACAGAAAGTTTACGAGCAGGCCGCCGTGTTGTTTCCTGTTTGAGGGACCAATCAGGTGCATTCCACGATAGGGTACGTCACCGCTTGAATGGCCAGTTGAGTGGAGCAGCGCGTCCCCTAGTGTCCTCACCGGACCTGATGGACATGTAGCGCTGGATTTAACATTATAGACATGACCACTGACTATTAGTGGAACAATTTAGCCACAATTTCACAGACAGACAGACAGACAGATGCTCGGTTCTGAGCGCGTCTTGTTGCCCTAATCGTCTACCTAAGGCATGAGTAAGGGCTGGATATACTCCAAAATAGACCTGGACAACAGACACCATATTACATTTCTGTTTATGCAACATTTGGGTGTCTGCATACACACACACACGTGTTCAAACATGTTTGTCGGCGTGGATATAGGCAGATGACAGCGTTTACATCATGCAGACACTTGTGGCCATGCACAATGCAGAAAGTATAATTGTTATTAAGTTATTAAACCATCTGCATGCACACGCAAATAGATGAAAAGGAGGGTCTAAATGAATACTGAAGAATGCTGTTCCCCAGTTAATACAATCTCAACACTTCCTCCATGACAACCTGATCAATTTAGTATTTACACAGCATTACTCGATCAGTAGTGAGAGTCAAAAAAGAGTCGTGTTATACCCACCGCTGCTGTTTTACATTAAAACCCTCCCAGCATAACCCCTCCCTTTCCTGGTAGACTTTTAATTTAAAACATATGTAGGACGTTTGGAGTCTCGTTGAGAGTTGCTTTACAGCGATTGATTGAAAAAAATAGAAAGGGGTTGGGGGGGGGATTACCAGCGGCTACAGTGTGTGGCTGGTATTGTTTTCAAATTGTGAGTCTGTGAGTCATCAAGGCAAATGTGGTCGTGGAGACACCTATTGTAGCAGGAACTACCACAGAGGAGGTTTTGAGTACTTTGCCAGGTGTTTATATGTGTGTGTCTGTCTGTCTGTGGACAGATATTGTCACCGCGATAGAGTTAAAACCTTGCAAGATGAAGTCAGGAAACTTTACAGGCATGTACTTGAGATCAAAGTGAAGGTCGAGTTTGAAGATGGGTGTGGTCCGACCAAGGATGCTGAAGATATGGCGTCATGGTTGATGCTATCCCATCGCAAAATGGTCTCTAGTTTAAGTTTCCTTTAGCTTAAAGGTTAACATTTATATGAAATATATAGGGTTGTCAATTGATTAAAATATTTAATCACGATTAATCGCATGATTGTCCATAGTTAATTGTGATTAATTGTAAATTAATCGCACATTTTATACCTGTTCAAAATGTATCTTAAAAGGGAGATTTGTCAAGTATTTAATACTCTTATCAACATGGGAGTGGACAAATATGCTGCTTTATGCAAACATACGTATATATTTATTATTGGACATCAATTAACAATGCAAAACAATGACAAATATTGTCCAGAAACCCTCACAGGTACTGCATTTAGAATAAAAAAATACACATATCTTGAGGTCAGAGGTCAAAGGGACCCCTTTGAAAATGGCCATAATAGTTTTTCCTCGCCAAAAAGTAGCGTAAGTTTGGTGCGTTATTTAGCCTCCTTCACGACAAGCTAGTATAACATGGTTGGTACCGATGGATTCCTTAGGTTCTCTAGTTTCAATTGATGCCAGTCACTCTAGCTTTAAAACTGCGCCCGCTACAACCTCCGAAAGATTGGCGGCCTGTCTCATTTTTAAGAGGTTAATTAAATATCGCGTTAAAGAAATTGGTGACGTTAACGTGTTATTATCGCGTTAACTTTGACAGCCCTAGCAAAATATTGTTTCACGACTGAGAAAACTGATCTGCCTCAACAGTAAATGTATCATAAATCAAAATAATCTAATAATTTCTGTGTTCATTAATGTCGGCATTAAAGCTGACACTTCATCTTAGTCAGTCCGGAAGCAGAATGTCCTTGAAAAATAAGAGGGCTTGTCTAAATTGACACACAAAATAAATAAATAAATAAATACACTGTAACCACAATCAGATCTTGCCGCTTTCTGTGGTTTAAGCGGTAACAACACGGGCCATCAGATAAGCCTGCTCAAGTCACGCTGCGATCCAGACCGCTCAGCATAGAGCCCCATTTGTCTTAAACAGAGTGGAGTCAGACAGTGTAGCCTAGGGGTCAAAGGCTTTAACTGCCCTCATTCAACACTTTATCATTCCCCGTGTCAACGGTGGATAGGTATCAGAGATGTAGCGAGGGATAGCGGACGGCAATGAATGCGTGAAGGAAGAATGGATCTATGGAAGGAGGGAGAAGAGATTGGTTGTACTGGTTTTACTTTTACTACAGGTGAGAGTGTTCAACAAGACACTGACTAGGAGACATGTCTGTCAACATGTACGCACAGGAATACACGCTGTAATAATAATAATAATAATAAGTAATAAAACATGAAGAAGAGGGCTGGGCCTTTGAAATGAATGTTTGGAGCCAACTCCGTCATGAACTGGAGTAACCTCTGGCAGGGCGTGCTGCAGCTCCAGTCACATAAAAGCAGCCACAGGCCTGTTTGAGCTGCAGAATAGCTGCTCTGTTCCAACATATATACATGACATCCTTCGCCATATGTGCTTCAGGGCGTGCTTAATGAAAAACTAAATTCAATCTTGTGAATTTGTTTTGGTTAGATGATCGTGAAAGGCTGGAGGCGTATTTGCAAACAGCAGTAGATGCTGCTCCTAGCTCCGTCCTCTAGTGAGATCCAGTCTTCATTCAGTGACTCAGCGCTCCTCTTGACATTTTCTGAAGGGGGCACCGAGTGCTAAGTGTGCAGCTGAGGTCTTGCTTCCATCCAGAGATAAAAAGGTTGGGTCGAGTTAGAAGTAAAAATCGTACACTTTGAGCTGGAGGAACTAAATCCTCAGTAATCTTCCTCTCCTTGCCAACTTCCAATTGTTTCCACGGGCTTTAGACTCTGCGACTGACGACGACAACAACAAGATTCATCGATGACTTTGATGGAACAACTCTGCTGGCGGACTGGGGGTTTGAGGCAAAGAACGTATATCGTTGAAAGCCAATTGTTCCTTCAATTGCAACATCAGCACCCAGCAGCAGAGCTACGCTTCCGCTATTTTGGACAGAAAGCGACCAGTAAAACGTCCGCCTACAAAGTGCTGTACAAAAGTAAAACTAAATGATTTCTATTCTGTTGTCATATTTAATGTCTCTACTGAAATCGCCTGTGTTGGACATACAAATATTATAAATATGCATATTATTATAACTATTTACTTACTTACTTAGACGGATAAAGTGAGCGATGGACATAAATGGAAGTTAGAAAAATCCAGCACACAGATTTTGAGAGCAATCTCAAACTTTTTCATGTCAGGGATCAAAAATGGAATCCAACAGACCACAGAACCATGGATGTAGAAGAGGTTGTGTCCTGTGCTTTTGCCCTGCGTGTTAGTAAATAGCCTACAACTCCATTAAATCTTGCTACTAGCACTACTAGCTACTGGCCAATAGTTGGTTATTTGGGAACAGAGACGTTAATACAGCCACCACGGTACAGGCTTACAGCATACAGCCCATGGGTGTATTATAAGATAATAAAAATGATGAATTACAGCCAATATATCCATTATTACAGCCGCATACAGCTAGCAGGAAGCTGGCAGAACCGAATATGTCATATGAGCGTGCAGGGCGGTGCAGTCCCGTGGGTCTGATGCACGTTCATTATGCCGAGGAAAATAACTCTGGATTCAGCTGTTAGTTCCTTTTACAACTTTTATGGACATAATGGTTTAAATGAGGGATATTTAAGTATTTCATACTGGGAAGTTGATTTACCTAAAAAAAAAATGATCCTCTGATTTACAGACGTCTCTTTATACATCCATGGCCACAGACTCGTTGGCGTTTTCAGTCCAAAATGGCAGCAGCGCTACTGCAGCGCCACCTAGCAGCTGTTGTGAAAAACGCACCAGAGTTTCATCTCTTTGCTTCTATAGCTTTTTTTTACTGCTTGATACAGAAGGAAAACCTGCATGGTTCTCATTTTCAAGGACTAATCCAGTGTTTTCACATTAATTACCTACAGTCTAGGTAGACCTGCCACAGTTTCATAATGAATCATATATACTTTTGCACTTCTCAACGGGTGGGGTCCGCACGGTCTGCCCGGGGGATTAAACTCAAGTGGTCAGGGCCCGCTGCTCGGTATGGGAGGATCTCCTCGTGGTACCTCTCCCCAGCTCTGACTGGGACTTGCCGGGCGAATTTCCTCCGTGATGATGTGGCTCTAGGTCGGCTTGGAAAGGCCCAGGTTGAATGAGGCTCACGGATCCGGCCGTGAGCTTTACAGCACCCCCTCCCACAAACCTCGACTGTGCGCGATATTCATTTTATCAATATTGCCCGTGCTACCTTGTAGCATCGGTAATGTTACTGGTTACCTTACAAGCATTGAGTGAAAAGAGAAATATTGGTGGAGTGATAACGTTCCACAGTTGCACACTCAATAGAGCACAAATGGCCATGTGGTGTTTTAGCATGTTAGAAGCATTCAAACTGGACTTGAGGTACCTACAGATCTCCATTTCCAGAGTTGTTCGGAGAAATTGTTAGGTGATTTACCTATACCAAACCAGCTTGATGCAACAAAGAAGTGGACCTGAGGATCGGTAACAGCAGAGATCAAGCAACAGAAGCAGACTGTGAGGAAAAACAAAGAGGAGGAGGCTGAAAGCAGAATCACAGTGTACTGCGTCTGAATCTTAGAGTTGGTGTGTTGAAGCTGTGTGTGAATGTGTTACTAACTCAGTGGACTGGGATTTCACTCTCACTGACATTACTTACATCAGCCGACTCCACCGAGAAAACACCTCCAAGCACTTACGTCTACGTGCATGTAAAGGTTCCAATCAATACCAGAATTCAAATGGGCGCAAGTCACATTCTGCTGTCAATGATTTTGGAGAGTACAACCAATGTCTACAAACAGAGATGTCTCTTTCCCTAAACTGAATGCTGTCATCGGGAGTTTCATGTTCCATCAAAATGACTGTCATGACGGGCTTCCAGCTGGGAGTTCAAAACTTGGCAGTAAAATAATTCCATTAAACGGAGATAGAGGAATTAAGGCGGTCCCTCTGCTGCTCAGTTCAAATGTGCTAAAAACTGAGCTGTAAAATCTCAGGAGAGACTCGTGGGTACCCATAGAACCCATTTTCATTCACATATCTTGAGGTCAGAGGTCAAGGGACCCTTCGTCGCCATGCCAGTTTTTCCTCACCAAAATTTAGCACACGTTTATTTCTTCTCGACAACCTGGTGTGACATGGTACTGATGAATTCCTCAGGTTTTTTCTAGTTTCATATGATGCCAGTATCTTCATTCTAGCTTTAAAACAACTGAGCCCGCTACAACCTAAAAATCGCAAGTTGCGTTAATGCGTTAAAGATATCCGTGGCATTAAAACAAATTTGCGTGAACGCGTTATTATCGCATTAACTTTGACAGCCCTATATTTTACTAATGAATATGGTGAATGCAACAACAGGCTTCAGGGCAGTGAATATTCAGAGTAGCTGGTAACTTTGGCTGGTTACCAAAAAACCCTCAAACCCTTTGCATACACATGTAAGTTTATGGGTGTACGTGCGTGCGTGTGTGTGTAGTAGAATCACATTAAAATCAATCCATGTACATACATGCCGAGGGATGCTCATGTACTTACATATTCCTTGACATTTTTTGTCTTGACGGCTTTGTAAGAGTAGTAGGCAGGATACAGAGTCCCGAAAAACAGCCTGCAGAGAAAGAGAACACACAACATGAAGCATATCATTTCTATTATCACAATGTTAAATAACCCCAATTACCCTAACATTTCCCTAATGTTCTCAACACTGTGACAACACGGACATCCCTGCCTGAACGCTGTAGAGTGTTCTCACGTTGATGCGTCACAGTGGGCTACCTCCGGGTCTGAGAAATGAAGCCAAAGCTGAAGTGCCTTAAACCTGCATTCTCTCTAATAGCCAGCAGGGGGCGACTCCTCTGGTTCCAAAAAAAGAAATCTGATTGTATCGAAGTCTATGAGAAAATGATCCTACTTCTCACTTGATTTATTACCTCAGTAAACATTGTAAACATGAGTTTATGGTCTCAATCGCTAGTTTCAAGTCTTCTTCAATACAGCATGATGTTCATTTAGTAAATTATGGTCCCATTTAGAGTCAAATAGAGTAAAGTAAAATAAATTAAAGATGCTTAGGATATACTAATGCGCAGACCTTTTGAATACAGGCCTATATGTGACGGATAGGAATTTGTGCTGGTGGGTTTTCACATGGTTAGAGAAACATCGATAAATGAAATTGCTCTGTTTACAGTTTAAAGCCTGCAGTTGGCCGCCTTGACTGTCTGGTTTCCCCACACACTCGTGAAGGGGATTTTACCCTCAAACCAAAATGGCAGTAGAGCGTAATCCAAAGTGTACGGAGGCTTGGATGCAAAAAATTGTGATTTTCCAGTTAAAAGCCATCATCTGTTCCTGCAGAACAATCTGGGGAACTTATTTATATCCTGCTATGAGCGGGTGTTGGGATCTGACCCAGAGTCTGCAAAACCACTGGAACACAAGACAATGACTCAATGTTTCCCCCTGTAATCTTGTGCAGCGGCAGTGGTTTAGGGGTAATGTGGGGTTTGGTTCCATGTCTGGTCCAGTGCAGGTTTCAACACTACCTCAACATACTGCAATCTTCTTTTGCACTTTCGATACACACAGTGTTTGCTATGTACAAATATACATTGTTTGAATTTCAGCCTCTTTAGGATGAGGTGTTTTTTTGCACTGCACTGCTGTTTCTAGGTGGTTTTGTCTTCCCAGCCCTGCTAACTGCACAGCCACTCTTTCATGTATGGGGAAACTAAATGGAAACATTATAATGCATTATTTTCTGGGTATCAGTAGATTATACAAAAGAGCTATGAGACATTGAGAGCTTAGAACAGTAAGACTCAAACAGTTTATGTTAAACCAATCAGTGAAATAGCTTAGAGGGCATTTATTTAATTGAAAACATCACAACACTGCCTCAGGTTGCATTCACTTGTTCTATAATAATATGTTTGTTTATTGTTGCACCCAATATACACTGAGGCCCCATTTACACTTGTCATTTCAAGTGTCTCATATCGGGAATAAATCTAGATATGATTTTATACACTTTTATATTTACACTAGGGCTGTCAAAGTTAACGCGATAATAACACGCTAACGCAAATTGGTTTTAACAACACCCATTTCTTTAATGCATTAACGTGATCGATCTTTCAGAGGTTGTAGCAAGCTCAGAGTGAAGATACTAGCATCATATGAAACTAAAAAACCTAAGGAATCCATCGGTACCAACCATGTCATACTAGTTTCTATGGGTACCCACGAGTCTCCCCTTTACAGACATGCCACACTTTATGATAATCACATGCAGTTTGGGGCAAGTCATAGTCAAGTCAGCACACTGATACACTGACAGCTGCTGTTGCCTGTTTTTCATGCTAAACGCAGTACCTGTGAGGGTTTTGTGTTGTTAATTGATTTCCAATAATAAACATATACATACGTTTCCATAAAGCAGCATAATTGCCCACTCCCATGTTGCTAAGAGTATTAAATACTTGACAAATCTCCCTTTAAGGTGCATTATGAACAGATAAAAATGTGCGATTAATTTGCGATTAATCGTGATTAGCTATGGACAACCATGTGATTAAGTGTTAGCAAGCTGCTTCCTAGTATACTTTACTTTATACTTTATTGTCAGACAGGTCTGAAATTTGTTTTGCATAACAGCAGCTCCGTTTGCAACATCACAGAAAGGACAAAGACAATAAACAAGGATACAAACATTTAAACATTACAATCACAGAAGACAATATTCAGGGCCCTTTAACGCACATTTGATCTGGGATTAGGCTCCATATTTAGTTTAAGGATTGACTGATGCAAAAAAAGAGTGCTTCAGTCTAACCTTATTAAATCGTGGAACCCTGTATCTCCGATTCGATGGTAACAGTTGATATTCACTGTTCAAAACATGATTGGGGTTAGAGACGATGTTGTTAGCCAGCCTTACGATGTTATTATGATAGGCTGATTCATAGAGTTTCTCAAGGGGTTGACCTACTATCTTTGAGCAGATTTTCATTTGTTGGAGCAGTTTTGACTTTAAAGTAGTTGACAAATTATTGTACCATGTAGTATAACAATACTGCAGGACACTCATATCTACACATCCATCAGTTACGAAGCAACATTATCATTCACTAGGAGTGGTGTTTGTGTCCACATGATGAGTCCAATATTCTCTCTCTTTTAGCTCAGTGTTTGGTCTCAACCACCTCCTGAGGGAAAAATATCCATCTCTTTAGCTGCTAAATGCTCCACTATGTTCACCAGCTAGTCTCTAACTGGGTCTGTCTGCTGTTTGATACAGAGCTTTTCTCTGAAAAACAGCAACCAGCAAATCTGCAGTCTTTGCTGTGAAACTGAACCAAAAGCAGTGAAGCCAATTCTAAAAAATAATTGGTCTCTTTTGAACAAATAATATGGACGTCCGTATGCAGAGGTGTTACAGATGTATTATTATTGTAGTCTTCACCTGAATGGGTGAGATAAACGCCACAATTATGGATAAAGGATGACCTCTTACAGTGAGAGTGAGATTATAGGTCTTTGTATCTACTGTACATCATCTACTGAAATACACAGCTCTCTTTCTATACACACACACACACACACACACACACACACACACACACACAAAGCTCCAACAAAAGAATGAAAATCCACACCCTCGCTCACAGACACAAGTAACAAGGGCAGTTTGTCCACCCTCTCTGTTCTAAGCTGCACACCATATATTTCTCCCTGACAGAACTGTGTGTGTGTGTGTGTGTGTGTGTGTGTGTGTGTGTGTGTGAGAGAGAGAGAAAGAGAAAAAAACGAGTAGATGAGTTTATAGCAGGGCACTCCTTCCCTCCAATCCCTCTCTCTAACATTCTTCTGCTCCCCTCTCTCTCCTCCCCCCACACACTGGTCTTGCCATGTCTGCAGCACAGTGTGTTCTCTGCAGATCTGCCTGGGATGCATGCTGGATCTGTTCAGCAGGAATACACAGCGACTGCGACCATCACTGCTGCTACTAATTGGTAGAATTCCAAGAGCTTTTCGCAGGTTTCAAGTTTAATCGGGTTATAGAGATGTTTACAAAACAACTCACACGTTATTTTTAGATGGCGTGCGTCTATAATTTCGCACTAAAATGTGTTGTAGATTGTAGGGCTGGGATGATCCAACTATCTACCGATTGGATGCTATCACGATACTTGGGTGCCGATTCGATATGTATTGTGATTTTTAAGTATTGCTTAAGTATTTTTAGGTATTAACTTTTTAAACACTAGACCGTGGGAAAAAGTTGAATCATACACTTCTAGGGACTTTTTCAGCATGTATGTAGTCAGACATGTCCTGAAGAAAAATATATCAGTCATTGTCAGGAATTATTTATAAATTTTTTCAGCAACCCAAAAATCAAAGAATAAAAGACATTTCCCTCACAAATTAGTGGTATTTTCTTTTTAATTTATAAGAGACATGTAATGTTTTATACTTCTGGTGAATATAATCCAATCAATCTTATTTCCATAGATGTATTTTGTAGATACAGTTCCCTTTGTTAACACCTTATTTTGAAAACCGGACGTAGTCACACGTGTATACGTCCTCTAACTTCTCCAAGGTCGTCTCCAGCTCTCTCGTCAGCTCTGTTCTCTTTATACATCCATGGTCAGCTCCATCGGGGCCGTTTGAATGCATTTAACATAGATGTCAATATATGGGTACTCTACAGTTGTAGCGTCGGCCCATTTGACCACAGAGATGAGAGCGTCGGCCGGCTCGAACGCACATTACTGCAATACGATAACGTTTCCTGACAGAGTTAGCATGCAGCTTTAGCTCTGCTTTTCCTGTCAATGTGTGAAACCCAAAGTGTTTCCATACTTTACTGGATGTGTAGTGTTTACCACGCTGGATTTAAAATGTGAGGGTGCAGGTCGTATCCACGCGGACCCTCCGCTGTTTTGTACTTCCTCGTTTTGACTCGCTGCGGTTTGTTTTGGTCGATGGATATGGAACGGATATGACGTCACGTTACTCAGACTACAACAATAAAAGCGGTAACTTCTTTCTACCTACGTATCGACTCAAATGACGCAAATATATTGATTCTGGCATTAAAAAAATCTATTTCAAAATCATTAAAAAAAAACAACTTTTTTTCCCCCACCGTAGATTGCAATTCAGGACAATCCAAGATGATGTGAAAAATCACCTGATTGCCCCTTTAAAGCCGGTGATATCACTATATCAGTACATCAATGTGTTTTTGACAAACGGAGGTACCTCATCACATTAATACAAAAATCCAATAAAGTCCATCAGTGCCATAAAGCAGTCCTGCTCAATGATTTACAACACTGCCTGCAAGGGGTGTAACACAACCAGAGATATAACGGGAAAGATATCATGGTATAAATATAGTAACATCTCTGACAGTTGTAGTCAAAGAAATACACTGTAAAAGGTGTACTGCACTTGGGTACAATGATGACATGGACAGTTAGGTGTCCCTGGATTACCTCAGTCTCCCCGTAAATGACTTAACTGTTCTCAAGACTGACTGAAAAACTGAGCGTAAAATGTAATTACACCTCTCAACTGGTAATACCCGATGTCATTCTGAACGGGATCAAGATGGAATGAAAAAAGAGAGGGAGAGGGGAAAGAAAGAGAGAACTTGGAGGAGGCATGATCTTACTTAGGGCAGTCATGCTGGCAAACTGGACTGGCAGACGTGAGCTGCTGGATTTAAACTGACCCAGTATTTAAACTGGCATCGGGAGGAGAGAGGAGCCCTTGCTGCTACTGTAAAAGGACCCCGACACACCAAAGCCGGCTTCTGTGCCTACCTGCATGCAAAAAGTTGCAACTGACACTGTACCATTCTGTGTAGCTTTGCACTGCCACTGTCGGCCCATGGGCTTTTGCTTGTGGAAAAAGAAAATAAGCCACACGTAGATCTGGAACCATGAATGTAACCTCATAATATAATATAACCCCATGCAGGAACTCTTAAATCTTAACTTTTTTTAACCTTTTCTTCTATTTGCTGGCTTCACAGCTTATCGGTGAAAGACAGGAACAGCTTGAACAGTGATGTTACACTCTGTTCAAAAGATTACACAGAGATTTCAGCCTGTTGTTTGACCAACAAATCAGAAGTGTGTCTGAATACCTATTGGGTAAAATTCCCCTGCTGCCATCAGGACATCGTTGACCTTTGCCTGCTTATAAAAATAATCATTAGTCCAAGTCCTTCATTCCGTCTGATACCAATGCTTTAGGGCTTCTTTAACGCTTCAGAGCCATCGTTTTATGTGCTATCCCCAGTTTATTGTATGTGTTCTCATGATCTGCAATGCAAATTCCCTCATTGGGATAAATAAAGCTCTTATCAACTGAACTGAATTGATCTGCCCACTGACTACGATTGGTTCCAGCTTCACTTTCATTCCTAAAAAACATGATTATGGATGTTAAAATGTGTTGTTCGTGGGTTAAATATAAAATAAATCCCAAAAATAAATAAATAAATAAATAATGTAAAAATAAATATATAAATAAAATAAATACATTTAAAATTCATAAAAAATAAATACATAAATAAATAAAAGTGGAAATGAAACAGAAGAGTAAATAAAAAAGGGAATTAATACAAAGGTAAATAAATAAAAAATTAAAACAAAACAAAAATATAAATTTATGTCACATTTGATCAATTAATGAATGACTACATTTATTTGTTATATTATTTTTGCTACTTTTAATGGCATTTTCTTTTTTTATTTATCCAGTCATTTATTTATTTATTAATTTATTTTTGATTTTGGGAGATTCCATCCTCCATAGTCTACAAGGTTGTTCACACCCTCACCTTAACCTGAGGATGGCCATTTGTGGTCATACATTGAGTCCATGCAGAATTAAAGAAGAACTGGGAACTTTGGGCATTTTTTTTCGTTATGTTTGTTGAGCTTTTTGTTACCCAGCACCAAAAAATGGATGGATGTGTGTGTGATTGCCCAACGTGTAGTCTGTTGTGTCACAGCAACAAGCTATGACTCTATGACTGCCTTATCTGACACAGTCACTATTTTAAAAGACAAAAATACCATGTAGTCTGATCGCTGCATATTAATAACGGTCTTGTTTTAGCCCGACCACCATATGGTTTGGATTTCAAATCTGAGGGGGCGTTGATATGCCGAGCAACTGTAAAAGATGCATTGATACCCTGGTCTCTACTTGTCTGCCACGACCCTGACATGGCTGCACAGGGGGGGGATGAGTGAATGAGCTACTTTATAGGAGCATGGACTCCTTCAATTCCAGTTTAAATGATAAAAAGGTGGAGGATTTCACAATGAAAGCAGCTTACAAACACACACACAGACACACTGTATATAGTCATCTGTGACCAGAGTCCCCTTCAGCGGCGGGCAAGCCGCCAACAACCACAGCAGTTTATTTTCCTGCTGTTGCTATAGAAACAGCAAGGCTGCCAAAGCTCGCATGCTCGCTCTTCATGTCTCCATCTCGCTGGGCTTTATTTGCATGAACGTAGAGAACAATAGTGCTGAACCATCGGCCAAAATAAATCAAAGTTGAGTGAACCCCTGCCCTCTCTTACACTGGTATGTGGCTGTGTTTGTATGCATGTTTGTAGTGGAGAAACTGGAACAGCAGCCTGGGGACGGGGGTGGGAGGGGGGCTCTCTGAATGTCTATATTGCTTTGTCTGTCGTAGTTGTGCAACTACATACAAGTCTTTCCTGTCCAGCTCTGCAATTTCAAGGCCTTGTGGTGGCTAGTAGCTCTTGTTCATGATAATGAAAGGCGATTGCCGATGCTGTGATAATAGCAGGTATTTGTGTCTCAATTGCTCCTAATTTGCTTTGACTGCAGTGAGAGTGTAGTCCCAGAGCTCGTGCTCACACATGGCTGGGCCCATGGCGTGAAGGAAATAAAGACCGTAATAAACAAGCTGCACAATAACAACATTAACCGGCTCATGTCAGCCCCGTGAATTTCTGCACTCGAGGACTTGGCTTAATGACTTCTGTCATTTCATTCGACTCTCAGGTGTCACTGAACACTGTCCCACTTGTAGGATAGTTTGTTATGCAGGAAAATGGGGGGTGGAGGTTCCTCTGGGACAGCAAGGCAATCAAGGACAGGAGAACCACGAATACCACTTGTCTGCTTGTTGACTGGGACAGCGAAGGTTTAGCCCACTTTTTCTAACCCTATCGCAAGAGTAATGCGTTGAAGGTTTTTTCATGAAGTGGAGAATTGCTTGAAAAACAGTATCTCAAACTATCTAAATAATAAATAACTAAAATGCAATTTAAAGTCCATCATGCTTGTGCATTAATGGCTGGTGCGCACTGAGGAATGGAATAGAATAAGACCAAGACCAAGTCACGGCTACTCGCGGTCAGAAACACCGGTGAAATACACTCTGGTTCAAAGGGACAGACTTTACCATTAGGCAAAGTAGGCAACTGCCTGGGGCCTAGGGGTGTAAGAAATTATCGAAAATATCGAATATCGTGATATTATGTTTTGTGATACTGTATCGATTCTCAAAAACGCAGTATCGATTTTTAATTAATAACAGTTTACATGCAAGGATTGACTAAGACAATACTTTATTTCATTTGTAAAGAGATGCACCCTCTGTGTAGATGCCCTCTCAAAGTAGTGCTGTGATGTTGGATGTTATAGAGACTGTGATGAAGGCAAAAGCAGATCCCACTGTTCAGATTGCATGAAAAAGTAAACTTTTTTAAAACTCCAATTGTATGCATATGGTGGTGTTCTTTTTACTGTGACAGTTTTCCTAAAATTAGGTTAAAAAAATTGCAATATATCGCCTTGCTTACAGTATCGCAATATATTGAATCGTAACCCCTGTATCGTGATATGTATCGTATCGCCCAGTCCTACTGGGGCCCCCAAACAGCTATAGATTCATTATGATGTAGTTTTACTATTAATAGTTCGTAGTTTTACTTCCGAAAAAATCTTTTGAGTACTTCTTCACCACTGCCAATACCAACATTCACTAAATCCGCCCCTGAAAACCACACCTAGGTAGCTGTTACTCGCGGTCAGAAATATTGGTGCAATACACTTAGCGGAGGCAATTTCCAAATAGATTGTACACCGTACACTACGCCGTACAACTGACAAAAGATCCAAAAGTAAGTCCAGTCGAGCAGAGCCGTACCATGCAGTGGAAACTCGAGTATACACAGTAGGTACCAGGTATTACCCACAACTTTTGCTAATGGAAAACCTAAAAAGAGCAAGTGGAGTTGAGTAGCGCCGTGCCGTACCATGCAGCAGCATATGTATACTGTTATACCCTACTAGCAGCAGCAGCAGCTTCTTAAAAATGCACTGGTGTAATTTATTAAGAAAAGAATCTCCTGGTCCTACTTGGTAATACCTAACGGATTCATCTGGTGTCAAAAAATTACCACCTTTCCCTACCAATGACTGTATCTAGTATGTATATTTTTAAAAGGCCTTAAATGTACATTTACATCTTTGAGAGTAACTATAGACCGCCAGAGAGTGTCTCCATAGACCAAGCTCACACAAAAGAAGTTGAACGTGCACTGAAACGTTCTTGAAACAATTTAGTGAAAAGCAGGGCCCCCTTCTTCAAACCAAAACTACCATCTCTCCATTTCCCTTCTCTCCCTCCTCATTCCCCTTCTTCCCATTTCAACACCTTCTCCCCCTCTCTCTGCATGCAGCTGAGAAAATAACCCCATTGCTTTTAGATAGACCTTGACTCTGGGCTCCAGGTCAATTTCCCTGGTTTCCTGACACCGTACACCACCAACAACCAGATGGAGGGAAGAGGGGGTGGGGGGGGGGACAGGATGACAAGGGAGAGAGCAAAGGAAAAGAGAGAAAGAGAGAACAAGAGCAATAAAAACAGGAGACATAACGGGACGGAGAAGAGGACGGAGAAACAGAGGAGAGAGAGAGAGAGAAAAAAAAGCAGAGATCTCCAAGATTTGAGCTTGCACCATCTGGTTTGAGCTTCAGGAATAAGAATTTGATTACATGACTTTCCCCCTAAAAAGACAGAGGGAGGATTGTTGAGAGAACTGCTGCTACAGCAAATGAGACGGGGTACAGTCCAGGTCTGTAGTGTACAGACATACCCAGAGGATTTCCTCATGGGGAAATAAATAACATACATCATTAGACCGCTCTCACAGCTCTCAGAATCTTCCCACATTAAAATACTGACTTCACAAACAAGTTCAAACTTTAGCTCAGTTTTGCATATTTCTGAAAGTAGAAAAATACCAAGATAGCCTAGAATACAACTGACTTATATAAGGCACACAATGTTAAAACAATTCTGGTTTATTAAAACCTGATTTGAAATGCTTTTACCATCATTTGTATCGGCCATGATAACATTGCACACACCTAGTTAATGGCTGAGATATGTAAACACAGCAACACACCTATGTACAAAGTCCAACGGGTCAAGACACACAAGCAGTCAGACGTCGGTTGAAATCAAACCAACAGCTGATCCAGTTTACCTAAAGCACTTTATTTGGAAGTTAAACTGAGAGTGAGCACACCTGGAATGTATTAATCCAAGTCCAAGTCGTGGCTACTCGCTTTCAGAAACCCAACTAAAAGGGCCCCAAACAGCTATAGATTTATTATGGTGTTGTTTTACTATTAATAGTTCATAGTTTTACTTCAGAAAAAAAGTTTTGAGTACTTCCTCTACTACTACCACCAATACCAACATTCACTAAATCCACCCCTGAAAAACACACCCAGGTCGCTGTTATTCGCGGTCAGAAATATCGGTGAAATACACTTAGCGGAAGTAAAACTGAGAGTGAGAACACCTGGAATGTAATATCCCCAGAAAAACTGGTACGTACAGTAGGTTAAAGTTGAAGCAGTAAAGCTTGGAACAAACCTAAAGACTAATTGAAAAACAACTGCAAAATCTAGACAAACCACATATAAAGATTGTCTCCACCAGTGATTCTATAGTCTTTGACAGTCAGGAAGGAACAAACCTTAACTGAGTAAATACACTAGACGACACGCTGAACCACTGGTACCACTGGAGTTCTGGTGGCAGACGATTCCGCAGAATCCTGAGAGAACGTCAACTGTCTTGTGTTTTAGTACCAAAACAAACATGGACAACAACCAACAGCCTGCCCTGTTGATATGCAGTGACGTTTGTGTTGAACAGACCAAAAGAGGAGGGAAAAAGTGAGATCCTAGATGGAGAGGTGTGACTCGGACTTCTTTAAAAGCTTCACAGATGTCTTCCATTAATTTGATGGCTACAATGTTATTCTTTCAAATGAAAGCCAAAACTACAAAATTAAAACTCAAGTTGCAATAAACTGGAATTACTGTACATTAACATTTTGAATTTCCATACTCTGTCAAAACCTCCCATCAGTGTCAGATGAAGATGGATGTGAATACAGTATATTGCAATGTTTCTTCTAAGCCAATGTAAAATTGGTTCCCAGAGGCAGTAATAAGTATAATACTCATGACTAAATACAACAAGCTAAACAAGTTAAACCTTGTAATAAAAAAAGTACTTCCTTAGGTTATAGATATGAAAGACTTCAATAGTCAAAAACTCTGCTTCAGCAGGACTGTGTGGGTGTGGTTTGATCAGTTTTGAATAACAGAGGGCTGGCAACATAAGCAAACAACCCCACAACTCTAACTCGAACCAAAACTTTGGCAGAAAAATGTGTGGTCATGCAGGAACCCATCATTCATAGAAAACTAGTATTTACCGCCTCGCGGTTATATGCCTCCGCCAACCAATCAGGTTGCAATTTACATCCACGTCTGTCCAAAATGTCATCATTTCATCGTTTTATTCTGTTAGACATTTGTGTGAAATTGTCATAATAAGCATATGAATTCTTGAGCTATGGCCAAAAGCGTGTTTTGTGAGGTCACAGTGAGCTTTGACCTTTCTAAATCAGTTAATCTTTGAGTGCAAGTGGACTTTTGTGCCAAATTTGAAGAAATCCCCTCCTGGCATTCCTGAGATACCGCGTTCACAATAACTAGTGCCCGTTGAAAACATGCCTGTTGAGAACGGGCTGAATGCTTGGCCTGTGGTGTTACTGCTTGCAGTTTTCTCGAGAACCGCTCATACAAACAACTTCACACTCAACACTGCGCTTCGTTGGGGTCTTGAGCAATACACCTGCCATGACATGGTTGCATTACACACCCAAGGCGCGGCTACTCACGGTCAGATACACAAAATACACTCTGGTTCATAGGGGCAGACTTTCCCGTTAGGCAAGGTAGGCAACTGCCTGGGGCCCAAACTAAAAGGGCCCCAAACAGCTATAGATTTATTATGATGTAGTTTTACTATTAATAGTTAAAAGTTTTACTGCAGAAAAAAGGTTTTGAATACTTCTTCATCACTTCCAATACCAACAGTTCCAGTTAGAGAGGGTGAAAACTAAAGCAAGACGGTGTTTGCCCTTGGGGCCCCCAAATCACTAAGCCCGCCCCTGAAAAACACATCCAGGTCGTTGTTACTCGCGGTCGGAAATATTGGTGAAATACACTTAACGGAGGCAATTTTCAAATAGGCGTATTAGTTGCTTGCTCTGACATAACCACTGAGGTTATAAAGTAGAGCATGGATTTAATTAGCAGAGGTATTTTGTTGGTGGTAATGATATTACAGACGTGTTATAAGTGAGTATCAAGTCTGACACTGGGGAAATACCGTCTTACTCACAGGGGGAAAACACCCACACACAGGTTGCGGCTTACTCACAATCATGCAGTAAAATACACTCTGGTTCGATTCTGCTTCCAGTTGGCTATCCGCTCGTGTTGAGGTGAAGAAAAGTTCGGTTGTAAAGTGAACCAGCAGTAAATGAGCCGCGGCCGTTCGGAACGATTGCTTACAGGTATTGCCGTTTGCAGTGTTGTTGGGGTCTCGTACCCGTTCGGAGTGCTGAGCCGCGGTCTGCCCGCTGTGGGCAACATGCTCGTCTCAGTCTGCAGAGCAATGAAGCCCCGTCCCTGCTGCTGCACAGAGCGTTGTGTGCTTGTTTATTCAAAGTTTATTAATATTGAAAGTGTCCAAATTGCACCAAAATGCGATACTGCACGTCCTTGGGTCTCCAGCAACACACCTGCCATGCGTGAAGTCAATCGGATGAGCAGTTCTCGAGATATCCGAATAACGACAGACAAATATTCCTTGCTTTATAGTATAGATGGTACGGACAGACGGATTGACGGACAACCCGAAAATATAATGCCTCCAGCCATGGCTGTCGTGGTGCGGAGGCATAACGACTGATTGATAATGTGTTTTCAGGGCCTTTAAAAAGGCAGCATTTTTCAGATATACTATAAGCATATTGTTTGGCTATTAAGCACATTATTAAACAGTGATGAATATAAATAAGACACTGCCTGAGGCTATAATATTATGTGTTAAAGGTAATGAAAGCACACCAGATGCATCGTACGGATCCTGAAAGGCTTGTTCTTCACTCTGCTGAGAGGAACAAGCAGACTGCAGCAGCACATTCCAACTTAATACCTTCCAATACTCTTCCAATAATACCACAGAGCTGACCATTCTGCGCTACAGGGCTCCTGCATCAAATCACACTACATTAGAGGAGCTCATGATGGTGTTTACCTCCTGCGCTTCTTTTAATTGTGCTGCTACATTTCTCCGAATATGAACTGCTGTGCTATGTGATAATTATCACCATAGAGCTCCACATTCTTGGGAAGAATATCAGTGGTTTTTATGGCTGTTCTACTCCCTGGGCAGACAGCTATTTCTTCATCAAGACTAAAGGGAGGCTGTCACAAAGAGAAAGAGCTGGACGAATAGGGAATAGGAGAGATACAACTATTCTGGAACCGCTCCTTGCAAGCTGCTGCCTAAAAATAGTTGGTCATGGAGTGCTGAGTTGGAAATCAGCGTCTGACTTTTTTTAACTGTTGCACGACTAGACAATTTAAATGGTTGTTGGAAAAGAGATATGTAGAGGTAGAAAGGGTGACAGAAACACTAGAAAAGAAAGATGCATGTTTTGAATGTATTGAGGGTCTGCTGAGCGTGTTTTCTGGTTGCTTTTCTTCTTAAGACAATAAACACATTAAAACTCTTATTAGAATAGGTTTCAGTTCTCCCTCACTAAACACATTGCCCTTTTTTCTGTTATCTACACAAATGTGTTCACATTAACAGAAAGAAAAAAATTCTTAAAATATTGATCCTAAAGAATTTCTCATCACATAATTTCAACATTATGTACGCACTGCAGGCTTAAAGCATTTGCCCGCTACACTGTAGCAGTAACTACTGCCCCGAGAAGCCACTGTAATGAAAATGTATGAACACGACATGACATGGGCAAAGAACACTCATCAGAGATACGAGCCCTAAGCTGCACAGAACAGAATCTAGGCCAGTACACTGATAAGTTTGAGCTTGCCTCAATGAAATTATAGCAGACTCAGCACTGCATACCGTCACTGAACTTCCGATTTCTCCAGTTCAGTTCAGTTAGAGGTAAATGGCATGAACATTATATGAATCTTTTTTTGTTTTGTTTTTGGATTGTCTATGTTGTATTTTCATTATATTGTTACTTTGTACACACGACATCTATTGCACATCTGTCCGTCCTGAAAGAGGGATCCCTCCTCTGATGCACTACCTGAGGTTTCTTCCATTTTTTCCCCATTAAAACGTTGTTTTTTTGGTTACGTTTTTCCTCATCCGATGAGAGGGTGGCACTGTAAAGGACAGAGGGTGTTGTATCAGATGGTAAAGCCCCCTGAGGCAAATTTGTGATTTGTGATATTGGGCTGTACAAATAAAATTGACTTCACTAACAAAGATCACAAAATGATCAGAATGTCACAATATTTAATTTGCAGATATCTGTGGGTCGTAACATCTGCCAGTCAGGCCGCACCCCATTGACTTTTTGCGAAGTACCCGTATGTGTAATTACTTAAATACTTTATTTCATTGGCAGAGGGATGCGTCCTCTCAGTGTATACACTACTGTATGTAAGTAGTGCTATGATGTTGGACTTTACAGGGACTGTGATAAATGCAAATGCAGATCCCACTGTAAACTTTTTTTTACTCCGATTTGAATCGCAATATATCGCCTTACTTACGCTATCGCAATATATCACAATGTAACCCATGTATCATGATACGTATCGCATCGCCAGATTCTTGCCAATACACAGCCTGAGTCACTGTTACACTTCAAACAGAATGTTCTAATCTAGAGTAAAGAAGCACACCAACAGAAGTACGTCACTGGCCAAATACTAACCTACATATTGGAAACCATCAATGTGCTGAATCCACTGTTAATTTGACTGTGGTACATTCTGTTGTTCAGATGCATCATGCAAAAAGTATTTAGAAGTGGCAGGAGTGAAGACAAATTGTCGACAGGTTATGACAAGAAGGGCCCACAGGCATATAACACATGGATGAAAAAAGGAGAGGCTGTTTTTGCTCCACTCCCTTCTGTACTTTCCACCACATTCCTATCCTCCATTATATACCACGTTATGAAACTACTGTTCCTGGACGTATACAGGGCAGAGAAAGACAAATAGGGAGACAGATAGAAAGAGAATGAGACAAAGGCATATTGTTGGGGTCAAAAAATATATATTATTATTATATTATTATTAAAATAATTATATTTTTTTGTTACCAAAAAGTAACCTCATCTCCAGGTGTTTTAAATATGAATCTCTGATCTTCTGCTTTATTCACAAGGGATTTCCAGTGACATGACAACAGATAACTAGCCATCCAGTAAGCAAACAAATCCATGCAAAGCCAAACAAATTAGAGGTTAAACTCGCCTTTCTTCCTGTGCTAATAACTATGTCATGGTTGCCACCAGGTTATATTGGGCAGGACTATTAGGCTAATAATATCTTCAAGATGTCAGCAGTACCTGACACTCCTTCAACACATGCATGTGGACGGCTCCACCTCATCGATACTTAAACAACGTTCATATTGTGACTCACTAGCAGCACCAGTGTGCATGGGCCATGATTCATAAACAAGATGCTAGCATTAGCTTATAGCTTAATCTCAGTAGCAAAGCTTTAGTTAGCTATGTATACAACTATTTATAATACAAAAGAAAGTGTTATTAAGTCGTCAAAGTCCTCCAAAGCAATGAAGCAGTAAATTAAAGGTTACAACTTTAGCCAACTAGGATGCTAACAGGTTAGCCAAGCAAGCTAACAAAGTTCACCCCTCATCAGATGCCTTTAATTTTCTCCATGAGGCAAAAACAACAACTTTAGTTAACTTGCAGTTCTCTTAAACGTCTTGGTACTTACACAACTGTTCTCGAGATCATCCAGGACACCATGTTGTCTGTCTTTGTTGTGTAGAGCTGTGTTAGTGGTAGATAACAGCCCGGTGATGACGGCTAGCTGTAACTTCTTCTTCAGCTAAAACTTCGATGGAGCAGCTAATTATCTCTCTTTATAGCAGCCAACATCTCAGTAAAACGTCTGGTCTGTTTGTGTAGCCATAGCTAAGCGATGGAACATATATCCAAAATTATAGCTGTGTGTTTTTGTAGCTCATCCCCTCCAGTTTCCTCCTTCCTCTCTACTTTACTCCTTCACTTCTTGTTGGCACCACAACGGTGCTCAGATAGCCACTGTGACGTCAACCGGAAATAGAACAACCTCCCGACCCCTCCTATTGGTCAGTTCAGTCTGTTTACAACAAACGCGAACTCTGATTTGTTGACCGCGTTTGATCACGTGACTTCTGCGTTTTGACAGAAGCGGAGGGATTTAAAAACTCAGCGAGCTGCGCTCTGATTGGTCCTCCTGAGATTCGTGGCGAATTCTAGCCAATGGGTGAGAAGCAATGAGGTGGTTTGGTGGATTCTTCATAAACTTCATTTGTTGCATAAACGAGACTGTCAACTTTGTCAAACTCTAAGGAGGCCTCTGCTCCACTGTTAAATATAAATATAAATAAATATTCATCAGATATGTGTGTTTATATATATATATATAAGATAAGATAAGATAGGATGAACCTTTATTAATCCCTGGAGGGAAATTCAGGTGTCAAAGCAGTAACATCAGCGAACAGAGTGAATCACAGGAGAGGAAAAGGTATACAAAAAATATAAAAACAATAATAGAGATATAAAAGATACAGAGTGAATGGGTGAACATAGTGTATGCAGTCCGTCAATAAATAAATGTAATATGTGCAATAAATAAATGTAATATGTACATGTGTGCAGTCTATAAAGTGGTATATAGGATGTATAAGTGTGAAGTGCGCCAGTGGTTAGAGTCCAAGATGGTTGCAGATAGTGCATGTTTAAAGGTAGATAGTGCATGTTTAAAGGCAGATAGTGCATGTTTAAACTTCTTAAAGTCCTAATAGTAAGTAAGTAAAGCTTTAGTTATTTATATAGCACCTTTTCAAACACACCGTTACAAAGTGCTTCACACACAAATGAAACATCAAAACAATGATGAAAACAGGGAAAAATTACAATATGAAACACAGAAACAATGAGAAACAGATCAAACAAAAACAGACAAACACACATGTGGATGAGGCCTATAAAAAGGCTTGCCTATAGAGATGGGTTTTTAGAAGCCGCTTAAAACAGTCAGGTGATTCAGCAGCTCTAATAGATTGGGGGGAGGTGATTCCAGAGAGTTGGGGCTAAGACAGAAAAGGCCCGATCACCTCTTGTTTTTCAGTTTGAGTGGGGGATGGATATTAGAGGATCGAAATGTTCGACAGGTCGAATATAGAACAAGGAGATCAGAAATGTAACTGGGGGCGAGGTCATAAATGTAATTAGCAAGATCTTAAAGTTGATTCTGAATTTTACAGGGACCCAATGGAGGGATGCCAGAACAGGGGTGATGTGACACCGACGGCTGGTTCTGGTTAATAACCTGTCCGCTGCATTTTGAACCACCTGTAGGCGATTTAAAGCAGATTGACTGAGGCAGGTGTAGAGGGAATTACAATAGTCTAGACGGGAGAATATGAAAGTGTGAATTAATAGTTCAAGATCCGTGAGAAGCAATGAGGTGGTTTAGTGGATTTTTCCAAGCGTTGTTGTTGTTGTTGTTGTTGGAGGGCACTTTTTTCCTAGCACGGAAATGTGAACGGAATCTTCATAAAATGTATTTGTTGCAAAAACGCTTTGTAAGACTGGCAACTTTGTCAACTCTAAGGAGGCCTCTGCTCCACTGTTCAGGAAACTGAACATTCTTTCAGTTTATGACATAAATATTCATCAGATATGTGTGTTTATATATAAATATATGTTCTTGCCTTCTTCTTTTGCAAAAAAATCTTTAAAAAAGAAATCATTAAAGAATCTTTAATGTCCTGATGAAGGTCCTTGTTGACCGAAACGTTGACTAATAAAGCAGAGAAAAGTGTGTGCGGGAGCAAGTATTTTTTTGAAAACCTACATATTGGAGGTTTTGTTATTCAAAAGACCAAATAAATCTAAATCAGTTCAATAAAACACAGATCCATGAATTTTTCAGCCCAGAACCAAAATCCTAAAAGTTTTTCCAAATGTGCATTGTGCAAGGACTGGCATATGCACTGCTAACTATGTATGATGCATTTATCACACATACTTACATCTATCCTGTACTTAAAGCTTCAGTAGGCAGAATGTTTTTTGGCATCATTGGGCCAAAAATTCCATAACAACTTTTCAGCATATTGTAATTCAAGTGTTTTGAGAGAAAACTAGACTTCTGCACCTCCTCATGGCTCTGTTCTCAGGCTTTAAAAAATGTAGTTCGTGACGGGAGACTTTGGCCAATCACAGGTCATTTCAGAGAGAGAGTGTTCCTATTGGCTGTGCTCCGGCTGGTGGGCGGTGCTTGGTATTTCCTTGACAGATCTCAACATGGCTGCCAGGTCACAAACTTTCTCATTTTACAGCTGCACAGTACACTACAAGATGTTTCTGAAAACATCTGAGGAGAGAAATAGGCATTACAGTAACAGAATAATGATTCATATTTGATCAGCGCTGCCTAGTTTGACCGTTTGGTCGGAGTTCATGAGTGATTGACAGCCAGCTCATAGAAGGCAGGTGGACGGCAGACTCCAGATCAGCTCTGATTGGTTGTTTTCCTCCGGTCTCTGAAATCTTGCAGATGCCATTAGGAGCACTGGAGGACACCAGAGGACACAGACCGCACATGACCGTTTTATAAAAATAACTTTTTTTTTAATCATATTTGCTCCAATTCTACCTACTGCTGCTTTAACATGGGATTCATATTTATTCCCTATACTCACCATATTGTTGACATTTATCTACATTGCTGTACTATGCAGGCAAATGTACGATTTTAAGGACAAAATATGTAATATTTGAAGACTTTTACATCGGGTAAACTGTACTGAAGCAAAATACTACATGAGAAAATGGTTTAGAAAGAAATGATTATATTTATTTATTCTAGTGTTTGCACTTAAAGTAAGTGGCTTTGGAAAAGACAACCGACTGAATACCTGATATACATGCAATGCAGCGGACTGCCTTTGTCTTCCTCATTGTGTAAACCACACCAGTCTTTAGGTCGTAATCATATTCATTACAGTTTTCCATACACAGCACTTGGCAGACACAATCCCCATCTGTGAGCTTCAGCATGCCTGTCTCTTTGTGTGTGCATGTCTATCTGTGTGTGTAGATAGTGATATCTGAGCACATAAACATGTGTGTGCAAGCTTGTATGTGTGCAGCGGCTATGAGCTCGTGCCTTTATATATTTGCATGATGTGCATGATTGTGACCACATGCGGATATGTGTGCGTTTTGTGTACATTTGATGCATGTATGTGCGTATAGGGGAGGAGGGGGGTTGCGTTCCTATAGCTACTTGTTATTCATGAAGGAGGCTGCTGCAGTGTGCAGCAGTGTGAGGGAGATTCCCAGTGGAGCCTCTCTGGTCACACTGCCTGTCTGGGACAGCATCAGCACCAGGATCACAGCTGAATAGAAAACACCTCCACACCGAGCATCCAGCGGCTTCACTTGCTAACCTCACAGTACTGTATAATGTCACACACAGCTGCAAAATGCAGTCAGAATCTTCAGCCATTGGTAAAAACCAAGTTATATTAGGTATGACACTTTTGCTGCAGGGCATTCAATCAAGCAGTGCATTGTATATATATAAATATAATGGTTGTCAAAGTGAACGCGGTAATAATACATTAACACAACTTGAGATTTTTAATCATAGCATGTTCAAAGCTTAAAGCTAGAGTGAAGATACTGGTATCGTATGAGACTAGAAAAACCAAAGGAATCCATTGGTACCAACCATGTCATGCTAGCTTGGAAGGAGGTTAAATAACGCTCCAAATTTACGCTAAATTTTGGAGAGAAAAAACTGTCATGGCCATTTTCAAAAGGGGTCCCTTGACCTCTGACCTCAAGATATGTGAATGAAAATGGGTTCTATGGGTACCCACGAGTCTCCCCTTTACAGACATGCCCACTTTATGATAATCACATGCAGTTTGGGGCAAGTCATAGTCAAGTCAGCACACTGACACACTGACAGCTGTTGTTGCCTGTTGGGCTGCAGTTTGCCATGTTATGATTTGAGCACATTTTTTTTGTCTTATTAATGTTTAAAATAATTGTTTATAAATGAGACAATGCCAATGCAGTCTGTGTGTTGTTTTAGCCTATTCGCTGTGTCTTAGTGTCCCCAGGTCAGATTGAGGGAGGAGCTTTAACTGTTTTCAAATGCATTAAGGTGCGACTTTCCACCTCACTCTACCAATGTTCTTACAAATTTGACAACCAGACTTTGCTGTGTGTGTTTATTCACCACACACAGCCAATGTATAGTCACTGTACAGATGTCAGCTGGCCAAACACAAATTATTCACTCCAATTTCCAACTTGTACAGATGTTCAATGCACAGGGAAAAGTGTCCTTTTTACATTTCTGTACACATTAAACAAGCAAGGTACAACATGTTTAATTAGTGAGCTGTAGAAGTGTTAGAGCCAGGCTAGCTTTTTTCCCCCTGCTTCCAGTCTTTATGCTAAGCGAGGCTAACCATGTCCTTTCTCCAGCTCTGTACTTAACAGCAGACATGAAACTGATATCCACTGATATAGAAATGTTGTACAATTCCTTTAAAGGAACAGTGTGTAACATTTCGGGGGATCTCTTAGCAGAAATGGAATATAATATTCATATGTTTTCATTAGTGTATAATCACCTGAAACTAAGAATCCTTGTGTTTTCGTTAGCTTAGAATGAGCCCTTCATATCTACATAGGGAACCATAGGGCATCCCTTTTACAGAGTCCACCATGTTGCTCCGCCATGTTTCTACAGTAGCCCAGAACCAGAGACTGTATGTAACGATAAACGACCGGCCCGAACCAATCGCGACCCGAGCACGGCCACAGCTTGTCAGCGAGAGAGACTCACAGCTGCCGATCATGACGTCTCACCCCCTTTTTATAGCATCAAAATAACTAATTAAAACCCAACTTATCAGAAAAAGTAACACTTGAACATAAATCAGCATGATAAGAACTAACTAAAATGACAGAAACCACCTATGGGAAAAAATGTCTTTGACGTGTACTTTGACTTTTTAGTTTGGCCCATGTCCCATCCACTAACATGGAGTAGGTGGGCTTTATGACCTATACTGCAACCAGCCACCAGGAGGCGATCGAGTTGTTTTGGCTTCACTTTTGGGGAGCTGTCATGTCGTCCATCTTTATATAACGTCTATGCCCCAGAATGGACAAACCAAATACTGGCTCTAGCAAGTGCCTTTTGCATTTTTACATTACCTGAAGGCCACCATAGTTCTCTGACACTCTTGTGAAACTGCAGCAAGTCAGCCAGAGTCAGAGTGCAAAACCGTGGTACCATCAACCAACGTCTAACTTCCGCTGCTTTTAAAGTAGTGTTATTATGGTGAGAATGGCCTCTGAGCGAGAAAGGGAGGAGTGAGTGGAGGGGTACTTAGTTGGTTGCAATCTGCAACCACCACACTAGATATCGCCAAATCCTACAAAACTGTACCTTTAAACAACACAAATATTCCATCATATATGACTTATATATTTTATATATATATACTACAGTATATCTTTTTTTTTTTTTGCCATTTTAGCCATGAGTCAGATTTGAACGGTGTTATCAATTTCATGCTTTTAAGGCCTGGAATTCAACCTGGCTTAATAGAAAAGACTGCAAGCAGGAGGTATCTGCTATCTTAGATCTGTCAAAAGTGAAAAAATATACTTTCTTACAACTATAAAGCCATCAAGTTGCCCAGCTGTTGTTGAAAGAAATAACACTAGCTAAAACCACAATGTCTGTTTTTTTTGCAGTACTACACCTGTTTAACTAAACATGACACAGTATGTGAAGAGAAAAGAAAATGTTAATCTCACTTCTTCATGGTGCTTTTTCCTTTCAATTGTCTCATTTGTTACTCCAACACAATGATCCACCTACCCTTTTCTTTTTCTTTCCTCTTTGTCTCATGTGCATTCAGCGTGACTGTGTTTCTTCAGCATCTATCCTCTTTTTACAGTTTCTCTACTCGCCTTCCCCTGCTTCTCTCCCTCCATCATTCCCATCTTTCTCTTTCTTTCTCTTCCCCTCTTGCATCCTGCCCATGAGGTCGCTCCAGGCTGTTTGCTTTCTTCGCGCTTCACACACACAAACCTCAATACTGTCCTTAAGAGCCCTACACTCTGCACACACGAGCAAAAGCACACAAGCATGCAATCCTCCATAGAGCCACAGACACACACACACAAACCTTCCCTCTCTTGTTCTCCTTCTGTTCCTCTGCCTTATATTCTCCTTCACCAATTCTCTCTCTGTCTAAGGCTGTAAAGGAGTAAGACAATGCAAACTAGTAAATCCACACTGAGAGAAAGAGACCAAACATGTCAGTTGCATTTCAAATACGGAATGAAATGTTCAGATAGAATAGAGCAAGATTAAAGAGGAGTGAAATACATATATAAACAGCAGATTATAATGAAAGGAATGATAAATAATAATAAGAAATGTTATTTATATTGCACTTTTCTTATAGTAATAAGGTTACAAAGTGCTTTCCAGAAAAATAACAGCAGATAACAAACAAAACAAATAAAAAACAACACAGTGATCATAAAACACAGCGGGATAAAGAATGTCAAATGGAAAGAGTGGGATGATAAAACCATAAACATATTAAATATTCATAAATGTTCTCCTATAAAAGATTTAGAAGTTTTAAGAAGAGATTTAAGACCAATTTAGGTGTTGACGGTGCAGGAGAAGAGTGATCAATCGTGTCGAAAGCTCAAATCAGTCACTTCCATATATATTTACTGTATATATATATATAAACCCAGCTGTTAAAATATAAATATACATCCCTTAATACTAGCGTGTTTTCTAATTTTAACTACAAATATTGTAACTTCACATTTTTGCAGACCATTCTTCAATGCATGCTATACATTTTTAAAATGATGGATGTATTCTTTCTTCTGTTCGAGTAAGCAATGTGTTTCCATTCATTTCAATATTGCACTTGCTTGAGTTGTTTAATCCAATAATGCATGTAGTAGTGCAGATTGACAAAATGTGCAATGCTTTCCCTCAAACAGATGTAGCTCTAACATTAATGCAGACTTGATGTTCCCTGTTATGGATTACACAAGTAAAGTTTCAAGAGTCCGTTAGTTAAAGGTTGTATTGATAACATTTTTATGTCAACGAATCATTTAAAAAAATAAAAAATAAAATACATTCACAGAGCTTTTAGAAAGGTGCGAGATAAGAATATGTCTTTTCTTCAAATAAATTATTATGACTGTGAATTAATCATTTAAAACAATTTTACGGGTCCAAAATGAATGTTTTGTTTATATCTGTGGAGGATATCTGACGTTCGGTTCCCACTTTTAACAAGGCTTAAGAGCCAATAGTATAACGTCGTTGGTATCACGTGGTCACTTTATTACACCCAAAAGTGGAACTTTGCCGACCGGCTCCTCGGTACCTGCAGACTGGTGCCCGTCTCCCTCCTTGCCGCTACCGGGTAAGCGTGCAAGGATCCCCGGTGGTTTCCATTGTAGTTCCCTGAAACAATATATAACAAAGATGCGCATCAGAGGGGATTTAGAAGTGGTTGGACGACTGAATTAGATTTGGTGAATAATGGAAAGACTGTTTTTACAAAATGACTTCTACTCTCCCACCAAAAATTCTTACGTGGCATGACTGTCGGTCTCAGTCGTTCCACTCGACCATAAAATATGCAGGTTGTGCAACGGACTGGCAACCATTTGTTGTGAAGTGAATGCAATGGAACGAGAGAGGGAGAATGCGACATCTAGTGGCTGAATGTTATCAATGTTATCAATTGTACCTTTAGTTAAATTTCATACTATACAGAAAATAATGGAAAACATCGGATGCCTAGAACAGTGTATATGATTTGTAGTGAATAGGACATGCTAAACCACTGGTGTGGTCCTTTAAACACCACCATCCACTCCCCCTTACTTCCTTACATGTAAGTTATTCATTCATTTCATTCATGCAACTGTTATTTGCACAAGGTGGTCCAATGAGGGTTGTAAACACTCTTTTGCATAGGTGCCCTGTGTACACAGGACACAATTGAAGCGGTACTGTGACACTTGTTGCAATTAGAAGTAAGACATAAAGCTGCAACTGAAATAAAAGAGGATTAAACAGACTTCAAACCAGCGCTAAATAATAAACAGACAAAGACAAATAAAACAATGTACTAAACTAATTACAGGCACAGGTAAAGTCGATTGGAGGTCCTGCTGCAGTTTATTTTTATGAGTGGCACTTTGTTTCTGGAACTGTAGGCTACTAGATACCAATAATTTTAGAAATAAGGCTTATAATATATATAATATAATAATATAATAATAATAATATAATATATATATAATATAATATATCATATATAATATAAGATACTATTATATAATATAGAATATTAGAATATACAATAAACATTAGAATATTAGAATATACAATAAATGCCACATGCCTTATGCATTCCATTACTTTATAAATTATATTAAAAAAGGTTAGCTGAACTCACAAACAAAGCCACACTGCAATAGTTCTGGTGTGATTTGTTCCTATAGCCTGTGATTTATAGCCTACATGACTGCTGCTGCTGCTGTTGTTTATAACAGTAGTTCAGTAATAGCCGCAGTAGAACGAACTATAGTAGTAGTGCTATTACAGTGCAAAAGCAGAAGTTGCCTACACTTGGTGCTAACAGTAGTAGTAGTCGTGGCAGTTCTACAAGTAAGGAGCAGTTATAGGAGTAGTTTTTGCGAGCTGCAACTGAAATAAAAGAGGATTCAACAGACTTCAAACCAGCGCTAAATAATAAACAGACAAAGACAAATAAAACCATGTATTAAACTAATTACAGGCACAGGTATAGTCGATTGGAGGACCTGCTGCAGTTTATTTTTATGAGTGGCACTTTGTTGTCTGGAACTGTAGGCTACTAGATTTATACCAATAAATTTAAAAATAAGGATTATAATATATATAATATATTATAATAATATAATAATAATATAATATATATAATATAATATATATAATATAATAATACATTATATATTATTATATAATATATAATATATATAATATTAGAATATACAATAAATATTAGAATATACAATAAATGCCACATGTCTTATGCATTCTATTACATTATAAATTATATTAAAAAAGTTCTGGTGTGATTTATTCCTATAGCCTGTGATTTATAGCCTATACATGACTGCTACTGCTGTTGTTTATAACAGTAGTTCAGTAATAGCAGCAGTAGCACCAGAACGAACTATAGTGCTATTACAGTGCAAAAGCAGAAGTTGTCTACACTTGGTGCTAACAGTAGTAGCAGTCGTGGCAGTTCTACAAGTATGAGCAGTTATAGGAGTAGTTTTTTTTTTTTACAAATAAGGATTATAATATGTATAATATACATAATATAATATAATATAATATTATATATATATATATATAATATAATATAATATAATATAATATATGTATAATATAATAATATATAATATATACAGTATATATATATATATATATATATATATATATATATATATATATATATATATATATATATATATATATATATATATAATATATAATATTAGAATATACAATAAATGCCACATGCCTTTTGCATTCTATTACATTATAAATTATATTAAAAAAGGTTAGCTGAACTCACAAACAAAACCACACTGCCATAGTGATTTCTTCCTAGCCTGTGATTTATAGCCTACATGACTGCTGCTGGTGCTGTCTATAACAGTAGTTCAGCAATAGCAGCAGTAGAACGAACTATAGTGCTATTACAGTGCAGAAGCAGAAGTTGTCTGCACTTGGTGCTAACAGTAGTAGTAGTCGTGGCAGTTCTTACAAGTAGGGAGCAGTTTTATAGGAGTAGTTTTGCGAAAATAGTACCGATAGGGTTCAATTGAGCGGAGGGACACAACCGGTGCTGCGGCGCTGTGTGAATGCCTTGGGATCCCAGCGGAGAAACACACGTATGGATGTGCGGCGGTGATGCGGTTCAGTGTTCCACCGTTGAGAGAGAGAGAAAAGGAGAGACTGACGCTCGAGCGGGTGGAGACTGCTAACACATTTAAATCCCCCGGGTCGGTTTTTCACCGTTTTTGCAACGAAATAACTTTTATTTTCTTTCTTCCCGTTGGACTCCTTTTAGAAACTGGGTTAAATGACAGGTCTGTAAGGGCGTCGTTGTTGTGGGGAAGTTTTATCGAGGAGGAGGAGGAGGAGGGGTGTTTTTTGACCAGCACAGAAGGAGCCAGCCATGGCAGTCGAGGCTCGGCCGGAGCTGGTCGGGAAGCGGTTCCTCTGTGTCGCCGGAGACGAGCCGCCTGAAACCGGCAACCTCGCTCGGTGGCCGTGGAGGTCCGGAGTCATACGAGCCGTTAACCATCTGGACAGCGACAATCCCGACCTCACGGTAAGGCAAAACGCTGACTTTGTCCTACCTCTTCTGTTGGGTCTGTTACATGCAAAGCAAATGGGAGCAAAATCTCTGTGGTTGGTTGCTAGCCAACGAGGCGATGTTGGGACATTATCCTGTGGCTTTCTCTCTCAGTTATCATCACTGATATTTATCACAAATATGTGTGTGAGTTTGACTAGTTATTTCACCACTTAGCTTTGCAAGTTAATGAGAGGCAGACTAGCAGTAGGGGGGTTATTATGGACAGCCAAGACACTCTGCTTATTTACAACAAAAACCTCCACTCTTCTCTCAGTCATGAGCTATTTTACTGCTCTTCATATGTATTAAGACTTGTTAAACCACCTCAGTGTAAGTAGCTGTATTCAAGCCATTTAATGTTAATATAAAAAAAAAAATCAATATGTCATGGAGAGACACATTGGAGTTGAACTGTCCTCTTGAGACAATCCTAGTCTAACTTGATTTGATGATGACATTTTTCCACTTTATAAGTAAAGCTATGATAGCTCTTAATTTGTAGGCTATTATTGTTATTATGTCAGCTAATTGTGTATTTTTGTGGTTAGCCTGGCAGTAGATTAGATCAGTCAGACTGCCTTTGAGCCGATGCATGGGGGCTAAACTAAAGAAAATAATACTAAAATTACTGATCCATTTTTCTCAGTCATGAGCCATTCACTGTTGCCATCATGTCTTCATATGTGCTAAGAATGGTTAAACCACCTCCGTGTAAGTAACTGTATTTTCAAGCCATTTAATGTATTAATATCAAAATAATCAATATGTCATGGAGAGACACATTGGATTTGAACTGGTGTTGTCCTCTGAGAGATGCTGTAAAAGCATGTGTAGGAATGTGAGTCCCGAGCAGCTTTAATCTGCTGTATACTGCAAATCAGCTGACAGGACGAGGAGGTATGGTTAGCTTTTCTAGATTTACCCGCGTTACAAGCCCTTCACGTTGGGCTAATCCCTTATTATCTCGTGGTTATTGGTCACAATCCTCGTTATTTGAGCGTGATAATCGACCATAAAGCCCCCTGTCTGCCTTTCTGGTGGACAACACATACTCCGACTTGGATACAGGAATGCTAGGACTTGTAAAAACATACTTGCTGCAGGGCTGAACAATGGGCAGTTTGTCTTCATGTAAAAATATTGTCAAGACAACTCCATGTTGTCACTTGTGGAGCTTTAAGGATATATTTCCTGCTTGTAATTATTGCTTTTCCTAATACTGTGTAGGCAGGGAATGGTGAAAATCTGGGCAATAAATTGGTCTGAATTTCCCCCCTTCTTTTTAAGAAAGAGCTATTTTCATAATGGGTAAACATGCCAAAACCAGCAAACAATGAAAAATGTGCACTGACAAGCCCTTGGCTGGCAAATCCACAGTACTGTGTCTCACTGTACAGTGTGCCTGTTCCCCGTTTTCTTTTGTTCACTGAATCCTTCTATCTGCCTGTGCAGATTACTGGCCAAACCCCAGCACAGCTCTCTCATTTGATAATTTTGATGTGATGTACACATTTGCTATTTCTTGAAGTCATCAGATATTACATCGTCCATCCATTATTGTCATATAATGGTCATATATATCTCTGATAGGGTTATTCTTTGTGTGATTTAATTTGAGAGTCATCGACGGTAGTCCAGTTCCTTGTGTCTATATATGTTTTTTAAAGCATACATGCACAGGTCAATCTCTAATGTCGTTGACCACTAATTAGGGCTGCACAATTAATCAACATTTTTATCGAAATCGCAATATGGCCTACTGCAATTTTCAAATCGCAGTATTTGTTAAAATTGCAATATTTGTTAAAGGCAAAATGTGTGTCAAAATACCTTTTTTTTAAATTAAATATGTTGGTGCTGCAGAGATGTCGTGGCCTGCACATCATATTCTACAGACTTAAGAGAACATCTCACGCAATCATTTTAGTATATTTTTCACTGAAAATGAGAATAATGATGTAAAAATTATCACGAATCATATCGCAATTGCAATATCAGTCAAAGTAATCGCAATTAGATATTTTTTCAAAGTCGTGCAGCCCTACCGCTCATAGTGATTCCTATGTGATGTAGACAGTAGATAAATCCCATGCTTCATAGCTTTGTTATCCTGCACTCCACTCATGTGTTTCCATCTTTCTATTCCTGACTGGAACAGTGAGGTGACATAATTCTATGAATCGATTACAATGTCAAAGCTAAACACTTCTCTCATGTGTAATTGCATGCTCCCCTCATCTACGCCGCATATCGCATGTACTTGTTTATATCGCCCAACAAACATGCTCCCAGCTCCCTAATTCCCTTGTAGAATTGGTCCTTGTGTGTGATGTGATTTAGGCAGTGAGTAGTGTTCTGGTTTAATTCCATACAATGGGGCACAGTCTCATTAGCAGGGAGCTTAACTAGCTGAGTGAATACAGTGGAGAAGGATTGGAGATTAGATTAGAAGAAGTGTGTCAAGCCAAGCTGTCAGGCATTTGTCAAGTGGATGTGGTCAGATAGGCCAGCATGCAGGAGTATACTGGGTTAGCATCGGCTTATTGGTTCATAGTATGCTTGCTGTGGTAGTCGGTGTTACCGGTGTTACACGGTGTTCGGGCACACACCGATTGCATTACTTGCCCACCGCCCTCACTGTCGTTTACCTTTTTTTATAGCAATAAAATCCATTTAGTTCATTTTTGCATATTAGCGTATTATCAATACATAGTCGGACGACAGACGCTACAAACTGAAAATGAAAGTTTCTGCTCCCGGAGTCTCAGCACAGAGTAGCAACGGTCATATTTCACACAGACAGGGTGAGAGAGTTGACAAACAAGACGATGGCGGAGGATTTGGTGTCAAAGTTTAAAGCAAAAGCGCTTATTTGGCAATATTTCGGATTTTAAATAGAAGCATAATGTTAACGAGGCAATCGCAGTGCCGAGGGAAGAACGTTCATAGCTGGTGTGCGCAGATCAGCAGTGCCGGGGAGAAACCTGTGGCCCCGCAGCAAAAGCTTGACCGGAGAGGCCAGACACACAGCCATCCAAGTTTAAAGATTAAAGTAAGCGCTCTGCATATATCGAGCGTCGTCTTTTTTGGAAAATGTCCGGTGTAATCGGTAACACTGATGTTGTCACAAGTTTATTAACTGGTTGGGAAATTTCCTCCCTGTGACATCCCTAGTTCATAGCTATATATCTTAGTAGAGCAATAATGCAATTTTAGTCAATGATTCAATATGTATGAATAGCGTATAAATTGATATAGAGATCAGTGTGAGATTACCAGCCATTAAGCACCAAATATCTAAAATCTGTTGGGCAGCTTTTTAAGACAATAACATTTAATTTCTTGGTTATACACAATTAACTGAACACACCGTGCAGTTGTTAGCTCACAAACCTTTTGAGGTCTCGTTGCCTTGAGTGCTCTCCACCTGTTAAAGATGACATTACTCATAATGAATGAGAAAATAATCTGCATATTTATCGATTATGACAGCATTAGTTGCAATCCTTGTCCAACATGATTTGATGATGACATTTTTCACTTTATAAGTAAAGCTATGATAGCTCTAATTTGTAGGCTATTATTGTTATTATGTCAGCTAATTAAAGATATTTAACTGTGTATTTGTGGTTAGCCTAGCAGTAGATTAGATCAGTTAGACTGTCTTTGAACCGATGGGGTATATAAGGATATATAATGACAGTAAAAGCAGTGTACTGTATGTTATCCAGAGTCACTGTAGTAATAACTATTTGTATCAACCATGTATTAATTTGGGATATACGATCTGCTTAGTAGCCGGCTTTAAATGCACAGCTTCACAGTCTAACTCTCAGTCCATATTACACAAGGAGCTCATAATAATGAGTAAATATGATAATGTATCTTGATGTGACGCAACAGTAGGTTGAGGCTCAGAGCTGGTTTTTGTTTTCATATCTTAATGCTGCTTATTAAAGATACTGAACAAATAGTATGTGTACAGGGTTAGAGTCAGTCCAGTTGTGTTTACTGTACAGTATATCTAAGCTAAATGATATCACTAATATTTATAGCTGTCATGCAGTTGTTCGCTCACAATACATTTGGTGTCCCATTGTTATTAGCTCGGCTCTTAAGGACGAACAATATCAGGGCTCCAGACTAACTTTTTACAGTGGTTGCACTGACACTTTTTCATTTAGGTGCACCAACATACACCCCACAGACAGTTGGTGGCATCCTGGAGCCCTGAAAATGTTTTTCTTTTGGGTCGTGGCATAAGAGAAAGTTCAGAAAGTACTAAAATACAGTACACCATTAATGGCACTTGTAAATTCCTTTGCAGTGACCTAGTATTGGCACTGCAGGGTCAGCCTCAAACTAAAACCAGAAAAATACATGAGACTTCAAATGGCAACAACAGAGACTGATGGATAAACATTGAGAATCTGTGCAGCAGTGACACACCGAGTGAAATACAGGGCATCTAAACAACATTGTAATCCCCTCGCAGACACTTGGTTTTTGGTGGAACTTGAGGGACACTGACACGAGCTGAAAGAAAAAGAAAAAGCTCAGCAGCAGAACCCTATGCTGGCACATTGGGGATAAAACTGCCACACTCATCTGGATTCACAATGAATGGAAAGAGCAGGGCAGCCAGGTCATTGCCTATAGGAGCTTTTGTTTTCCATTACAGTCCACCGTGTATATATATGTGTGTGTGTGTACAGTAGCAGTGCTGCTAGTTTGTTTTTAGGGCTGTGGCCTGAGGTTCATCTCTGTGTGGCTAATCAGCAGAAAATGACCGGCTGTGACCGGGGAAGAACCTTCCACATACAGTATCCATGCATGGTTGTTGCAGTGCTGCAGTTCAGCCAGCTCACAAACTTTTCTAAGCTGTGTGTGAGTGAGTTTTTGGGTCGTGAATAGCAGCATTGTTTAGAGTACAAACCCAAACCAGAGAATAAACATGGCAGAAGAGAGGCTTTCACCATCTAATGTAGATGCTTCAGAAGGGCCGGTACACATATGTACCATAATATGGATTTGGCTACACCATTTGTTCCAGTAGAGAATGGACATTATTTTTTAACTAGTATTACTTTTAACTATTTTGTGTATATTTCAGTTTGCACTTGAGAAAATAAGTGTTCTCTAATGTATTACACCAGTCTGCCGAATTTGCAGTAATGTAAAATATACTAAAGGAACCGAATGGGTAACTAAGAGTTGGTAGTCCTGGCAATGAATGGTTACTAATCCTAGAGTCTGGATTTAAGTCACATAGTGTTGAATTATGAGGGGAAACTTGCACAGTCAATTATGTATTATTAACCTCCAAAATAGGCCTGGATGCTAGATACACACTTACACACTCAGTCAGCCTTAAAGATAGTGTTGGTAATCTTGTTCAAAAACATTTTTGTTATATTTGTGTAAATTCTTTTTACATCCTGACAGCAATCAATAAATGAAATGCTCTTACAAAAAAAAAGAAAAAAGATCTGGTATCTGTGGCCGTCGTAGGACTGTAATAAGCCCGTCCAACCGTTTCATTCGGCCTGAATAAAATGATTGGACGGGCTACCTGCCTGCCTGCCTGCCTGCCTGCCTGCCTGCCTGCCTGCCTGCCTGCCTGCCTGCCTGCCTGCCTGCCTGCTAGGGCTGGGCAAAATATCGATATTATATTGATATCATGACATGAGACTACATATTGTCTTAGATTTCGGATATTATAGTATCGTAATATGGCATAAATGTTGTCTTTTCCTGGTTTTGAAGGCTGCATTACAGTAAAGTGATGTAATCTTCTGAACTTTATCCACATTACTGATGATTATTTATCAAAGAATCTCATTGTTTAAATATTTTACAAAAGCACCAATAGTCATTGGAAAAGAGTTGGCAACACTGGACTTGGATCATTTTTAAAATCTATCATACTCTTGCTAGTTTCTCAACATTATCAACCCTAGATTTAACATAGACATATCAACAAGTCTAAAATACATACTGGATCAACTGAATGCATTTACAGAGATGTTTATTCTCACTGAGTAACCTTCAGGTATGTTGTAATGTTGTATGTATCCCATTGCTCACATTGCAGTATGTAGCACAGAAACTCCTCACACTCTCAGTTGTATCAGTAGATGTAATAATGAATTTCAGTAAAATCAAGGAAAGCGAAATAAAAGTAGTCATGATGAGTCTTTATTTATCAAGTTGATATGCGCACAGTAAGCTGCAGTACTGCTATGTGACGTCCAGGTTATGTGGTGTTTGGGCAGCGCAGTAACTGGATACTCAGAGTGTTAGTGGTTTGTTTTCTGGTGCCTAAGGAAACAAAATGTAATCTGAAGCCAGGATGGGCTGGCTGGATTGCTGGCTGGATGTACCCTTCCCCCATCTCTCTAAAACACACACGCACACACAGTACACAGTGCTACATACGGCAGCCATAAAGTCTCCTATAGGCTTGCAGGCTTCCCAGATAACCCTGGGAATACATTAGGCTCTACTACTCGACAGCTGCGGTGGTTTCCTGCAGGACCACGTCAGACCTGAATGGTGTACTGTGCTACACTACCTCTATTCTCATCACAAGACTGCAATGGGATTTGTATACAAGGGGCATATAATGCTAAAAATACATCATTTCTATTTAGAAAACTGGAACTTGATAAGAATCTAAATAACTAACTGCCAAGCACCAGAGGCTTGTAAAGTGTATCACACCGACCACTAACTTGTTCTGGTTTGTGGTCCTTGTTGGTCTTACACTTCATGGTGAATTCTACGACTTATCTTTATACTTTATGGACAATTCTTTTAAATCAATGCGTAATACCTGATTTTATGACACAGCACAAAACGGTATTAAACTGGCCTCACATAAACTGACGTTTTCATTTTCCAATAAGATTTTTAAGTTTGAGAAAGCAAGTACTCAAGTCAGTCAGATACATACCGACCAATCAGCAAATGTTTGATGATTTTTGTTAATAATCTAGGAGAAATTTGACGGTTGTTTCAGAACAGTCACAATCTCCTCCTGTCGGTTATCCTCAACAGTAAAGCCATAGTCTTTTTAGTAAAACATTCAGCGAGAAAGCAGTCCATACTGACTGGCTGTGTCCTGATTATGGAATGAATAAACCTCACCCTGTCTGACTGCTATTATCTCCATCTAACCCAGTGGTCTCAAACTCAATTTACCTGGGGGCCGCTGGAGGCAGAGTCTGGGTGAGGCTGGGCCGCATCAGGTATTCCACAAAAAAAGCTTTGTTAAAAAAAACAACAATCTTCTCAAACGTCATTATTAACAGTTCTTTAACTTGAATGGGTTCTTCTGAACATGAACTGTCCTGAACATTAATGGAACATTGAAGAACATGAACGGTTCTTCTGAACATGGCCTATTGCGTCTCCCACTTTTCCTGAAATTGTCTGTGCTCGTCACCAACCTTTCTCTTCACTGCAGGCTTTGAAAAAGACATGATTGGGGCTGTGTGACAAGATATATATTCATTCCACTTGGTGTCACTCCGCAATAAAGTTGTGCCTGCTGTGTTTGTGTTGCTCTGCAATTACACCACCAAACCGCTAGTTGGCGGCGGCGTCTCTATGAGTTTCCTTCTTCTTCTTGTACTACAAACAGAAACTGAGGGAGTTGGAGCTAATAACTGTTGAACCACAGAACTTTTACTGATATTACTGCAACGCCGAAAAGAGAAAATATATCTGAGTGGATTTGTGTGAACAAACATTGAAAAGATGGAGGCAGAGAGAAGTAGAACTTGGTCCTGGCCGCTCAGCATCGCTGAGAGACTGGACCAATCACAGCTGTTGCGGTCTGCGTCGCCGCGACTTGTAGTTACATTTCTGGAGAGGTGCACGTCAGGCTACGGCGTCGATTCAACGCAGAAGTATAAATCAAGCTTTAATCGAGTTTATGCGATGTTACACGGGCGCCGCCACAGTTGTTGTGAAATGTTTCTCTGCTTGCATCAAGCCCGGCCGATTGCCCGCCCCCGGGAGCCATATACCCCACTGTGATTGGTAGGTTCGTTCAGCTCGGGCTCGCGCAACAAAGGGACCTTCCACGGCAAACTGCCATTCACATAAAACTCGCGGGCCGAGGGCGCCTGGTTAGCTCAGTTGGTAGAGCGGGCGCCCATGTAACAAGACTTGGTCCTGACCGCGGCGGCCCGGGTTCGAATCCGGCCTGTGGCCCTTTCCGCATCCACTCTCTCTCTCCCCCCTTTCCAAGACTCTATCCACTGTCCTGTCAATAAAAATGAAAAAATGCCCCCAAAAAAAACTTTATAAAAAACTTTATAAAAAAAAAAATAATTTGCGGGCCGCACTAACATTAAACTTTCATATCAAGGTGGGGGCCACAAAATATCGTCTTGCGGGCCGCAATTGGCCCGCGGGCCGCGAGTTTGAGACCCCTGATCTAACCATTGCACAGCCCCGGTGCTCTCAACTGCTCTGAATGAAACCCGTCCTTCACGCATATGAGATGGAGGAGCAGATAAAATATGGTAGCCCACTGTTGATATATTTAGACCCAAACTGGCACTTTCAGAATAAAATGTACAGATATTTAGTATTTCTTGCATTTAACATATATGGGTCCTCTACAGTTGTAGCGTCGGCCCATTTCACCACGGAGATGAGAGTGACAGCCGGCTCGACCGCACGTTACCTCAATACGATAACGTTTCCTGTCCATGACAGAGGTAGCATGCAGCTTTAGCCATGATGTCTAGCTCTGCTTTTCCTGTTAATGTGTGAAACCCAAAGTGTTTCCATACTTTACTCTATGTGTAGTGTTTACCACTTTAGATTTAAATTGTGAGGGTGCAGGTCGTATCCACGTGGATCCTCCGCTGTTTTCTACTTTGTCGTTTCCGCTCGCTGCGATTTGTTTTGGTTGGCGTAAACGTAACGGATATGACGTCACGTTACTCAGACTACAAGAATAAAAGCGGTAACTTCCTTCTACCTTCGCATAGACTCGAATGAAGCAAATATATCGATTCTGGCATTAAAAAATCAATTTCACAATCGCAAAACATAACTACCAATACTAAGTCCTACTATAGTTCAACACAATGTGTGTTTTCATAAATGTCCTTTGCTAAGCTCCATTGAAAGAATCGTGTCAGTCCCAGACAAGTCGTATCTTGGACCCAGAGCTGTCCTGTGTGTTTTCGAACACTGCTGTCAGGGAATTACTGGCCCGGCCCTCTAACGAGACAGTTTTACCAAAGAATGTGAGGGAAGCTATTTTGGTGTAGTCAGTAATGAGGAGGTTGTGCTTGTTCAGTTTGGAACATCTCCTAAATGGATCGAGCAACTGTGGCTCATGCGTGTCCATCTAGTCTGGCTGTATCCTTTCTTTAGAGTGGAAGACGAGATCTCACCTACTGCTGTTTATATTGGGCTCATTTCTGGGACTGGGACACAGCCTGAGTAAAGCTGTCCACCCCCTGAGGTGAACCTGTAATCACTACTTGTTCCTACCTCGTTGGTGGAGAAAGCTGGGGCCGATGGAATGTAGCCTCACCTGTCTGTATGAAGCCTCACTGACACCAGTTGACCCCGGAATGTAGCACGCTTGATCTTGTCATCATCAAATTCATTACGTTAACATGGTTGCTGTGTGTCAGAGGGACGCTACACAGGGATGAATGACAATAGGAATGCTTACAGTCTCTCTACTTGAATTTCAATAGGCAACAGAAAGAAAGTAAACAGCTTAAAACTGGTAGTGAAGCTCATGATTAAAGATATAAATTGCATCCTGTGATGTGTGCCAGTGTCCTGGGGCCAGTGGCTTCTGTTGCTACTATTAGTATAGACAGACACTTAGATTGTGTCATAGCTGCTAAACCCCATAGTTTAGCGTAGTCCCTGTCCTCTTCTGTTGTTTCCCTCTTGGCTATCTTGTCTCGTTCTATTCTCTATTGTCCTGTCCTGTACTGTTCTCCCAGTCTTGTCCTGTTCCACTCCACCCCGACCTGTTCTCTCATTTCATGCCTGCTCCTAACATCACCTGTCCTGTCCCAGGATGTGTGTGCATTACTAGACATTGTAAACATAACCATACTGCCTTTACTAAATCCCCAGAATAAACAGAAATTCTTCATGCTGATGTTCAAATATCCCTGTTATTTCTGTCTTTTGCCTAACAGGGTTTATACTAGATATACTTTTTGCAGTGAGGGATTGAAGTGACTGTTGTTTGTGCAGAAAACCATAAAAATAATGCAAAATGTGTTTTTGAGACTAAGCTCTGTTCTTGTCTTTCATGGTTGGAATTAGAGTTCGACCGATAGTGGATTTTTAAAGGCCGATATAATAACAGCAGCAAAGAGCAGATAGCCGACGAATCGGCCGAAATCTTCTTTACTTCTGCAGCAGCCTAGTTGGCTACTTTTGCATACGCCATTTTTAATGAATCAGGTTTTTTGTCACTCCGAATTGAATGATTCGTAAGAGAATATTCTGAAGTGTGATTTAGTGGATTACATCATTGGAAAGTTTTCTATTTATTTGCAATGGGCGATGGGCTGTTCTGTTGTTTACAGTATGACTGGCCAGAATTATTGCTGTTGAGTGCCTCGTACATTGTTAAAAGCCACTCTTGCAAACCATTAATGTTGGTGCATATTCCCGGGGTAAGGAGGATCCTTAAGTGTGCGATTTCATTTCTTTTCATGAATGGTTACGTGGCTGCATTATTTGGAAGAGAGAATGCCAAATTGGTACAGTAAGCAAGTTAAAGTAACAGTGAATGATTTATTTTCCTCCCTGAGCTGATAGTGTTGCGTTATATATTCGAGAGATTACCTTTTTTGCCCCCCTCTACCTTGACTTTGTGTATGTAGCCTCCATACAAAACGGTGATGTACGTCCCAGCGTGATCGGCCACTATCACAGCCCTGTTCCGTCGATAATGATGGTTTGTAAAAACGTCCTTTCGGCGCAGATTAATTGGCCAAAACAATAAATCAGTCTACCCCTAGTTGGAATCACCTTTTAATTGTAAAGGTCATGAACAGTATATACATGACTTTTCTACTCTCACACTGTAACTTTTATACGAGATACATTTATTAACAGGAAACTGCACTGTTGTTTGTTTTCTTCATAACGTTGTGATGTTTTCTTTGCAGTGCATTGCCTATTAGATGAATTCAGAGCAGATCTAGCTGTACACTCTGCATCATATCTGCGTTACCAAGCAGAGCTTCATGTCCTTGAGTGTCCTGGTTTTGTTTTTCTTATCTTATCTATAGCATATTGCTTTTAGTAGCTATATTTGGTCATATATATGCTTCTTTTCTCAGCTTGGTCTCTTTCATTTGGTCTTTAAATTTGTGTTGACTTTAATTCCTGGTAGCATTCAAAAGGGCTGAAACGCACACTGGCATATTCAGCCTGGCATTGTGCTGTTGGTGCATGACTCACTGGCTGGCTTTCTGATATTACAGAAAGACAGAGAGAGAGAGAGAGAGAGAAGGATGGAGAGAGATGGAATGAGGGAGAGATGGACAGATGAAGGGAGGAGAGAGAAAAATGTTTCAGAGAGCTGAAGTAAAAGAGAGAGTGAATGTTATTTGAAAAATGAAGGGAAGGAGAGAGAGAGTGAGAGCTGTGTACTCTCATTAGTCGTTTGGTTTTCCAGCCAGCCAGGCTCTCTGGCAGCGGGAGAACGACAGAGCAGAAGAGGAGGGAAAGAGAACGATAGAGAGAGAGAAAATGTGAGAGAGACAGAGTGAGAGAGGGGTTTCTTTCTCCTCTGTCTGGCCTCACTCCCATAGCAACAGTGGCTTAGCCACGTGAACGCCAGTTCCTTTGAGTTCACCCACTGCACAGAACTTAACTCCTTCAGCACCGGATTACAGCACAATACAGCAGCACGGAGCCAGAGAACAGAAGAGGACTCCAGACAGAATAAACATACAGATGCAGTACGATTTATCTGATTCCCCCTACTGAACTGGGCTGAATGAATTTAGAGCTAGTTGAACTGGAATACCTTAAATGGTATTAGAACAAAATAGAATTCAATTGAGTAGAGACGGTGTAGAAAAATGTGTAATATATAAATAGGATTACTTCTCTGGTCAGTGACTACACAGCATTTAATGTCAACTACCGAATAGAATACCATCATATAGTAGAGTAGAATATTGTCATAGAACACGGCCTTATGAAGCGGAATATACTACTGTCATATAGAGTAGAATAGAATGCTGTCATATAGAGTGGAATAGAATGCCGTCATATAGAGTGGAATAGAATGCCGTCATATAGAGTGGAATAGAATGCCATCATATAGAGTGGAATAGAATGCCGTCATATAGAGTGGAATAGAATGCCATCATATAGAGTGGAATAGAATGCCGTCATATAGGGTGGAATAGAATGCCGTCATATAGAGTGGAATAGAATGCCGTCATATAGAGTGGAATAAAATGCCGTCATATAGGGTGGATAGAATGCAGACATATAGAGTGGAATAGAATGCCGTCATATAGGGTGGAATAAAATGCCGTCATATAGAGTGGATAGAATGCCGTCATATAGAGTGGATTAGAATGCAGACATATAGAGTGGAATAGAATGCCGTCATATTGAGTGGAATAGAATGCCGTCATATAGAGTAGAATAAAATGCCGTCATATAGAGTGGATAGAATGCCGTCATATAGAGTGGATTAGAATGCAGACATATAGAGTGGAATAGAATGCTGTCGTATAGAGTGGAATAATTGCTGACATATAGGGTAGAATAGAATGCTGACATATAGAATGGAATAGAATTCCGTCATTTATTTATTTATTTATTTAAAAAGGATCCCCATTAGCTGATACCAATGGCACCAGCTAGTCTTCCTGGGGTCCGAAATCATGTACATTAATTTATCACATACATACTATATACAACATCACATTTGTGTTACACCAATAACACTCAAATTTTCAAACATATATAAATTTCAAATTTCAAATTCATACATAATCTTCCACAATTTTTGTTTAGCCTCAAGGCCCATCATCAGGGAAAAGGAACAAAGAAAACAAAGAAAACCATACATGACCAACACTGGACTATCGATCAGCTGCTTAAGTAATGTATTCTTAGATGGTATTTGAATGAGGATTTGTTAGAGGATTGATGGATGTGAAGAGGGCAGCTATTCCAGTGAGTGATGGCGCGGTAAATGACCGTCTTTTTAAAGGCATTCGATTTTGGGTGAGGTAACATGATCATATAGAGTGGAATAGAATGCAGACATATAGGGTGGAATGGAATACTGTTATATAGAGTGGAATAGAATGCTGATATATAGGGTGGAATAGAATGCCGTCATATAGAGTGGAATAGAATGCTGACATATAGGGTGGACCTGAATACATCATATAGAGTGGAATAGAATGCTGACGTATAGGGTGGAATAGGATGCTGACATATAGGGTGGAATAGAATGTTGTCATATAGAATGGAATAGAATGCCGTCATATAGAGTGGAATAGAATGCAGACATATAGGGTGTAATAGAATGCTGTCATATAGAGTGGAACAGAATGCTGATATATAGGGTGGAATAGAATGCCGTCATATATAGTGGAATAGAATGCTGACATATAGGGTGGACCTGAATACATCATATAGAGTGGAATAGAATGCTGTCATATAGAGTGGAATAGAATGCTGCCATATAGAGTAGAATAGAATACATCATATATGGTGGAATAGAATACATCATATAGAGTGGAATAGAATGTTGTCATATAGAGTGGAATAGAATGCTGGCATAGAGGGTGGAATAGAATACTTTTATACAAAGTGGAGTAGAATAACATCATATAGAGCAGAATAGACTATCGTCATAGAATGCTGTCTTAGAGAGTGGAATAGAGTACCACCATCTAGAGTAGAATAGCGTGCAGAATGTATAGAGTGGAATTGATTCAGAACAGTGGAAGGATTGTTGACTAGAGCCAGTGTGGGACAAAATGGGTTTCTGTGGGTTTCCTGACTCCACTGCTCAACTTCACTCTGTCAAAGAAATGCAAACAGAGGAATCAAATCTCTTGGCCAAGACACAGTTAAACAACTCTATTCAGTAACTTTACTGTCATCACTGTATACCAGAGACAATGTTGCTAAGGCGTGTTTTTTTGAAGCTACTGCAAGTTTGAAAACACAGTACATGCATACTGCAAATCATCTACAATAACACAGAACAGTTGTTTGATTATATACTGTTACTAAATATTGGAACTTGTGATATGACAATGTAATTAGATGATCAGATAAAATGAGTGACTTAAAGACTTCAGTTTGGACTGGTGGTAGCCTGTTACTTTCTGTTTTATGACACTGTATAGACTAAATTAATTATCGATTCATTATTAGTTGTGAAATATGGAATGCATTGGGAATAGTCATGATTTACAGGCCTGCCTCTGTAGAATTTAATTCGTTAAAATGTGTTATGTCATAACTATTTAGATATTCTACTTGTATCATAATGATGTGATAAGTCAAACACTTCCTATTTTGATTTTTTTTAAAAAGAAGAAAAAAAAGCACTATTCACAATGAATATAGATGAAGAAGGCTGCAGCAGCTACACAGTGCTTGGGCTGCTGAATACTGCAGTGTTTATTGGCCTTGAAAACTCCTATTGCTTCAACCCTGGTGTGAGTAGACTTGGTATTTGACGTGTCTCAGCTGGAATGTGAACCGCAATTAAACAAGTTAACTCTTGTTACCTGAGAGAGGAAAGATTCCCTCGCAAAGAACTCATCTTCTCATTGTCAGCACTCTCTCTCTGTCTGTCTGTCTGTCTGTCTGTCTCTCTCTTTTTGTCTCTGAAAGCTTGCTAGTACTATCTAGAGCTGCAACTGAGTATTTACATTGTTGATTAAAGTGTTAATTGTGTTTAAGATTAATTGAATAATTGTTTGATTTGATTTTAACATTTCAGAAAGTTTCTGAAAATAATGTCCATCATTTTTCCCAGAGTCCATGGTGACATCCTCAACTTACCCATCTTGTCCAACCAACAGCCCCAAACCCAAATATATTCAATTAACAACAATACAAACAGAGTAAAGCAGCAATCTGAGTGCGTTTACACGTGCACTAGTACCCTGGTTAACATCATATCCCGGTTTTGAGTTAGAAACCAGGATACTGTGGCATGTAAACATGTTATTCTGAACATTCTTATACAGAACAGTGCGGCTGAGATGGTGAGAAATCAATCTGAAACCTGGACACTGTTCTGATCATGTATACAAACCAGGATACCTGTTCGCATGTAAACGTGGTCAATGTTACAGTCCTTATCTCCTCCTCTGTCATTACCTAAAGTGGCGTATTACTCGGTGGCTGAAATGGTGTGTATTGTTGCCACATCCCAAAGCATTGTTAATAACCTGCTCTCACACAGCTGTTGTGAAATCAAATGGATAGAATGCAGCTTTCTGTCTAGGCTAGGAGACATGTAAATACCCTTACACACAACTGGCCAGCTGTGGAACATGTATGAGAAACAGGTACGATGCAAAATGAGGATATTTTTATCCATTCAGTCTAAAATGTTTTTTGAAAGGTCTTTGCACACCAAGTTTTTTTTTTGTACGCGTTTTACTCCTTGTCCACTAAGTCCAATGCGTTTTATTATTGTATTTGTTGCGAAAATTTGCAACACTTTGACAAAACTGAATTAATTACATGGGTGCAATGGATAACACTAGTCCAAAACGGGGCTAAAGAATGATTGACATTAGCAAGAACCTATCGTTTATCTGCCTAGAGCATAATCACTGCTTTCTAATCTTTCCTACATCCTTTGTTTTGTGACCATCCCCAATTCCAAGCTGTTCTGCATTCACCTGCCACAATCTACCTTTAAATTCCGCATTTCTATACTCTATTATTTCTTTTTATCATAAAGTGCTTTGTGCTTGGTGACAAAGTGAATGTTTGTCATGCCATTTTGGATGATGACATTTGATTTGAAAATATGATTTGAACATGTTCTCTATATATGTCGTCAATTACTTAATGGGTCTAATAGCTCTACATGACGGAAAATCATTTTTATTGCTATTATCATATGTATCATTCCTCTTTGATCAGTCAGTCAGCAGTGACAGTCCCAGAGCTGTGCAACTTGTCAGACGAGCAGACTTTGTGTTGTGCAGATCATGCAGCCAGACAGCCGTCACCTCACCATCTTGTACAGCCTCAGTTTTCTTCTGTGTCCTCAGATTGGAAAGAAATGCCACATGTGGACTGCAAATGTCTGTGCACACACATGCACTCACACACAGTGTCTCTTCTAATGTTGGAGAGAGAAAATAAAAGAGCAACTTGAATAAAGCTCCAGCATGACACACCTTGAAACAGAAGTGTGTTGGGAGTGACTCTGAGCTCTGAACAGTCAAACATACTCACATACACCTCTATGTACTAGTGAGGCGTGGCTGTAGTATTGGAGTCCTGCAGTGAAATTAAGCTTTTGAATGGAGAGAGAAGCACTGTGGTGGCTTTATTTACATGCTGTGAGAAAAGGTCTTTCAGGAGAACTCCATTTAACCTGTTAAATTTCAGGCTTAATATCTTTATTCTAAGCCTAAAGGAAGCTAAATGAAGCCAGGGTGCTCATTAATATCCAAGGAGGGATATTCTCGCTACCCAACAGCCAGCACACCGTTACTACTCAACCTATCCACCAGTAGACAGGCCTACTTTTGAGGTCCTATTCTGGGAATCCGGTTGGTTGTTGAGTTTTTATGTTCTACAGCCGCTACAGCCTGAAGAGGCATATTTTCTGCGCTGCTGCTGGAAATGTTACTTTTTAACTTTCTGGAATGTCCTAACCTCAGCAGAAGTTTAGCCTGAGCTTTGCATGAATATTAAGCTGTAAAAGACATGCATACAGTCCATGTTTACTCTCTTCAATCTGACTGGGAACCATTAAGGGGACCAAACTGAATGAATTAGATGTGTCCTATGTTGGTGTCATCTGCCGTTTGAACTAGTTAAAACACCACAATGCCCTCTGAAATGTCATGTGCATGTGCTGTGCTACCCGTATGGTTGTGTCCTGCGGAGGATAGTGGATGTTGTGGTGTGTGAAGTCCAAAGTTTCTGTTGACATTATAGCAGTACATTGTTACAGTTTCTCCTACTGCAAAGTTGTGTCTGAAAAGCTGCACTACATGGACAATGTCTTCTCTCATACTTCTTCTCTTCTCTTTTGTGATATTTAGGGCTGTCAGTCGATTAAAATATTTAATCGCGATTAATCACATGATTGTCCATAGTTAATCGCGATTAATCGCACATTTGTTTATCTGTTCAAAATGTACCTTAAAGGTTGATTTTCCAAGTATTTAATACTCTTATCAACATGGGAGTGGACAAATATGCTTGCTTTATGCAAATGTGTGTATATATTTATTATTGGAAATCAATTAACAACACAAAACAATGACAAATATTGTCCAGAAACCCTCAAAGGTACTGCATTTAGCTGTCAGTGTGTCAGTGTGCTGACTTGACTATGACTTGACCCAAACTGCATGTGATTCCTTAGGTTTTCTAGTTTCATATGATGCCAGTATATTCACTCTAGCTATAAAAGTGCTACAACCCGCTACAACCTCCGAATGATCAGTGGCACGTCAGATTTTCAAGAGGTTAATTGAAAATCGCAAGTTACGTTAAAGAAATTAGTGGCATTAAAACAAATTTGCGTTGTTATCGCGTTAACTTTGACAGCCCTAGTTACATTATATTGTAAAGTGTTTGTGTTATTTATCAAATAAGTTGACAATCTAAAGTGAATAACATTTTTCCCAGGTGATTTGAGAAAACCTTGTGATAATTCCAAACGTATGAGCCTCTCCTGGTTCTAAATAGCAAATGATTTATAAGGTTAAGACCTTAAATTATTGTCTGAAATGTAATACAATGGGAACATTTTTAATTTGTGGTTGTGCTTTCTTATTCTACCCACTTGGTTTATGGGTTCAATCAGAAACCAGCTGCTTTTGCCAGTTCTGTTTTTTGTGTCTTAAACAAGGTCTTTTTACACAGCAAAATCTAAACATCTGGCTCTACAAAACCCTTAGCTACTAAAGTGTGGAAACACAGAAGCATTCAGCACAAAGGTCACTAACTATAAGTGCGCATGCAGTCCACCTGAGTGCGATCTGTTGTCTCTGCAGTGCTGCACATGCCGGCCTGTGAGACTAGTGTGCAGCCTTGACAAAGGGCTGCGAGACCAGAGATGTAACACGAGATTGTTCCTTGAGAATCTAGGGCAAGGTTCCTTCTCCACACATGTGTCGGTCTGTGTGTGTTCAGCTTGCCTGGCTGCTTCCAAGAGTGCATGCACATATTTATCATGCGCGTGTGCGTTTACTGGCTCTGTGATGGGATTTGTCAGAGCATACTATTGTGTAATGTGAAGTGTGTGTGTGTGTGTGTGTGTGTGTGTGTGTGTTTGGACCAGGCGTGTGTATGCATGATAATTTTTTGTCTGCATGTGTGCATGCTCATAGTTGGCTTTCTCTATGTGTGCGTTTGTGTGTCCCGGTGTAGCAAATGAAGGCAGGGAGGGGTGTTCTACTGCTGGATCCATTGATTGGTTCCATACAGACTGAAACTTGACCTTCACAGCAGATGTCTGTACGGCTGCCAAAGACATGCACGCACACACAGACACACACACACACACACACACACAAGAAGACAGAGAACACAACTCTACCCTTATTATGCAGCTCTTGCTTACAGTACGTCTGTTCCTAAGTGTCTCTCAGTCCGAGTGTCTCATCACCCTGTCTTCATCCGTGTGTGTGTGTGTGTTTCCCTGCGTGACAACGACAGGCTCTCCTAATCTCCAACATGATCCACGAGGATTATTTGACATTTCAAAATTGACAAGCTTCCATCCAACACAGTACACAATTCACAAATGACTTGTGATCTGCTATAAGAGGAAGACGACAGATGAGGTCAGTGACAGCTGGGAGGGCCTGAGGGGACCTCTGAAAGTCTCTGCACCCAAACATAAAGCATGGAGATACTTTTCCAGTTTACACAGCAACACTGCTGGCTGTTGCAGAGTGCAGCTAGAGCTGCATTAAGGCCAGCGCAGCACAGTGTGTCACCTTTCTGTAGTATTTCACAGCTCTCAGACAGCTTTGGCATGATGGAGAGAGAAGGACAATTTTCAAAGTATCTGCTTACTTGTTCTTTGTGTTTCAGAAATGAGAAACACCATTAGGTGTAGCCTAACTAGTGGAGATTCTTTAGAGACGTTGTACGTGGTGACGCTTTTTCATAAGCAGACAGAAATGAATGAATTCTATCTTCTAAAGCACAATTATTTTGATGGATAGCTGGAAAATTCATAATAACGTTAGTAACACTGTAGCTAATGTTAGTGTTACTACCGCTGCTACCCCACCACTATTGCTGCTATCATCACTGCTGCTAATATCGGCTCCACAACTATCACTCTGCTTTTATTGCTTTCACTTGTACTGTCAGTTCTTCTTTTGCTGCAACTGCGGTCCCATCACTACTTAGTTACATGTTAGCATAATTACTAGGGCCGTCAAAGTTAACATGATGATAGCGCGTTAACGCAAATTCGTTTCAACGCCACTAATTTCTTTAAGGTAACGTGCGATTTTTAGGTTGTAGCGGTACCAACCATACCATACTAGCTTGTCGCGAAAGAGGCTAAATAACGCTCCAAACTTGGCGTGGAAAAACTGGCATGGTCATTTTCAAAGGGGTCCCTTGACCTCTGACCTCCAGATATGTGAATGAAAATTGGTTCTATGGGTACCCACAAGTCTCCCATTTACAGACATCCCCACTTTATGATAATCAAATGCAGTTTGGGGCAAGTCATAGTCAAGTCAGCACACTGACACACTGACAGCTGTTGTTAGCTGTTGGGCTGCAGTTTGCCATGTTTTGATTTTTTGAGCATATTTTTTATGCTAAATGCAGTACCTGTGAGGGTTTCTGGACAATATTTGTCATTGTTTTGTGTTGTTAATTGATCCTTTATGTTTAGTTATGTTTCTGGCTTACAATAGTCAAATGTAAAGTTGTCGCTAACTTCAGGGCTAACCCCCCTCCTGACGGGGAGTCAACTTAGGCCTGGTGGGTTAATAGAAAGAGGAGCTTATGTATTTTTGACGGCTTTGAAAATCATACAGTCAGGATTTCTAAATACCCTGGTATACTATAATACCTTGATACCGCCCAAGCCTACTACTGCCGCAGTCCCCATAAAGGCAGGCTGGGATGTTGATTGAGTTGAAAACGGCTGGTAGGCTGATGGAGACACAGTTCTCCTCCAGCCACAGTGTACACACTGGCAGAGCCTCTCCACCTGCACTTAAAGTCTGATAGTAATAGTTCTCCTGTATGGTTTATTGATTTACAGACAGAGATTAAGGCCAGAGGGTTTGCATGGCCATTGACTGCCAATGAGGAAGAACAGTCACACTTGAATAGTAACTGTCGAGGACTGCGGTGAATGAGCACTCTGTCACACTGATACCAGTCATAATCCAGCTTCTAGTGAACACTGATTGCATGCTGTTTGGCACTCTGTTTGAGCTTTCCATCAAAAGCTATGCAACCTAATCACCTACTTTCTTATCAGCGATAACAGTTAGGCCTGGGCCATAATTCAATATTGTCATTTATTAACTTTACAGTGGAATGGAATTCTGTTGATAGGTTGATATCTTATCGTTTTGCAAAATACTATTGTCCAATTTAAATTGTGCATAAAACATAACATAGTGAGTTGTTAATAGGGATGGTAGTAATTAACCGTTTAACTGTTAACCGACATTAAGACTTTTAACCGATTAATGCTATCGATTATTGGTAAAAGAAATATTAAAAATGTATTAAAAAGCTGAGCAAAACTCAGAGGAGCGGCTTGTCACTTTAAGGAGAAAAGCTGGTCCACCACAGCCCACCTTAAGAGAGTCTGAGCCACGTCTTGAGCTGAGGAGTTGTAGCATTTATTCACCGACAAATAAATTGTAAACACACTGCTACGTTCACAGCTATAACGCCACCGACAACCCCGCACTCACCGCCGCCACACACACACACACAGTCTGTAGGAAACTCGCTAAAGTTACGCCAGGCAGACACACAGCGGACAACCTCGCAGCTAAACTAAACGATGCGGTGGAGACTTTTATTTGAAAAGTGGCTGCATGTGTCCTCGACAATACACGCAGCAACCGTGGCTGCTACAGTAACTCCTCCTGATCATCTAACAAGGGTCAGTTATCGGTTAGAAAAAACAAAAAATCTAAATTAGTATCCCTATAATAGTGTGTTACTGTGTGACAACCATATCCCTTAATTATAGTTGTTGAAAATCCCTAGTTAGTAATGGGATTTCCCAAATCTCTGTTCAAATAAAATGAGGTTGCGGTGAGGCGTACATTAGACACCAGGCAAGTGAAGTCGGTGCCATGTGTGTCACTGTTTCCTGACTTGTAGAGCTTGACCTTGGTGCCACTAACCTGCTGAAGACGGTGAGCCGCATGAATCAGTGTTGACTTTTGTTATGTGAATGAGGATCCTGTACAGATGGATTTAGTGGGTAGAGAGAGCCAGAGGACTCTCTCTCTCTCTCACACACACACACACACACACACACACACACACACACACACACACACACACACACAAACAGGAGAAGAGGGATTTACCAGTGAAGAGAGCACAGTCTGTTATCTCCACATGATTCTCGGCTCCATACACTGCCTGGAGAACCCCGTACTATTATGTGCGTACTTCATTCATTGAATGCAGATGCATCTCTTCCCGTTTCTTTCAGCTGCGTGTACCCATAGAGGTTTTTAAAACTGTACTGCTGATGTCCTTGCTGGCAGTGAGTCAGGTTCCAGTTGTTTACCAGATGGAGAGATTCTGTCATGACCGTCATGGTGAGACAGACCATTGACGGCTTGAAATAACAACAGTTGGAGCTAATGTAAATTTTCTGTGAGTTGGCAACTCTACAAAATGAAACTCTTGGCCGTTGTTAAATGTGCTCTTCAAGCCTGTGTGTTTTTGCTCAGCCAAAGATCTCATTTAAAGAAGTATGATTTTGTTATTTGAAAGGGGAGATAATTAACTATGTTGTATTGGGAACAAATCCAACAGAATGGTACGTAGAGATACAAGACTGCTGCTGCTGCACTTCAGTCGGTCAGTCATGATTTAATAAATACTAAACTTATTTCACATATTGAGACAAATGGTGGTTGTGTTACACTCTCTCCAAGCATTAGCCTAGTTAGCTAACCATTACAGCATTAACACAATCTTCAATCAGCCTCACGGAGAAAGAACACTCTAGAACAATGATATTGAAAACTGGAAAGCAAATGGCTAACAGACTTCTTTCAAAACTGACTCACCAATGTTTTCTATGGTGTCATTTATAAACTTACTTAACAGAACAGAAACTCCAGATCTTCACTAACCAGCTAAAGTCCCAACAAGCAGAATCTCACACAATTAGATGAATTGGAGACTGTCTTAAAATGTTATTCTAATATTGAAAGGTCGGGACTGTAATGCTGAGAAACGGAGCAACAGCACACTAGATTTTGAAAATTATTAAACCGAAAAACCCAGCCCAGTCTTACCTTACCTTTTTCCAATGAAAGTAATAAACAAATATAACAAATATCTGAACAGCACTACTAACCATACCTTTTAACATGAACCAAAACAGACAGACGAAACTATTAGCTACTGTAGATTTCTTTGAAGACGGCCTTTCAACACGTTGAATACATACAAATATTTCAGGGCCATTCTTAAAGTTACTTCGAGGAACTTTCATTTTGTGTTGATTTTGGCGGTCCCTGTGGACAAAAGCGGAAGTGTTTCCGAGCACCAGAGTCCCTTTAGAAAACCTCTCATTTTACTGCAGCAGGGTCTGACAGTCTGCCTGGTTCTGGTTCTCCTGTGCATCCCTTCCCTCCAGCAGGCCCAGCAATACGGCCATCCAGCAGCGTGGTGTCGGTGTTGTAGAGCTGTTGCGATGAAGGAATTTCCCATGCGGTGATAATGACTGGCTCAAAAGCGCTATATGTGGTATTATTGCAACTTTTTCTTTATTTTGCAAATGTATCCTGATTTTAGTGCTGTATAAATACACTTTATTCTTAGGCTATTATTAGGTATATTGTTGCTCTTTAAATGACAAATATGACAGTTTTAAAACTAATTAAACACTTGTTTGTTGTTAAATGCAGAACACAGATGGGCAATGAGACTCAGCGCTTTTTTTCAGCTGTGGTTTGGTGTCGTCTGGTTGCTATGATTCGGAATATCAAAATGTCGGAACAAGGTAGAGTACTTGCTCTGGATGAAGAGAAGGTTGAAGCACATACTGTAGGGACAGAGGACGGACCGTAATCATGGTGCTTGTGGCGGTTGCTTGCCGTCCCCTGCGGTTCACTTGTCAATATTGCGGTTTTGCAATATTGTGCTTATTGCTACAGCCCTACGGTGTTGGTTCCCAGCAGGGACCAGCGGAGCAGCGAGGTGAAGGAGGAGGAGCCGCTGCTTTCGGGCGCGGAGCTCTCCACCTGAAATTGTCCAACACTGTAAAGAGGATGTGATGTCATAATTCTGATGTGGGTAACAAATATATATTGAGCAGTGCACCAATTGTAAACAGCAAGAGTGATGCTGCAGTTTGGAGTCAGGTATTGTGATATACTAAACAAGGTAATGGCATGGTAATGGTTTCTTTTGCCAACTGTTTGAATCTACGGCTCAGAGTTGAATACATATGAAATCTGACCTGCAAGCCGGCTGGAGACCTCATTGAAACAGTAAACATGTTTGAATTGAGTCGTACAGGCTTCAATTAAAGTGAACGGTAGATGGAGTGAAAATTAGCAGGATAGAAGTGTATTGTGACCATGATTGCTTTACATCATTTTCAGTCCGGTTGTAAGCAACCAGGTAACTAGCTGAAGGTAATGACAGTAGTTGGACATCCATAATTCAGGACTGTGAAGTAACTAAGTTTCTCTCTGTGACTAAAAAGGACATGTATGTTGGCTCAACAGATGAAGTGGAGATGTGTCAACAGGATCTTTGAAGGGTTGTTTGCTCTACATGGTCGGACTTGACTTAACAGTAGTTTGTTTATGTTACCAGAGGTGGAACAACTGCGTAGCGTTCTTCAATCATCATAAAATGAAGAGATACATATTTATCAATGAATATAAAATGACAGGTTGATAGAGAATTATATCGATAAATCAACGAAAAGCATCTATTTAGTAATAATCCATAGTCTTCCTGTTCTTGACTGAATGGTTGTTGCTTATATAATGCCTATTCTGTTGTGTGTGTGTGTGTGTGTGTGTGCACATGAGAACGTGCCATTGAAAAATATGCATGTAAGGATGTGCGTGTGTGTGCTCCATTTTGCAGGAGGCAGGCTCTGTGTGTGCACATGCTCTTTTCGAGCCAGGAAACATGCAATTTGAAACGGTGGGATGGTGGAATTTCTAGCCCACATGCTGTAGCAGGAGACGAAGACACGTGAGCCGGTTGACCTCAAACCATCTCTGAGAGAGAGAGGGAGAGGAGGGGAGGGGGAGAACAGCACAGTGGTGAAATACAGACACAGCCAGGAGAAATGAGTGTGCATTAAACAGAGGAAGAGAGGAGGGGAGAAGAGAAGGAGAGTTTGTGAACAAACCGAGAAAGACATGTTTTAAAGAAAAGTGAGGAAGAGAGAGAAATGAAAGGAGGCAACAGATGGGGAGAGAGACAGAACCCAGAGAGATGAAAAGAATAGAGCCTGCTGGTGACATAACATGTCCTGTAAATGAATTTTCTCTAACACTACCAGCAACGAAGGTTCAGTTCCTTACACCAAGGCATGAGCAGTGGGGCCAGGGTTTGCTGCATTCACTGTCAGATCAGGCACTTTAAGGAGAGAGAGAGCGACAGAGAGCGAGAGACAGAAAGAGAGAGATGGAGGTTCACTGTGTCTGGTTCCAATTAACATGCTCAACAATCCTGCTGTGTTTGTCTCTTGGCTTTCACACATGAACATGTGAGGGTTGAGCATGCTAGTGACTTAATCTGCACACAGTGAGTGTTACTTCATGTAGTGGTGTTTTACTCAGTGTTGGGAGTTTTAGGCTATATCCACACTAATACATTTTATAACTTTTGCTACACTTATGCCTAGCGTCCACACCACTCTGGCGTTTTTTAGAACACCTAAAACGGAGACGTTTGAAAACACTGCTGACCCCGTTTTAGTCTGAAAACCCCGGGGTTGCTCTGGACAGGGGTTGTTAATCTGGACAGACGGAGATGGAGACCTTTGAAAACAATGATGCAGATACCCAAGTTTGCTTCTTGATTTGGTCTTATTAGGGATGTAAAAAAACAAACCGTTCAATAACTGTAGAAACCGTGGGCTTTGCACCGTTGCACCACTACTAAATGCAGGCCTGTTAATTATTTGATGAGGTGCCAGAGACATAGAAGAGGCAATTATCTGAACATAGGCCTACTTGACCATTAAGTAGCCTTGCCCATGTATATATTTTGGAGAAAACGTGACCCAAAAACCACAGTACAAAACGAACCGTGGGCTTGTTGAATTGTTTTACCACTAGGTCTTGACACCAGGGAATGTTTGGCATCTTGCTTAATAATGGAAAAAAAATAAGTTGTAAATTCATTTTTTGATTGTCAACTAATCAATGAATGGACTAATAGTTTCAACACTAATGTGCACCTTCTGGTAGGATTTACAAATGCATCCGTTATGCTGTTATCCATCTTGTCCAGTTCTACACAGTCATTCACACACACAACAAGAATCCTTATCACTGCTTGACATTTACGCCGACAAATATATGACCAGTACTATAAAATCTTGGCACACAAGCATCACTTTAACACCAGCTGCCGCCTGAACAGCTGACTGCTCACCTCTGTTGGGATGGCGCCTTTTATATATATACACCACAGTGAGGCAGCATTTTGGGGAGAGGAGAGGGCAGTCCAATGCTGTAAATGTTTGGTTAGTCAGTTTGAGTCATAAAGACAGTAAAGACGAGTCTATGTGGAGCAACAGTCAACATTACGGATATACTCGGCTATATGGACACGGCTGCCCTGCACAACGTGAAGTCTCAGTGTTCTTAAATCATACACACTTGCGCTACTCTTCATATAGCAAGTCTTACCCCATCAACTCCTTTTTAAGAAATGTGGGTATTTTTGTTGAAACTCAAATCAATTATTTCTATTTAAAAGGGCTGTCAAAGTTAACGCAATAATAATGTTCACACATTTTGTTTTAACGCTACTAATTTCTTCAACGCATTAACGCAACTTGCAATTTTTTAGGTTGTAGTGGGGTCCATTGGTACCAACCATGTCATACTAGCTTGTCAAGAAGGAGGCTAAATAACGCTCCAAACTTGCAGTAAATTTTGGCGAGGAAAAACTGTCATGGCCATTTTCAAAGGGGTCCCTTGACCTCTGACCTCAAGATATGTGAATGAAAATGGGTTCTATGGGTACCCACGAGTCTCCCCTTTACAGACATGCTCACTTTATGAAAATCACATGCAGTTTGGGGCAAATCATAGTCAAGTCAGCACACTGACAGCTGTTGTTGCTTGTTGGGCTGCAGTTTGCCATGTTATGATTTGAGCATATATTTTTGAATGCTAAATGCAGTACCTGTGAGGGTGTCTGGACAATATTTGTCATTGTTTTGTGTTGTTAATTGATTTCCAATAATAAATATATACATACATTTGCATAAAGCAGCCCTAGTTTTAATTAAGTTTAAATTTGAACATGTTGCTTTCTTCCTTTTAAATCTAAATATGCGTCGCTTGTTTTCAACCTTTTTTAATGTAAAGCACTACAAGATGTCTTTCTTCTAGTATGGTGCTATATAACTAAAGTTTATTAGTGACATTAGTTTTAATAATTAAAATCTCACTTATTTCTGAATTAAGAACAGGTCGGATGATAAATACCAATATGTAAAATATCTTGAGTTTTGTATTAGTGTATTCTTAATGCCAGAGGGAAAGTTGAGTGAGGTTTTAATTTGAGACTGAGAAGTTACAATAGTTCTCTGTAAACACGGAGACAAGCTTTTTCCCTGACACGGCAGAATATGTGTCCTGCCGCTCTGCTGGATCAATGTCAAACACACACACACACACACACACACACACACACACACACACACACACACACACACACACACACACTCTGACTTTGTTGATGTTTGCGTCAAATAGTTCTGGGTTGAGTCACAGATCTCTGTTTCTGCCGCTCTCACTATGTGATTTTTTTGTAAACAGCTGTACAGTTGTCTGTCTGTTTTTAAAGCTATAGTCTGTCCACATAAATACAGATGCAGCTTCTTTATCTTTAACTAAATCTTCATAGAAAAGGAACAACGTGTTTAACACAACTGACTCCTTTATAGTAAAGGGAACACTTGAGTTTAAAGATAGCTTTTGGACTGTAGAGTTGGTGCTTTGTCCCTTGTTGAAATGTGGACGTTACTTTCCATGGTTTTGGCTCCACAGACCCAGCAGTAAACAGGCCTTGTAATAGCAAGACCATTCTTATATTTTTGGGCGCCAGAATAGCACTGTGAGGTTTGAGTCTTATGTGCCGTGTAATTAAGCTGGAACTAAATTTAAACCAAACTGTGATTAGATTTAACAAGCCAACAAACACAGACAGCACCGCAGCCCCTACACGCCACATACACGCTATATTTTTAGACATATTTACATGTGTATGTTTATTGGTTACTGCAGTTGTACTCGCAGGGAATAGGAGAAAGAATATATATATAAATATATATATATATATATAATATAGAGGCCACGCTAAAGCTCCTGAGCCCATATTTTGGGGCAAGTGTTGCTGAAAGACTTGTTTGTTTTTGGACTTGGACACATGCACACGCACAAATGCACACAAATACACACCATGGATTTGCCAGACCAGGGCTGACAAGTGGTCGTAATGATGCACAATTATGAAAAGCTATTTTCCATGATGTCAGTCATTGGCCCTGACATGAACCCAGAAAAATTGAGCTCAGTCTGGAACTGTCAGTCTGTCCGTCTGCTGCTTTCTTCCTCTCTGCCTCTTCTCCCTCACTCACTCCGTCACCAACACGGTCTGCGGTAATAACTTCACATTATAATTGAGTCCGAGGGAAATATCTATAAGGGGAAGTAAGATGGAAGGAAAGCGTGGAGGAGAGAGGAAGGAGTATAAGATGAAAAAAAGAGTGAGGGGATGAGTGGCCACGTTAAAGTGCAGTAGTGTAGGAGGACAAAGAAGAGGGGAGAAGTGTGAGAGTGCCAGCGGCGTGTACTGTAGCGGTGTGTAAGTGATAGTCAGACACATCCAGCTAGAGGTCAGCCAGGTTGCTGGGTGTCCTGTCTGCAGACAGAAGCTTGCACACCGCTCCAGCACTCTTCGTTTCAATCCGTCAAGCTCCTCATCTTTGACAACATGCTGCTGATCATCTTATAAAAATCACTTTTAATCAAGATGATTTAAACAAAGTGAGTAAACAAGGAGAGGCCTTAACAGATGTTACTGCGAGTATTAGTCACTTAATGGATTAGTCGTTTGCCAGAAGAATTAATCATCAATTTTTTTTTACAATCAATTAATCATTTGTCATTCTGTTAAGCAAAATTGCTAATAAATACCTGGTTCCAGCATCTCTAATATGAAGATTTACTGTAAATTGAATACATTTTTGAGTGTGAAAGTTCATTCTTGGACCTTGGAAACTATAATCAAAATTTTTTACATGAGCCCCGTTTCCACCGCAGGGACTTTCCCCCAGAACTACTACTGGAATTTTAATTCCTGTTTAAGATTTGACCAATATGTTGCTGCAAACACTTGATTTGTATTTTCTGTAAATTTTTAAGATTTCATTTTACCAAGTTTCTGGTGTACGACTTATTATTTAAATAATAAACAACAATTCAGTAAATTTAAATCAACGTAGTTATTGTGTTACCTTGTTACATTTTGTTTTACAAAGTTAGGTAAACGATGTTTAAGTCTAGCCTGATGTTGCCATACACATAACAGAATCCCAGTCACTTCCACACAGTTAGGAAGTTAGGTGCATCCCTAATCAAGAACTGATTAGCCGGACTCGTTTCTGTATTCCTGCTTGACTGAGAAATACCTTAGAGATACATTTGATACTTATCTTGCAACTTATCGTGTTTACACAGCCCACATTTGCTTCATTGTTAGTCCTGTTGTGTATTTCTCTCTCTTTGTTACTGACAGACTCTTCACTACTTTGTTTACATCCCCAGTGGTTACTACCATGAACCCCACAGTGGAGGGAAGCACTGATTTCAGACTAGAGACACTGTAAAGCGGCTTCATCTGTCCCCTGTGGATGGGACTGTGTGTGGTGCTAATACCTGCTTAAACAACTGCCTGTCTGTGTTTGTCAGTGGTGGAAAGCAATTGAGTACATTTACTCAAGTACTGTACATAAGTACAGTTGTGAGGTACTTGTACTTGTCTTCAAATTCTGATGGCAAAAAACGACAACACTTGTTCACAGACGCATTGATGCTACATCATCACAGCTCCTCTCTACACGCTGTAGTCTGTTTACATTTTACCGACGCTCAGCTACGTCATATAATGTGTTTCGTTGCTCTAATTGGTTGTAGGTCAATCCAATTGTGTCCAGAGGAATTTTGGTCTACGCCTGTGTAAATCGAAAATGAACCGAGAGGTTCCGGACTAATTTTCATTTGGTCTGGCGATGTCAGGTTATTGAATGGAGTGAACCTGTAAGCCCAGTCCCTCCAGTCCCTCCGTGCTCTGATGCCCACAGAGTCCAGGGAGAGGGAAACTGTTTTCACAACTTTTCATGCTTTGTTTGGAAGAATTAACGATGTTAGTTTTTGCACCGGCTTGATTCTCGTGTAGTGTGTACCTGGTATAAGCACAATTGCTTTCCCTACATGCATGTATTTGTGCTAAATAGACGGTTCCATCAGCAACACAGGTAATGTTGCTTTAGTATGACTCTCTACTTTATGACTTGCTTGGTAAAAATGACCTCAAGTACACTTTGGATTTGAGTCCCGTACTTTTTTACTGATGTATGATCATTTGAGGCTCGGCCACACTAGAACACTGTGTTTCACTGTGCTTTGGTCTCATCCATCATGTCAGTTTAACTGTTACTCCTACTTCATACCAGGTTGAATGGCTGTCTATTCCTTTCCTAAGCATGCTGGTTTCTGTGTGTTAAATGAGCCATGGTGTCTCCAACCCAGTGGTCTGACTGATGGTCTGTATGGAAAGTGCTAACCATTCCAATACAATGACTCTTTGGTTTGCATTCCAATAATTATTTTAAGTGACAGACTGGACTGAGTATTAGAGCCCGTCTTTATGTATTAAAAAGGATTGTCCGCTATTATCATTCATATCACTCAGGTATTTGTTATTGGAATGAGTTCAATAACAACATGGGGAGGATTTGCACAGCAGACAGCTGAGAACAGAGAACAAGCTGCAGGATCACATGGAACAGATCTGTGCAGAATTCTTAAATACAACTACACCACACATGAAACATTTAGACGTATCCTCCATCTGGGATCAGTCCAAAGTCTTAAAAGGGAAATTCCACCCTGAAACAGAATGTACTACCATCGCAACGATTTTGAGATAGTACATTCAATGTGTGTACACACAGGCAAGCTAAGTGAGAGAAAGGACTTGAATGTGTGATGTCATCACGTGATACTTTCTAGAGTCATGACACACAGTAGTGAGTGTCGGTGATGGTTGCCATTAGAGGTGGGAAAAAAAACACCTATGTATCACATTTACCGGTTTTAGTAAGTAACGTAAGTGGTAATGTGACGTCATAGCTAGTGGCGGACTTGGTGGAGTTAGAGGAAGTATACACGTGTGACTACGTCCGGTTTTCAAAATAAGGTGTGGAACAGAGGGAATTGTATATACAAAATACATATATGGAAATAAGATTGATCGGATTATATTCACCAGAAGTATAAAACATTACATGGCCCGTATAAATTAAAAAAGACAATACCACTAATTTGTGAGGGAAATGTCTTTATTCTTTGATTTTTGGGTTGCTGGAAAAATTGAATAAATAATTCCTGTCAATGACTGATATATGTGACTTCAGGACATCTCTGACTACATACATGCTGAAAATCAAACATTTTTACTGTATTAAATTTGGATATTTTCCAAAATGAAAGTCCCTAGAATTCTATGATTCAACTTTTTCCCATGGTCTAGTGTTTAAAAGTGTTTCAGATTTTTCAATTTACCTTCTAGGAAGCTGTTGGTTGTGATTTATTTGCAAACGGTATGAAAAACAATTAACAGGCTGTTCAAACTTCAAATTCATTACAATGACAGTCAAGGCTGCATTCATTTCCATTGCTGTGTTGGAAAATGTAACAATGGGGTTGTATGTTTCATAAAAATGCTATAAAACTGTGTTTGGCTGCGGCAGGTGAGGAAGGAAGGGTGTCTACCTGAAACGTTTCCGTGCATTAGTAAATCATTTAACCAGAGTGCACCTGTTATTGAGGATTTAGCAGCCAGGTTAGTGGCACTAAATTTTACTGAAAGGGTTTTCCGTCACCTTTTATCAAGCTAGTTATGAACTGCATTCACAAACATGCCCTTAAGTGTCGGTTTAGAAGCTCATCATGTGCAGAATTCATCCACCATTTGAAATATGAGACCGGAAGCTGGCTGAAATATCTCCAGACTGATTGACAATGGGAAACATCAAACACTGTCCTAGATGTGCAAATGTAGTTAGTCAACAGTATGCTCGGTATGGAGGTGTCATAGGGATCAGATGCTAGGCGCTCTAATGAATAGATGTCTTGCTAAATGCCTTGTGTGTAGGATAGACTGAGTGAGAGACGCTTACTCTACAGGGTGGTTTCATCCTTTTATTTTTGGAAACGTCTAAATTAATTGGATGTATTTGATGTTTTATTTTAATGTTGTTGTTACCTGCTTGCAAGGCTTGAAAAACGAGGCTCACCGTTTGTCTGTGTACCATTAATAGTGTTACCAATGGTGTCACTGGGTTCATTTACCAGCTAGACTCGTCTCTCCCCAGGGTGTCTGAACCGGCTGAGTGCCACCATTATCAGACATGTTCAATCCAACCCAAACAGGCTCACACAAATTCATATGCCACTAACTTATTCATTAGCCAGCAAAAGAGTGAAAGAGCTTTCAGAATGTCCCCACAGAGTTTAACTTCTGAGCCGCTAAAAGATGTTTTGACACGTTCTCTCTGTCAAACAGTCTGAACCGGTGCCCTGCCACAGTAACTAGTCATGTTGAATAACTCACCAGTCAATAATAATGCCCAGAATTTGGCTGATTGTTAGTTATACCAATGTATATAATATCCAACAATATAGAAGGCGAGGGGTATGACATGGCAACAAAGATTGATATATAGATAGATATATATATCCAAATCCTATACAATATCAACATTTCATATTTCATGGCAATGTTTGTCTACTTCTATATTTTTTACAACTATATTTGTATATATTTTTTATATTTAACTTTTTTCCTGTTTACTTACTATTTATTATATCTTGTTCTGTTTTTTAATTTAATTTGCACTGTCCCCTTTGGGATTATTGTATCGTGTAGTATCGCACCGCACCGCATCGTATTGTATCGTATCACATCTTAAAGCCCCGAGTGGACTGCTACTCTGTCTTTCTATTTATTCAGGAGTTATTATACCTTTTTATTAAAGGATCAGCCTGTAGGTCACCTACATCTGATTTCTCTAATTTGACCGTTGTAAGAACGGTCAAATATAAAGACTAAAACCGTCACAAAAGGTTCATCTTTACAATGCCATCAATTGTTTTTTGACTTGTTCTCACAGATGTCCAAGACACTAAATATATAATCACAAAGACCATGACACGGTATATATCTGTAATACAAAGGGTTGTGTGTTTGAACACAAATATATGCACAGACAAACAACACACATGTTGGGAATAATGGACAGAGGGAGTATAACTGGAAAGACGAGTACATTTAACCCTTATTTTCGTTTTGTAATCTCTGACTTAAAGTTGGAATAAGGCAGTAGCCATATATATGTGGTGTTAGCATGTGTCTCTGTGTGTGAATAGATATATGACCTTGTCTCTCATAGAACAATGTAAATTATTGATTAGAGGAAGACTGTGGGAGAGAATTACAGAGGAGGGGAATACTGATGTGGTGTCTGCTTGCTGTTAGCTCAGTGTGTTGAATGCTCGACCAGATGTTGTTGTGTATGCAGATCCAAGCCATGAATGCGCCTCACATTACACACCCTCATTGTTCTACACGCCTGGCTCTCTTTCATTCACACACTGTGTTTCTGAAGGGCTAGACCCAATACAGTCCAATTTACAGCCCAGGTTTCTTAGTGCAGTTTGTGACTCTGTACTCTGCAACAGTAATACACAAAATATATATGTGGGTCAATTATAATAATGAATCATTAGTTTGTTTTGAATGTAACCCAGCAGCAATGAATGAATGTGTCTGTGGTTCTATCACTGCTTGTCGCTGCTTGTCTCTGCCTGGGTTCAAACTCCTCGGTGCCTGAAGGCCTGTGAACCACTCCTGGTGGGAGGTGCACAATCGTTCTGCTCTAGTCAGCGGCACATGTGTGGAAGAGGAAACCAGACAGCCATATAATAATACGGATGAAATGAACAAAGCCTCAAATACACACTGAAAGGTTTGAAATCTTTGCGTCTGGTGGGCTAGTGGTTAAGACACATCCCATACAGCTGGATTGACTCCAGCTGGGGATCTTTGTTGCATGTCATACCCCTCGCCTTCTATCTTTGCATTTCCTATTTGTATGTCTACTGTCACTATCGAAATAAAGGTAAAATCCTCTGGCCGGCTCGACCGCACATTATCGCAATACGATAAAGTTTCCTGTCCACGACAGTTAGCATGCAGCTTTAGCCGTGATGTTTAGCTCTGCTTTTCCTGTCAACGTGTGAAACCCATAGTGTTTCCGTACTTTGCTGTATGTGTAGTGTTTACCAACGGATATGACGTCACGTTTCTCAGATTACAACAATAACAGTGGTAACTTCTTTCTACCTCCGCTTAGACTGAAATGAAGCTCTTTATTGGACTGCTATTATTATATTCCTCCCATGGTCTTCGTCTCACCGTCCTCATCACCTTATGGAGTTGTTGCCTCGGTTGTTATGGAGCCTGTTTAGTTGTGATCATGTCTTCCATACTTAGGTCAGATGATGAAAGGTAGTAAACTTTAATCGTTATGGTTGTTGCATTGGTATTGGAGCATAAACTATTTCTGTAGACTGTATTCTGACCTTTAATAACTTTCCCCTTAGAAGCACTTACTATACAAAGACATGTTGTAATGTGTGTCTGACGGCAGTCATAACAGGCTAGTGTATCTGAACAATATCTCCCTCTGCAAAGTGGAGAGATGGAGATAAGGGGAAAAGAGAGAGAGAGAGAGAGAGGGGATAGAGGTAAAGAAGAGAAAGAGGGAGGGAATGAAAGAGGGTAGTAACAGACAATCCAATTTTCTCAAGTGCCTCCAGTCGTTTGTCTCGTGCTATGAAACAGGAGACGCTGTGTGTGAGTGTGTGTGTGTGTCCTGAGCCAGTTCATTCATGGTAATTAACGTCACTAGAATAACAGCCTCTGGAAACAAGTTGTTCTACTAGCCCGGCCCGTGGAAGCATCCGTGGGTGTGTGTGGAGTCAGATTTCAGACAGGTAACACTGGAATCCTTTCACACCCCGAGCACGTCAGGGAGCAGTTAGAGGAGAGAGTGACACCTCTCAGGTCTTAAGATGTGACTATATACAATGTAATGTGTACGTGAAGATTGACACTTATGTAATGTGACTTACATACAGTAGTAATGTTACCTTTGAACACACGTGACATATCCAAGTATAACAGGAAGGGGGAACGTTGACCGAGGTTCTGCTGAACTGTTACTGGAGTACAGAGTGAAGAGGGGCAGGACTTAGTAAGGGTCAGTTGCTCTGTTAGATGTTTTCAGCCCAACTGTAAGGAAAACCATAACCATAACCATAAAAAAATAACAGGAAGGGAAACCCACGAACCCTGGTCTTCATGTTTTACGCACGACATTGGCAGGTTTTCCCTCAAGAATGCCACTGCCCCATCATACTGTAGTACCATCATTCCAGTCCAAAATGCAGTGCATTGAGTGCATGATAGACATGGGCCACACTTACTCTAATTAAAGGAGCAGTGTGTAACATTTTGGTGGCTCTATTAGCAGAAATGGAATATCTAAACTGTGTTTTCATTAGTGTATAATCACCTGAAACTAAGAATCGTTGTGTTTTCGTTGGCTTAGAATGAGCCCTTCATATCAACATAGGGAACGGGTACTCTTCACGGAGTCCGCCATGTTACACTGCCATGTTTCTACAGTAGCCCACAAAAGACAAACCAAACACTGTCTTTAGAGAGAGCCTTTCACATTTTTATGTTACCTAAAGGTGTTATTATGGTAAGGATGACCTCTGAGCGACGCCAATGGCATTACTATGGTTTTGCACTCGGCGCCTCATGTTACTGCAGTCTTGGAAAGGGAGGAGTGAGCGGAGGTTTATGTGGTTGCAATCTGCAACCACACCACTAGATGCCGCCAAATCCTACACATTGTACCTTTAAGAAAATACTGCAGCGACCATATTCTGGCCAACCTGGTAATAAACAATAAGCATCACCAATAAGTATCGAATTACAGTATATAATCCACTTTTTTAAATACTTTTTGTGTTGATCGACTAATATATTAATCAACTGATTGTTGCGGCTTTACATTCAATCGCAGGTGTCTGACTGGAATGCAATGAGAATGTTGACTTGCAAGCACTCTCCACATGCTCGCTCAGGAAACAACTAATTCTTCAAAAACTGTTAAAAGCTGCTCGGCAGAAATGGCAAAAAAAGCTGATGGTTCAAGTGGCGCCAAGTAGAAACGATCAAAGCATTTAATCATTTATTAAAGCAACCGCAAAGATAAAAGGTGTGAGCCATGCTGTCAAAGACACGATCACATCTGTGCTGGTGGAGGTGTGATGTGGTTTATATGTAGTGAAGGAGGAAACTAAGGTCACCAACAACCCCCCCACCCACCCTCCCCCTCTTGTACCAGGCTGTTCCTCTGTAATAGCCTGAGATGTCAGAGACCATTTGTCTTCTGCAACACACACGCGCCACACACACTCATTCTTGTAGCTCTCCAAACCCAGTGCAGGCCTACTTTTGCTTGCTCGCACAAATAGAGGTCTTCTTTGTTCACTACATCGACCCCAGAGCTCTCTCTTTCTCTCTCTCTTAGAAACACACGCACACATTTTCTTCTCTCTCCGTCCTTCACTCTGTCTCTCTTACACACACACACACACACACACACACACACACACACACACACACACACACACACACACACACACACACACACACACACACACAGAGTTGAGTCTTGGTGAAGTCACATGAATCAGTTGTAGGACCCAGCCCTGCTCTGTTTCCCATGTTGGCCTTACACAACACCACAGAGTATTCACGTGATGGTAATCTGACTAGCCTTGGTCTGTGTGTGTGTTTTTATTTGCTCCTGTGATGCGCAGGACAGGTTTTTTTTATTAACCTCACCTACCTGACCTGTTACGAGAGCCAATCCGCACCGTCCGACCTGCAAAAATATGCGTTAATCAACCGCCCAAACCCGACCCGCAAACCGCCAACTTTATGCATTATAGTAGCACAATTGTCAGGATTGAGGACTGAGATGAGGACAGAGTCAAGAGGACTCGAACGCCAGTGTGTGTGTTTGTTTGTTTGAGAGAGAAAGAGAGAGAGCGAGCGACAGGGAAAGAGACTATTGCACGCAATGTTTCTGTAAGTTATTAATAACTTACTCTGAACACTGCTTTGTCACTTTTTGGTTGTGGGTCGACGAGCATCACTAGAAGTAGGGATGTTAATAATTAACTAACCGACAATAAGATTAAAGGTCAACCCACCTTAAGAGAGCTTAACAAAGGTAAGCAATCGGTCAGAAAAAAAAATCTAAATTAGCATCTCTAAATCTTAATATTGATACTGAATAGTTGATCTGATACATAACAGAGGTGAAAAGACTGCATATAGCCTAAATAAAACATAATGGAGCTAACAAGTCTGGGAACTTGGCTAGTTGGCACATGTAGCCAGTCAGCCTGTTATTACAGTACACTTGTATTAACACTAATTAGGAACAACTTAACTAAATTGGCAGACTACACTTGTATTTAACTTGTCAGACATCAATTATGTCAGCTATGACTGAGATTTGAAAATTGCACTTAGCCCTATTTGTTTGTGCTGGCATATAGCATGGTAAAAGGCTGTTTGTTGGGGCTCTGAGGTTCATCATAGTGGCAGTAAGGCTAAGGAATAAGAAAATGGTCAGAATTTTACATTTTTGTTCTTAGTCTTTAAATCATCTTGCTACCACTCAGATTCATGTTGGGATCCTTTCAGGGGTTGCAACACCGGTCAAGGCTCCAGACTAACTGTTTAACCTTTTTGACTAACGTTAACTAGCTCTCCTCCTGCCTGTTCCAACATGGATCGGTTGTTCACAATGTAGCATCATCAGGACAAAAATAGGGTGTGTCCCCTGGACGCGTCAATAGTGAGTTTACTGCGTCCTTTGGGATTTTAAACATGTCAGCGGTCGGTTCCGATTGCCACTTGTTGAGCGATAGTTAGCCTATACATACAGTACATACATACAAAGATCCCCTTTGTCCTGAAGGAGTACTGGGGACGACGGGATGCTGATATACTCGAGCCCTGCCCCAGGTTGGGAGCCTGACCTAACCTGTTGACTCATCCACAGTTTAGCCATTAGCAGGCCATAGCTGATTAGCAGATGGTAGTCCTTTGTCTAAAAAAATGGCCACCATACCAAATCTCTGATTACTGTTAATGTTGCCATTCTGTTTTCTTTGTATAAAGAGCAAGTACATGGAGGAAGACTTGAGTAGGAAAGCAAAAGTGAATAAATAACTGAACTGTTATCATGTGTTAAGATATCACCAATGTATCACTGTGTTTCTGCTGTGTCACTGGTAGTCGGCTATAATTCCACTACTTCTTATTTACTACTGCAGCGCTATGACGCCACTGCCCCACTGTGTAGTGTTTCACAACTATCACTTCCCAGCTGATAACAGCTGAAGTTTGGCCTCTAGACATCTCATTATGTAACATACAAAACAATAGAGCATAAAATATGAGAGGGAACACAGCTGTGGTGTTTAGGCATGCTATTCATGTAAGAATTAGTCTACAGTAGTACACACACACACACTAAGGTGTGTGGTTCTCCTGGACTTTATTCTGTATCCATTCTTAAATGCAGTCGATAACCTTTACGCATCGTCCATCTTAAATGTCCCCTGAATCAACCGCGACATCACAACGCGTAGATGTCATGTCATGTCCAGATATTTCCAGAGAAGCTGTAGCGGAGGTCGGTAATAAAAAGGTCAATATCTAAATCATTTAAAATATCAAATGTGAATTAAATGTCAGGCGTTTGGTGTCAGCAATGGCTTCTCAACATTAAATCTACAGGGAACCATCTTCCTGTAGAACAGTCAGAGGAACACATCACTCTCTGAGTAATAAATTCAAGTAGGACATGTAGAAATATCCTGAAGGCTCTGATATTATCACTGTCTGTCACACATCTCAGGCAGCCCACACACATCTATTGATGCACTGATACAGTGCAAGAAAAACCCAGTTACAGTATATTCATTAGGAGTAAAACGGTACACAAAATTCACAGTTTTTGGTATAGCAGGGGAAAAAAAGCACAGAAGAAAATAATTTTGTAATTCATTTTGAAAAATGTAAACATGAAGCAGTGGCTTACTGGCCGAACAAAACCTCAAAAGCCATTATGTCATTAATGCTCCATCTTTATTACAAAAGACTATAACTCACATAGACCTGTGTTACATATGAGTAATTAAATTGAAAGCAGTTAAAGTTTTTTATTCAGGTTCAACAGTTTGTGGTTATGGTTATACTCCGTCAAGGCTCTATTGTAAGTAGCTGTCTGTAGTCCATTGTTGGTGAGAGCAACTGCTGGGGCAGTGAGTAATTACTGGACGACTGCAGCTTGTGCTTGTTCATAAGGCACAAGAGACTGACTGATATGAATAATGGAAACGGTTATTATAGCGGGGCTGAAGCACTGTAACAGTTTCATTCAGGTGATGTTGTCGCACATGGTTCAGAATGTTTGATTTACCCAACTTGGAACGATGGCCGTAGTTACACTTGTGACTTTTGTCATCCATCCGATCATGCCAAGATGCATTAACTGTCAAGTCTGTTGTCTGCTGTAACGCATACTGTAACAGTTTGGGACAAATACATGTACACTGTAAGCCCACCCTATAATCATTCTACCATCATTGTGCATATGAAGATGTTGCAGTAGCTTTATTTAAGATTCGTAAATGGAAATCATGTGGGGTATGGATGTTTCAACGCGCTAAACATTTAGCAAAGTGAGTTAGCTTGTTCATCTGCTTCTTCCTGTATGATTGAACACAGTGTTGAATCCAGGCACATTGTTTCTATGAAGGACTATCCTCAAGTTTGGTGCAGATTCTCCCAAGAGGCTCCTACTGACAGATACAGTATAACATGTTGGAGAGGCTGCATACAAAATTGAATGAAACATCAACAAATCTGAGAATGAGCTTTGTAGGTCTTATGTAGTTCCTGTGCAGGATGGATTGAATTCCAACACACACATGTGCGTGCACAATCCGCAGGCAGGCATGCAGGCTGGAGAAGGCAGGAGGGATTTTCCCATACTGCCTCTGCAGCGGCTGCCCTAGATTCCACCCAACGATTGTCTCGATGCAACTCCGCTATTATTAGAGCCGTATTATCAGGAGAGATGGAGTGAGAGAGGAGGGAAATGCAGAAGAGGAAGAGAAAGTGGCAGAGAGAAAAGAAAAGCATGCCTTGTTTTTCTTTCACTTTGTGTCCTCGCCCTCTGCTGAATATTCAACACTTTGTCTCTCCAGTATTCCATATTTCAGACCAGGTTTGACTTTAGGCTTGTTGTTAGATTCTCATTTCCACTGCAATGTGATTGAATGTTGTCAGCTCAGCTTTCCAATCGGTCTAATGCTGTTCAAGCTTGCACCTCATATCATTTCATAAAATCTTCAAATACTGCTCATTACAAGATCCCAGAGTTTTGTTGTCAAAAACTCAAGAACATTTAATTTACAGTGATATGAAAGAGGGAGGAGCAGCAAAGACGTGAATGACATTTTTGCTTGATAAATGACTTTAAATTGATTATCAGAAATGTTGAGTAATTTTATGTCTGACTATAAGGGCTGTATATCGGCAAGAATCTGGCGATACGATGCGTATCATGATACAGGGGTCACAATTCAATATATTGTATCATATTGTGATACTGTTTTTCTTACACCCCTACTGATTAATCAAACGTTTCTAAAGAGGGATCAGAAAGCTTTATAGGATCACATCACAAGCAATTTAACACTGTTCTGAAATCTGATATAACATAGAATTTCTAGAGTCATACAATAGTTTGGTCATGTAAATGAGATATATCAAACTGATGTTTACATCACTTCCAATATAGCGTATAAAAGTGATGTCACATCCAGAACTTTTACCCCGCTGCATTGACAGTATACATACAGTATGCACGCCAGTGTTGTTTCTAGCTGATTAACGGGCTAATAATGCCTGAACTAACAAATCGGATGTGATCACTTACAAATGATGGACACACGGCCTTAAAGGCTGCACCTGAGAAACAAATTGGATTTGGCTTCAGTCTAAGTCTGTAAATGGGTGAACAGACTCGGGGTCAAACATGTAGGAATCAGTGGATTACAAGGTTGCTCTTCACTCTTTTTATTCTCTGTTGTTTAAACACGTCTTTGCTAAGTATAGTTCTGGTGATATTCTATATTTATCTTACTGTCAGCAAAGCCCACGTGCAACACCCAACCAGCAGTGAATGTACAAGCACAGTGTGTGTATCAAAGCCTGATACTGTATATCTCCCTCCTCTGTGCCATAGATCTCCATTGTTGAGTCACACTGTTGCACTGGGTTCCTTCATCATCATGAACACACACTGTAGTTTATTTGATTCAGTCCAACATACACCGTCCTGCTGCCATAAATACTCAGTAAAGCACCAAATGCGGATTAATCCGCTTCTGAAAATAATCTGCAACAAATTTCCTCCTGTTAGAGTAATGATTGCTAAGAATTGCAGCTGGCCAGCTGTTTTAAGAAATTATTGAACCTTTTGTAAAAAAAAATGTTTTTTAAAGAGTGACATCAGTAGGAAACAAAGGGCTGGCATTTGTGAAGCAGTTGCACTTTGTTGGTGTTGGTCTGCATTAAAAAGGTTATGGACCAGCCCAGTAACATTAAGTTGAATATATATTTACTGTAGGGCTGTCAGTCAATTAAAATATTTAATAGTGATTAATGGCATGTTGTTCCATAGTTAATCACTATTAATTGCATTATTGTCCATAGTTGAAAAACACCACCACATACTTCTAGAAGCTCGTGGGTACCCATAGAACACATATTTATTCACATATCTTGAGGTCAGAGGTCAAGGCACCCCTTTTAAAATGGCCATGCCAGTTTTTCCTCGCCAAAATTTAGCGTAAGTTTGGTGCGTTATTTAACCTCCTTTACGACAAGCTAGTATGACATGGTTGGTACCAATGGATTCTTTAGGTTTTTTTTAGTTTCATATATGAAACTGAACCCTGCTACAATCTAAAAATCCGTATGTTTTCTAGTTTCATATATTGCATTAATGCGTTAAAGAAATTAGTGGCGTTAAAACGAATTTGCGCTGACAAGTTATTATCATGTTAACTTTGACAGCCCTAATTTACTGATAAATAAAACAGCTGGTATGTATTTATTGAGCAAAAGTTTGAGATATTTTGATTTATCTCTACCTGATCCAATTCATTTGTTTAACCTTCACATCTATTCACTGTGACTAATGACCTGTGATAGCTAAGCAAACATTGAGCAGAATTGCAGTGCCATGAGAAAATGTGGACACGTATTGAAGATACAACCGATTTCAGCCTGAAATCCGAGGTTCAGAGGAAGAGCTTGAGTTAGTATTTTCCTTGTATTGCGTCTACAACAACACTGTGCTATTTTTGGATGTGCCTTTTCCTTCCCTCTCTTCCTCTCACCTCTCCCTCCTTCCTCTCTCCTGGGCCCACACATCCTTGGTATGGAGGAGATGAAGGAGGAATAAAGGAGCGGGAAAGCTGGGTCACATCACTCTGCTCAAGGCTGTTTACTTTGCCTTTCTCTCTCTCTCTCTCTTCCTCACCCTCCATCTTTCTCTGTTTATCTCTTTTTCTGTCTGCCAAGTTTTTTTTTCTTTCTCTCTCCTTCTCACTAACTTTCCCCCTTTTCCACATATCCATTCTCTCAAATCTCCGTACTGCGTTGCTCGTCTTCACACTTTGTATCGTTCTTGCCATCTTGTGTCTGCTCTGGTTCCCATGTGGGTTTGACAGAGTGAGGGAGAGAGAGAGAGAGAGAGAGATGACCTTGTAGAAGAGGGGATGTCTCTTCATGCTGTCATTGGCTATTACTTCAGCTCATCTGCTCTCTTATTCTATCTCTCTCCTTCACATTACTTCCACCCCAGTGAGCCTCCACAACAGAGCCACTCTGTCTCTGTTGGGTTGGAGCTTTAACCTGCTTAGACCATTTTAAGCTCATCTTTTTTTAGTCTTGTTTAACTGCATTTTTTATCAGTTTGGTGGTTTATCAGAAACATTATGAATCTCATCCTGACCTCAACGGTCTGCATGTGTTGCTTCGCTTTACAGCATTACCTGTGGACTTTGACACTCTGATGAAATAGGTGAAAGTTGATAATGGAATCTTTAACAATAGCTTTGGAATAAACATGTACGAGGAGGTGTCATTCTTCACATTCTCAGAAGTAAAAAATGATTACATAGTCCTAAAATACTATATGTAAATATGATGAGCTGGAGTTTTTACATCTCTAATCTGTGTAATCCGGGTTAAGAAGTCCTGATTCTGGGGAAATTTAATATAGTAGAGGGAAGTTGGGGGTTGATGGACTGATACAGAACATTGGATGCAAGAATTTTGAACTACAAAAGGCTATTTTGTTGTGAGAAAGTGTGCTTTTAAGGTGCAAACTGTGCACACTGTAAACATGTCAAAATGTCTAATTCGCAACAATAGAGCGAAGCAAACCTTTTTGCGCGACACGTTTACATACAAAGTCGATGCAAAGAGGCAAATAGACTCAAATTTATGGCGGTTGACACAAATGGCGAAAAAAGCAAATGATGTGACTTTTGCGGGTTCACGACGCATCATTCCCATTTTTGCGGGAGTTGAAATATTTCAACGGGAGTGAGAAATTCACTTGACGTTGTGTTGCGAAAGCTTATCAGCGTTGAGATCCTTCTCCTGTCGTCAATGACGTCCTGACGTTGTTGAATCAGAAATGGAGGAAAAAAATCTTTTATGTGTCTGTGGTCACCCAGAGCTACAATAGTACATCATCGGTGTATAAACCACAGACTGTCTATGGTAGAAACAACAATGTCACTGCGGTATTTATGCCTTGATGACTTTATCTTGAGTGTTGATGGAGCAGCTGCATAGCCTGGCACTGATCAATACAAACTCCATTCAGAAAACAAGCAATTTAAAAGTTTTTACAAATCCATCATTATGTAGTTATTTCGGCATCATTTTTATCTGTTTATTGCATTAAATCACAGCACAATCTGTTTATTTTGGGTTCATAGCGCAGTAGTGACGCGTGGCTTGTTAGATACAGTCCATGCAATGGCACTGTTTGTGAATACAGTTCGCCGCCGGGTGATGTGATGAACCCAGACACGATGACGTTTGTTTTTTGTGACATATCTGGGACTTCCACAACTTACAAAGCAGCAACAGTGGTTATTACTTCCATGGTTGATGACGGAAATGGCGGAAAGAAAAGTTGTTGTTATCTATGGAGACAAGCTCCTTCTCCTCTCCTGCACGTCTAGCGCGAATGAACACAAATCATATCCAACATAAAAGCTGAAAGCAATTGATCCGTCATTTAAAGCACAAGAGAACAGCTGAAATGTGATTCTTGTTTCAGTTTGGAGGTGGAGGTGTGCAAGAAAAATTTCATGTACTTCAACATCCACTCTGTTTGCATACTGTTTTTTTGTTAATTTATTATTAATCCCTGATGATCCGCCTCGAGTATTTTGAGAAAAACAAAATTTTACAAGATTACATTTGAACACACCCAATGGCTTGAACGCATCAAAATGTAACTCAATGCAACCTCTGTACGTTAGCTCCGTTATTTAGCCAAGCAGGACTGTGCTGCCCACCGGCTGCTAACAGCTAACGTAAACTAGCTCTCCTCCTGCTGATTTCGACATGGATTTATTGCTCACAATGTAGCATTATCAGGGACATTTCTATAGTTGCAGCGACGACAGGACGCCGTAGTCCTGAGCCGTGACGGTACTGTAGAAAAATGAGTACTGTCACATTTTCAGAATTTTTGACGTCGACTTGGTACCGAAGTATCGGTCCTCGTGGCATCTAACCATGCATGATTATCCTTGCATCCAACACTGCCATCCCTCCATCCCTTCCTCCATCCCTTGATCATCCCTCTTTCTCTCTGCCTCTCTGTCTCCCTTTGTCCTCATTCATCTGCATGTCTTCTCATTGAACAATTGTCCTGCCATTCTCCCTTGTAGCAATTTCGGTAGTAATGAAACCTCACATACACACACACACACACACACACACACACACACACACACACACACACACACACACACACACACCGTATCTCTCTGAGTCCCTGTGTTTTATATTAGGAGGGAACATCATAGCAGCCTTACTTGAATGTCTTTTTGCGTGATGAGATTTCTCTCTCTCTGTCTGGCTGTTTGAGTCTTTTTTGCCTGTTGGTAATTGCAGGGGAAAGCCAGCCAGCATCCCAGCGACTCAGAATCGGCTTCATATATATTATATACCTCTGGGGGACCATCTCTCTATCAGTGTGTGTCTCTCACCCTCTCTCTCTCTCTCTGTATCTCCTCCACTGATTGATATTCTGTAGCAGTAGAAAGCAGCAGCAGCAGCAGCATCATTTGGTCCGTTGTCAGGGAAGGGGAGCCTTGGTTACGGCGTTGTCAACCTGGTTGCCGTTGCGGTAGGCTAGTCACTCAGTTTCCAGGCAGCTTGACTCTCCTCTTTTTGTGTTCATCTCATCCAGCCTCCTTTTTTTCTGCCCTAATCCTTTTTGCCCTTAGTTGTATTTGACATTTGTCATTCTCCATCACTGGGTACAGATGATGCTCTCATCTTCATTTCCTCTTTGTTCTTGACATCACATCTTTTCCCTTTTCCTTTCCTCGTTCTTTCCTTTAGTTCCGTTTCATCCTCCTCGTCATCATTTCTTCTCCTTCGTGCTTAATCTTTCTGTCACCGGTGATGCTTTCCTCTTCATCATTTTCATCTTCCTCTCCTCTATTTCTTGCCTCTTTGTCTGTTTCCTCCCCCATGCCATTGAATCCATTTCTCTCATCATCTCATTCCTCTATTTTTATTGCTCTTTCATTCATTGTAGAATCAGATTTATCATCTTTCCTCCTTTAGACATTTTGTTTTTAAAAATAACGATCAAATGAAGCTCTTCTAATTATCAGCAGTTTCAGACTTTCATTTGTTTCATTTTGCCTTGTGTTTTCTTGTCCTCCTGTGTCCTTTTACAACCAGCACACACCACTTTCCTTCATTAAAGTCCCCTGCTTTTCGCTCTGATTGCATTTTTAATCAAGTCTTACTTAGTGTTTCCTTTATGCTTCTCTTTTCACCCTATTTTCCCTTTTTAATTAGACATTCTCATCCGTCATCCATTCCCTCTTCTTTATTTATCTTTTGTTACGTAATTAGTTCTTTGTTTTGTTCCTCCTTATTATCCACTCTCCTTTTCTCTGATGGTTTGCCTCTTCTCAGGACCTGCAGGTCTGTGCTCTTGACAATTTCACACAAGCACAAGAGTGACTTGTCTTTGTCAGACTCAGCTGCGGTCTTTATCTCTGCTTTTTGTGTCGTTTTCGCTCCCTCCCTTGTCTCTAACGGTGGCTCTGGGAGTAAATGTCGTATGCCACTCGGCCACTCCTGCGCCCTATCCATCAGGACTTGTTGATTCATAACTGATACAAAGTGCCAGTATACTGTGCCAGTACAGGCAGTTTGCGGCAGCAGAAAAACCCACTGGAATATAAAGTATGATGCTGATGACACTTCCTGTTTGTTTGAAATGAATACATTTGGTAATTGCTTACATGCCCCAAGATCCTGTGTGTCTTATTCCAAGCTGAAGATACATGTCCGTCAACAGTCAAAGCAGCAGCAGAAGAGATATCTTGTGTTCCCTTGTATAGGTCAAGCTCTAAAACACGGGTTCCTTCATTTCCCACAATGCAACCTGTAGCATCTTTCCCTGACTGATAAACACGCATCTTTCATACCTCCAGTTTGTAACACAAGCTTTTTGTTATAGATATGCAGTCTCCCGGGGTTATAGTGGCCCACGGCACTCTGGTTCAAAACCTTTGTTGCATGTCACCCCCCATATTTCTAACAGTGACATAAGCCAATAATAGATTTATGTCCCTGAAACAACATGCAAATGTACCGCAAAGAAGTTATGTTTTTATGTTAGTGTTTTTATTCATTTTACTACTGTTAAACAAATTAATAGTAGTATGTGTTTGTGCAAGGAAACAAATAATGATACATTTAAAAGAGCTATAGCCCTAATAATTTCTCTCATATTAAGTCCTGCCCTTGACCAAAGAAACTCTTTGACTTATCGATAAGTTAATTTAATCGACAGATCTGTAGAACTGAGTTTCTCCACAAAGAATCACACTTTAAATCTTGTGTTTACCAGAGATGTGCTCATAAGCTTCTTGAAAATAAATCATTCAGCATGAAAAAAGCATAAAAACCGACTGATCGACTATCTCAGAAATCTCAGTCGACTAAGACCAAAACGACCGATTAGTCGACTAATCGACTAAGAAGGGGGCAGCCCTAGTCTGAATATTGACGATAATCCCTTTAATGTCAAATGCAGGGTTTGTTTGTGGTGACGCTGCGTCTGATGTAACATGTCCTCCAGCAGGAGTAGCAGTGTTTCTATTCCTGAAAATAATGGTGGGCTTCATATACTTCGCCTAGTTGTAATTTTGTGTGTGCGCGCTTCTTGTTCTGTGTGTGCGAGGCAGAAGGGTGGTGGGGCTGTGGGTAGGGGGGGTAAAGGGGATAGAGGAGTCTCTTTTAGCCCGGCTAGTCTACATGTTTTCTGTGCAGTCAAGCTCAATAAATCAGATTAGAGCTTTTGGAGAGCAGGATAGAGCTTACTGTGTGTGTGTGTGGACCGGACTTACAGCAGTGCAAGACTGAGGGACAGACAGAGAGAGAGAGAGAGAGAGAGAGAGAGAGAGAAAAGGAAAAGGAGGAGGACTATGTAGCTGCTTATTAACCTTATTAAATCACCATAAAGGATTAAAGGGGCTTGTTGGGCTGGAGACACAACAACTTCATTGCTGCAGAATGAAAGTAAGGCTCGTGACCTGACCTGATTGATTCATCACATCTAGGTCACTCTCAGTGAAATAAAAAGAGAAAGGATTATAACACACTTTTTCACTTGCAATTGTATCATGCAAATCACAATATAAAGAAAGCACACAGACAGAGCGATGGGCTGCAAACACACAAATAGTAGCAGTGCACGCAAATAAGTTGTCTTTGTCTTCATATTAATGTTGTCTCCCAGTATTTGAGTCCTCTCAGTGGAAATAGTCCCAGCCTCTGTCCTCGTCTCCTCTGTATGGTTATGTGTTTTCTCCATCTCTCTCTGGCGCTCTATTTAAAAGGCAGATTCCGCTGCTCCGTCGGTATTGGTTGTTTGCTTTCATGCCTCGTGCTCATTGGCTGCCAGCGGCCTCCAGTGCAGCCAGCCAGAAAGCTGCTCTGCAGCCGTTAGTGATGGGCAGATTATACACCGCACATTCACATACACTCATGTATACAGTCATATACTGTACAATATATATATACACAGCACATCGATGTACGTGCGCATCACATACACATTGACTGTGCACAGCCTCCTCACTTCATGACTAATTTCCGCTCTTTCCTCTGTGTCTCTGGCCTTCTATCGGCTGTTGTTCTTCACTTCACACTCGAGGCCTGTAGCTGTACAAACATCTCAACTCCATTTCTCATTCCTCAAGGGTGGTGCACTCACTTGCTGGGTGTCCCACCTTGTGATTTTAAGGGAATTATAGAAATGGAAGGGCTGAATAGAGATGGCAAAAATGTGGTACCCATTTCTCTGTTTTATGCATGTTTATTAATGCATTCTTAAGGCATAATGTCACGGTTTAGTATAGGAGGAAAGTGTTGATAATACATTTAAATAAGTAATAACACTTCACAACAGTTGAGTAGTGGCTTTGGACATTCTGAAATGACAATATAAGAGTGGGGACTATTGTTATTTAGTGAAGTAAAGTTACGTTCTCCCCTTCGGGTTTCATTCTAGTAGGGCTGTCCCGAATACCATTTTTTGGGCTTCAAAGCTTCGGAGGCAAATGTTCGAAGGTATTCAAGGCTTCGCAGCGCAGCGCAGTGCAGTGCAGAGCAGAGCAGAGCAACAGGCTGACATGTTCTTCTGTCTGTATGTCTCCATATCCCCTGTTCCAGTGGGGTTAACGATAGCGTTAATTGGTTAAAATGCTTAATGTCGGTTAACGGTTAATTATTAACATCCCTAAATGGCATTGATGCTGCTGACACTCTGTTGAACAATAAGTGGTCTCAGTGAGAGGTGACAATTCCACGTATTATCATCGGGAGTGCTGCTACAGATACTGGGGCCCCTAAAAAAAGGTCTCTGTGGGGCCCTTGTCTAGCTCGGGGGCTCCCGAATCATTCTGCCACAACCACACAAACACAGGGTTCGTATGGGATGACCTGAGTCTGTGGTCGGCTTCATTCTTGTGTCGAGGTCGGTGTCTTTAATTGTTGCTATGAGCAGGTGACACCCAGCCAGCCTGTAGTGATGCTGAGAGCTCATATTGCTAATATCAGATGCTGTACAGTGTTTCAAGTATGGCACCTGCTCTCCTTTGTTCTCTCTGTCTCTTATTTCTGCTCCTCACTGTGGCTGATAGAAGCCTACTGATTCAGAGCCGTGGTTGTGTGTGTGTGTGTCCATGGCCAATGCTCACTGCTATCTCCTGTTACTATAGCAACAGAGTTTTTTTTCCCATTCCTATCATGTGTATGTTTTTCTCGACTGAATACTCGGTGTACTCTGTGTGTAGACAGACTACAGTATCATCCTCGCTCTGGACGTGTCAAGGTTATTAATAGGCTCGCCGGTAGTAATCAGTGCATGCAGATGGTTTGCACTGACAGTGGGACACAATCTATAGTTGTGTTCCTCACTTCTCATTGCATCCCTAATCATGCATGTGTACTGTATGTGGTCGTAATCTGTATGCAGATGAATACACGTGAACCAGTACAAATGCTATGCAGTCAGCAGAAACAAAGACATGGCACACAGACGCAGTTATTTAAACCACTTGCTGCTGTGCATGTGTGTGTAGTGTTTTTTTTCTTTTGTTCACCTATCGGAGATCTACGAGAGCTTTAAAGGATCAAGACGTGTCATAGAGCTGCTGCTGCTGCTACTCCAGTACACATGCACACAGACATGAAGTGATTGACACAACAGGTTTAACAGGAATGTCTCACTCTCCCTGTCATCCTCTCTCCTCTTGTGCCCGACAGAGAGGCGGAGTGTCACATCAGCAGATTGTACAGAGATAGACGAGACTGGCTGCAGTGTTAAGGGCACACTATTCATATTTTAATGATAAGGAGGAGGATTTTAGCCGTCACAAAAAAATCTAATTGATCGGGTGCAGTATTTTTCATTTGGAGTGTCGTCTGTGCATCAAAATTGGGTGCTCGCAGTTAAACCGTCGAACCGTTCACAGGCGTTTTGAGTCTGGGTAACAGTGTGTAGCTACAAAGATGGACGGGGGGTGAGACTTTCCCTCATGGTGAAAGAGATAGAATTAACTAAAAGTGTAATCCTGGTGGAGGGTTATGGCCGATATAATGCATTGACACTGTTTACATGTTACAGAAATAATGTGGTCAATAATTAAAGGTCCAGTGTGTAACATTTCGGGGGATCTATTAGTTATGAATATATTATATTCCATTTCTGCTATGTTTTCATTAGTGTATAATCACCCGAAACTAGGAATCATGTTTTAGTTAGCTTAGAATGAGCCCTTCAGATCTACACAGGGAGCGTCTCACATTACTGCGGTCTTGGAAACGGAGGAGTGAGCAGAGGGGTGTTCACACTGTCCTTTTTTAAGTATTACTTGGGATCATATTAGGGATTGTATTCTGATAATACCATGTCAGTATGTGATTTTGCGTACACTTTCCATATTGTGATATTTATCTATTTTGAAACAAAATTCTCCATATCACCATGATATTGACTTCAACCATATTGCATATAAAAAACGTTATGCACAAAGACCTTGCAGGAGACCAATGCGAAAATTTGCAATACGGAGCAAAACAGAATTATTTATGTGGGTGCGATGGATAGCGTTAGTCCAAAGTGGGGCTAATGAATGATTGACATTAGGAAGAAGCTATCGTTTAGCTGCCTCGAGCACAATCACTTCTGTCTAATCTTTAGTACATCCTTTGTTTTGTGATCAGTACCTACCATCTCAGATTCCAAGCTGTTCTGCACCTGCCATAATCTATCTTTAATTTCCGCATCTCTGTATTCTTTTATTGCTTTATTGTGAAGTGCTTTACGGAGTGAATGTTTATCAGATGCCATTTTCAATGATGACGTTTGCTCGGACGGTGGCTCTTGCCTTTTGACAGATGTGAAAAAAATGCAGAAATCAAACCCATTCAACCTTTAATGACGGACGAAAGTTTAGGAGCCGGTTTGTAAATGTATAAAAAGCAGCATATAAAGCTTTATAGTGAGTTTCAGCTCCTTGTTTAGCTGTCCAATCTGTAACTTTACTGTTTACCGCTCTCATAGTGTTGTTTTCAGCAGCAGCAGGCAGCTGTTTTCAGAGATGAAGGTGGACCCAAATGCCACTCCTAATGAATGATAATGTTGCTCCGTAACTGCTGGATCTATAAATACACAATGGTGATTGTTTGACATTGTATGTGTTCCATAGTGCGGGTGTATAGGGGCCGGCTGGAAGCAGCGATGGTGGCTAGTTCTATGTTTGTTGTCTGTGTTCTTTTTTTTCGGCCCTGGCAGACTCGGCTCAGCCCTATAATTCCCTGTCCCTACATGGCCTGTCATTGGCCCCGGGCCAACGGGCAACAGTTAGTGTCAGGCTGAGTTTTAATGGCTCGCGCTGATATACAGGCTGGGCAGAATATGAAAGTGTGCATATGCACGTGTGTCTGTATTTGTGTGTATCCTGTTTATTTGTGGCAGTACTGCTAGTTTAGACTCTTACAAGAGTTTTGCCTGTATAGAGAATTGAAAGCCAATTGTTTTTTATTAAAACTGGCCCATTTCAACAACACAGACGCGGTGTGTAAAGAAATGTGGGGGCGTCTTGTAGTGATTATTACATTTCATAAAATGGTCAGGCAACTGCTCCATGAGACTGACAAATGATGGGCGTAAAAAAATGCTTCAAAAATCTGAGCCGGTATGGATTGCCATACTGTTATTAAAGAGACGGATGATTTAAAAATGTGTCTAAAATACCAATTACAATGCAAACAGTCTTCACTCTGTTCAGTGTTGTTCTTACTGAGAGGGACTCTGCCGCATAATGAGCAGCTCAATTAGCATTTCTCCCCATCTCGTTCCTTTTTCAAGCCCACAAAACAGGACCTTGTTTACTCCAAAGTGTGGCCAGCAGTGTCGTGTTGAAACTCAAAACAAAATAACTTTCGGAGTATGTTTTAAGGACATCCAATTAGTGTCCCTTTTTTTAGAATCGCTCTCTTTTATTTTTGGGATGTGAAAATCTTTAAAAATACAAGCCTTTATTTTTTTAAATAATAATCAACACATGACACGAGGCTGACCCTAAATGACATGAGGCTGAAAGAATAAGCTGATAGTTAAAGTGAAATTAATGAGAAATGCTAATGACACTCAGCTGAACTGAAACAGAGACTGAGGCAGTGACAGATAGAGGTTAACCTCTGTTGTCTGGCATGAATTAGAGATGAAAGGATGGATAAAGGATGGTAGAGCATGTGAGAGGGATAGATTAGATCAGATGAGTGTGGAGGGAGGGAGCCGTGTCCTGGAATGACTTCTATTGATACAAAATAGACTGACTGGAATGGACAGACAGCAGTCATCAGCGGGGACGGAGGTGGAGAGAGAGAGACGGGTCGCAACATGAAGGATAGATGGAGGGAACGGTAAACAGATGGTGGTAATGCACATATAGACTGCTGCAGTAACACTAAACAAAGGAGGACAGACTGAGGTAGCTGCCTCTGTGCCTGCTGGCGGGGAGTGATCACTCAGTTGACTGCAGTAGTGCATTATGGGAGAGGGGGAGGGTGGGAAGCTGACTGAGGAGAGATACACCCGTTGATCCCTCTTCCTCTCCGCCTATGGATGGAAGAGTGGGGGAGGGCTGAGTTATAGGAGGAAGATCAGACAGAGGAGGGAGTGATGAAGGCTACATCCACACTAATATGTTTTCCTTTTATAACAAAAATGATCTGCGTGTTTTAGCACCGTTTCAGAAATAATCTCCGTCCATACCATCACACCTATATCACATGACCATTCATGCAAACTGGGCATGTGCGTGCCGGTGTAAACGGGAAGCAGATTTGTCTACTCTGCCATTGGTTGCTTAGTTACAGAAAATGCAACGGAGTATTATTGTACTTCCTATAATAAAAGGTCTTGTTTGATACTCTATTTTTTCCCATACACGCACTCAAACAGAGATTTAGTGGGAAAAAGTTTAATTTTCAAACAGTTACAAGGTTGCCCTCACACATCAAACTTACTTGAAAGATAAACAGTTACAAATCAAAGTTTTACTACATTATGGGTCAAGAAATGTGGTCAACGCACGTCTTACTCGTTTCCCCCGGTTTCCTTTACGTTTTCTTTGTGAACTTCACAATCGTTGTGCAGAACAAAATAAGCACAGATAACAAAAGGAAAGTCCTCTGTTTATGTCCATCGCCCTCCTCCAAGACGCCGCTTCAAACGTCTGCTGGTAACGCTGCTGGACACACCGCTCGCAAATCGCTCCAATAATAGCTTGCGTCCTGCGCATGTAGGCAGTAGTGGCATTGTAAAATGCAGAATTTAACTGCACAACAGCTGCTAGCACGGCCAACAAGGTCAGTAACGCCTGTAATTCGTCATCCATGTCGCACGGTAATCACAGTAGGGGTGCGACGAATCAGGAAAGGAAACATCATGACTGATGAGACCCAATCAACAAGCGAACGTGGGTGTCTGCGTCATCGTTTTCAAAGGTGTCCGTTTCTGTCCGTCCCGCAAGTTTTAAGACTAAAACGGCGTCGGCAACCTCTCCCTTTTAGGGGTTCTAAAACGGCGGTGATGTGTGGACGCTAGGCATAAAGGTAGCAAAAGTTACGTGTTTTTAAATGAAAACATATTAGTGTGGATGTAGCAGAAGAAAGGAAGATGGCTAATACCCAGCCACACACACACACACACACTCACAGTCTTGCACTCATGAAAGTGTAGTTGTTGACTCTGTGATCAAACTGCATTTAATGCTATCAAAGAGCTGCTGGTGCTTCACTCGCACAACCCAAACCTTTGTTTTTAGTTCATATGCAGTTGGATTGTGTGTTTCAAAAGTACCCAGGAGTCCTATGTGTTTTTAACAGTGTGTTTTATATGTACAGCATCTGTGTTAATGTGCATACTTCTGGACACTTCGATTTTCATATGTACAAATAATTCTTCTTCTTCTCCTGCACTGTAGAAAGAATTGATATAATAATGCAGCTGTGTTCTCAGTCTAATACTAGTCCAATAGGCAGGTCTAATCTATGTCTAAAATGTGAAACCCGACTGTACTCCTAATTGCTTAGGTTTGTGATGTTGTTATTGATAATTGTCTTTCTGTGTGCTGCAGGTATATGTGGAGTTTGACGACCAGGAGTGGGAGAAGAGAGAGTGGGTGAAGGTCTATGAGGATTTCCAGCTGTTTCTACTGGAGCACCAGCTGGTCTGGGCCAAGAGGAAGGAGGGAGGAGGAGGAGGAGGAGGAGGAGGAGGAGGAGGAGCAGGAGCAGGTGGAGGAGCAGGAGGCGTGCTGCAGGCAACCAAGGCCAAACACATACAGTGGCCTGCCCTGGTAAGACCTTTGTTTTCTATTTATAGGCTGGACACCATAATAGAAACAGGCAGCCATGTGACCACACCGCATTCTTCATCCTCACTTTGTGTTGCTACATTTCTGTGTGTCTGTGGTCATTTCTTTGTGTGAGTGGTTACTGGGTGGCAGCCCTGCTGTGTTTACCAGCTGCTCTGTGTTGGGCTGTATCTACTGAGCTTCTAAAGGCCACCGTTTTTATCCTCGTTGTGAGGGACTTGGTTTGGAATGTTGACTCTTCTCCACTTTTTTAAGTCATCGTGTTGTTTTTGGATTAATTCCTCTGTAGCTGAGATACTGGACATGTTAGCCTCAAGGAACCCAACAACCATTTAAAACACTTGGGTGCCTTACCTGCGTGTCCACTGGAAGAACCAGTCTTCAGTTGTTCTATCTTAATCTATTTCAAAATCGTAAAAAAATTGCAATACATACTGTATGTGAATCGATTTTTTCCCCACCCCTATCAGATACAAGATATTGCTACCAGTTTGAAAGGCACCTAAAGCAGAATAAAGGCTTCACATTTGATGTGTGTGTTCAGAAGTATGTCTTTGATTTGAGTTGTAGGGAAGTAATCTATATTGATTTAGATAAGAAAGGATCTGATTTGAGGTTAATGGTTAAACTTGGAGGTAACCTAAGGATACTGACTGAGGGCTGTGACTGACTGTGGGTGTAAAGTTGCAGTTGAAACCACAGTTAAATGTATTTGTCTGATAGTGGTCTTAATAGGAACACCACACTCTGTCGTATCTGTGTGTGTGCGTGTTGTTATCGGTGAACACATCTGCATTGTGATGCCGAGTCTGCTCTGTGTCTCTGTGTCATCTCACACACACACACACACACACACATGCTTTGTTGTGGTGCCAGTGTGGTTCCTGTGGTGTTTTTGTTGTCATCCGTATGTCACACTATTCCTCACATGCACACTGTACACACTGTACACACAGTGAGCTGACAGTGGTGTGTGTGTGTGGTCATGCTTCTGCTGAAGCAGTGTGGGTGTGTGTTGTGAACTCCTACAGAGTCTGTTGGAGCTAAATGTTTTGTGTATCTGTGCCTCACTGCTTCTTAAATGTTTGACATTGATGGCATTTAGTTTTGGACTGTTTGCCCGACAGCGGCTGCGAGTGTGTGCGTGGAAATGTGATTCACTGTTTTGATTATGTAATAGCAGAGTGCACGGCACCATCTGGCACACGCATGGGAGATAAGAGTTCAAAGACTTACACAGACACACACACACACACATACACACAGTACATTTTTTCCTGGTTGTTTTTCTCTCTGTCTGACTCCTTCTCCTGTTTTTTTCAATCATTCGTCATATCACTGCCCCTCTGCTGCTATTGTCATAGCAACAACATCAAAATCTAGTACACGCACACGCACACACACACACACACACACACACACACACACACACACCAGTGGGAAATGAAGCTGTAAGCCTCAAGAAGCAGTGGATCACTCAGTTCAGTTATGCGTTCGATTTTAATGAATAACAATGGAATGATAAGATTAAAAGAATTCCAAGTTGCACATTAAGCAGAACATGGAGAAGCATATCATTACCTTTCTGGCTGAATTTTTTGCTGTTGCTTGAACATGCTTTTCATTGAAAATAGGCTTGTGCCGATTGGCGATCGGATCGTATATCAACGATTGAAGGGATGATCGCTGTATTGTTTTTCCTTTCACTGATATTAAGCCGATTACTATCAGGGGGCCATGGTTCTCAGCAGGAAACCGATGGATTGCCTACTCCGGGTAGGGAATGAGTCCTTACCCCAAGTGAAGGAGTTCAAGTACCTTGGGGTCTTGTGAGGGGACAATGGGACAATGGGACAATGGAACGTGAGATTGGCCAGAGAATCGGAGCAGCGGGGGCGGTATTGCATTCGCTTTACCGCACTGTTGTGACGAAAAGAGAGCTGCGCCGGAAGGCAAAGCTCTCGATCTACCGGTCAGTCTTCGTTCCTACTCTCACCTATGGTCATGAGGGCTGGGTTATGACTGAAAGAACTAGATCGCGGGTCCATGCGGCCGAAATGGGTTTTCTCAGGAGGGTGGCTGGCGTCTCCCTTAGAGATAGGGTGAGAAGCTCAGTCATCCGTGAGGGACTCGGAGGAGAGCCGCTACTCCTTTGCGTTGAAAGGAGCCAGCTGAGGTGGTTCGGGCATCTGATAAGGATGCCCCCTGGGCGCCTCCCTAGGGAGATGTGTTGGCGAGTAAATCTCAGATGGCTATCCGCCAAACTGGCAGGTAAACGTTTGTACCAAAATAGTCATGTAATAAAAAACTATGCTCGGTTACACTGACCAAGCCTATTACTAATGCTTGAATTGATTAACCATCAATATATTTACATTATTTTGCTCTGGCCTCTTCCATAAGTTTGCATTCAACATATTATTTCAATGAAAAAGGTAATTTATTATTTTGGCCGGTAAAAAATATGCTTGGCCGGTGAGCCAAAAAGTTAATTTTGGACTCTGGTTACTATCAGATTTAAGATGTTATAAACTAATCTGTAGAATCCACCCCCTACTGTGCGTTTAGAGATGTTTCCGGTGAAGTGACATGTCCGCCCGCTGAGCCCTGTTAATCAGAACGAGTGAATTTTAAATCCTTCATTACAAACCAGTTTGCCGTCTCTTTTCCATGGATCTGACAGACCGTATCTCTGTTCTCCAGATGCCTGCTCACCAAAACTTTGCTCTGCGCTCCATAAGAGTAGATAACGTTTGGATTGTGATATTAAAGATAACATAATAATGTTTAACGGAACATGATGCTGTGATATTGTAGTACCGAGCACAGACACACAGACTTTCAATTATTTCAAAGCTCCACCAGATGCTGAGCCATGCTCAAGATGATTATTCACCCATTAACAGTTCACAGGAATCAAATTTGAATAACAAGTAACTTTATTACCTACTCTTAGGACGCTTTCACAAGCTAACATTTAGTCTATTTGAATCAAACTCTGGTGCGTTTCCTTTGGGCAGTTTTGAAAGCAGTAATTGAACTCTGGTGTGGACCAAAACAACCGGTCCAAGACCGCTTGAGAGAGGTGGTCTCGGACCATTTCCAAGTGAACCAAAGTGCAGGCTGCTTGTTAGGGATGTACCGATCAAACTTTTTCAACCCGAAAAATGAACAGTAATTACAATTCAAGTGTAAACCTTTTTTAATGCAGCAACAATTTGGTCAAAACTTAAACTGTCGTTGTTTACCCGCTCCTTAATTAAACTCAAAGTTAAGTTGTTCAGAAAGTGTGACCTGCTTGCACATGCACAGTCTTTCAACACGTCCGCAGGAACACTGACGTTGATTATTATTGACACATTCACCTAGAAACAGACACCTCCACAGTCACAGACACAGATTAGTCGTCATAAAGACGGACCCAGCAGATTGCTTGTCTAGTTATTACATGGTTACATAACTAAACCCCTGTGACCTCCACTCACTAACACACAAACACTAACACACACACTGTGTCTCTCTTTCGCTCTGTTTCCTCATAGTTGTCATTGTTAGCCTCAGTTTGTTTTTACTCTCTCTCTCTCTCTCTGTCTCTCTCTCTGTCATGCTCTTTTCATTCATCTCTCTGTCTTGTGCTTCTTATCTCAGCTATAGGTCTTCATGGGTTTGTAGACTTTCACAGATGTGTGTACATTGTTTATGTAGTGGAAAATAGTTTTCTCTAATACAACTCATAATATAATCGTAATATCGAATCACAATACTCGTAGGATCGCAATACTTAAAAATCGCAATACATATCAAATCGGCACCCAAGTATCGTGACAGTATCTAATCAGAAGATAGGTGTATCGTCCCGGCCCTACGAGCCACTAATCAATGGATTGTTTTCACTCCACAAGTAGGTTAGAAGGTCATTAACTTCCCTCCTAAAGCTGATAGCAGAGCTGTAGTGTGGCAGTAAATGGATGCATCTCCAGCTGCTGCGCATCCACTGAGCCCGGTGTGTAATCACTCACTTTAGGCAGCGTGTGGAATCCCTCACAGAGGCTCTCCTCCTTAATAGCAAATTAGCTCCGAAGAACAAAGACGCAGTTAAACAGCCTGATCACAGCAGAGTGCAGACACACAGGGAGGGGTGGAGGACTGAGAGAAGCAAGGAATGTCTGAGCTGAAATCCAGCAGAACTTGCCTCTGGTCTGCTATTGTAGGATTGATCAATGCTTCTGTGCAGCAGTAAGAGTATTAATAGAACATGTACTGCTGGTATAGAGACAGCTGCAGCAGTAGTAGCTGTAGGAGGACGCAGTAATCTGATCTAGATGAAGTATCAGCTACGGGTTGCATGACTGATCTGCCGTCTGTTTCTTGAAAGTATTCTTTTCTAGAGTTGAGTCATGCTGACAGAAGCTAAAAAGGTTTTTACGGTATTTATAAACTGTATGTATGTCATGTCTGCAGTGTGGAATTACACTTAACTAAATGGTTGATTGTAGCTACTGAAGGTTTACACTAACTTTCGGACGGTTGAAATTATTTTTCGGGACGGTGGTGAAAAAAGTTAGTCTTGAGCCTTGAAACTCAGAATGTAATGTGGCACTTAAATGCACTAAAGGGGTTGAGTTTTGACAGATAATGTATTCTATTTATGCTATAAAAATGTAGATTGTTTCTAAAAAGGAAACCAATTAGTTGTACAGTCTTATTTTCTCCTTTGTATGTTTACTATTTATCCTTAAAGGAACAGTGTGTTGCATCTAGGGGGATCTATTGTCAGAAATAATATTGATAGTAGGGCTGTCAAAGTTAACGTGATAATAACGCGTTAACGCAAATTCATTTTAACGGCACTCATTTCTTTAACGCATTAATGCAACTTGCGATTTTTATTTAACCTCTTAAAAATCTGACGGGCCGCCCATATTTTGGAAGCCCAGAAAGGACAAACCAAACACTGGCTCTCATGTTTTCGCGTCGGCCACCGTAGTTCTCCTACACGCTTGGCACATGGGAGTTTCAGTCGGTTGCAATCTGTAACCTCACCGCTAGATGCCGCCAAATCCTACACACTGCATCTTTAACATAGCAAAAGTATTTTTTTTATCCAATTACTCAATTAATTGATGGAATAATCGTTAGAATACTAGATTACTAAAACAATTGACAGCTCCAGCCCTGTCTATTCCCCGTGGAAGGAAACCAGAGCAGACATTGGGGAAACATGCCGACTCCACACACAGAAAGACATCAAATGTACCATCTTGAATTAGGCTAAATCGGAAACAGTCCCAGCTCTATTGATAATGGCTTCCCTGTATCATAAAAGCCTGATAAGATCGGTCTTATCTCTTTATTTTAGTGCTTGATAATGACATTGACTGACCTACTGTTTCCTTGTCTCTGCCACAGCCCAGAAAAAACACTTTTCAGTACTCTGCGTCCCACCGAGGACACTTGACAGACAAATGGTCACAGTCAGAGGGACCTCCAGTCTCCTGGGAGAGCTGTCCCGGACTGAACGCCTGGAAGATGTCGTTAGAAGTGACCCATTAATGGCGAGCAGATCGTGCACTGTGTGGGGAGGGCTAGGGACAGATTTATACACACACACTACAAAGAAGATAGATGTCTCTACATCCATAATTCTTGTGGTGATGATTAATTCATAATTTCTTAACAGAATGGAGAGTCATTCTCTTCATGTTATCCTGAAAAAATATTCAATTTTTCATATTCACCATGGCTTGCCGTGGTTATTTCCAGGGCAGACAACTATATGAGGACATATTGTTATATAATTTAAATGATGTTCGGCTGAAACATTTTCCATTCAAACCACTTCACATCCATCACCCAGTTAACTCTTTCTGATTGGCTGAGGATAAATATGCATACTATTATAACTATTGGAGAAGCCATCCATCCGGATGACTCCATTTTTACTATAGGACAGCCTGAATGGGAGGAGACGGGTTAGCACACAGTTTGTCGAGTAATGAACAACATATGATAAGCATCCCTCATGACGACTGGGGACACCCAGATGATTAAAGTTTTATCTTGGACTCACGATGTGTAAGAGGATGTGTCCTTTTGTTTTTGCCCTGCGTGTTAGTAAATAGCCTACAACTACATTAAATTCTGTTGATGTCATGCTACTAGCACTACTAGCTACTGGCTGATAGCCGGTTGTTTGGGAACAGAGACGTTAATACGTCCACCACGGTACAGGCTTACAGCATACAGCCCATGGGTGTATTATAAGATAATAAAAGTGACGAATTACAGGAGGAAGCTGGCAGAACCGGATATGTCATATGAGCGTGCAGGGCGGTCCAGTCCCGCCTAGCGCTACCGCAACTCCATCTAGTGGCTATTGTCAAAAAAAGCCCCAGAGTTTCATCTCTTTGCTTCTGTACTCTTTGATAGCCCCTTTAAGATGATATTCTTGGAAGCTGTGTACTCCCGGAAAACAAAATGTGCATGAATGTGTGTCTGAAAAATGCAACATGTGTAGACTTTGACAGAAAGGTCTCGTATGTTCACACAAGAGCCTATGTGCTGCTTATGAGCCGCATACCGACACATACAGACACAGTACAGTGAGAGTATTGACTTCAGCTAATCCCCCAGAAGCTGGATAATTCACATGATTGCTGCTTCATTGCACTTCATGTGAAACGGCATCGATACAGTCAGTGTGTTACAGGTCCAGTTCGATCTTAAGTGTGTACGTGTGTGAAGGTTGTGTTCATCCGTGTTTGCATTGCACGTGTGTGAACATGTATGAGGCATGTTGCTCTGTGTGTGTTGGTTTAATGACAGGTGGTGTCAGGCTGCACTGTCATTTATCACTCCTATAGGATAACCATAGCTAATGGAAACAGCCCATTTCATCACACATGCATGCACACACACACACACACACACACACACACACACACACACACACACACACACACACACACATATATAAACAGATGTTTGTGACCTTTTCCCTTTCACACTAGTCATCTGTTAAAGTATGTCAGTGCAGCTGTGCGTGTGTGTGCGTGTGCGTGTGTGTGTGTGTGTGTGTGTGTGTGTGCGTGTGTGTGCGTGTGTGTGTGCGTGTGTGTGTGTGTGTGTGTGTGTGTGTGTGTGTGTGTGTGTGTGTGTGTGTGTGTGTGTGTGTGTGTGTGTGTGTGTGTGTGTGTGTGTGTGTGTGTGTGTGTGTGTGTGTGTGTGTGTGTGTGCAGCTGCCCACTGTGCTGATGCAGGCATCTTTTAATAGAGAGAGAGAGAATGAGGAGTGTTGTGTAAATTTGTTTGCATGCCAATGTATATGGTCTGTATGTATATATATGTGTGTGACAGATGATCCTTGTTGTGTAAAGAGCTGCTGCAGTCACCCGAGACAGGGCTGGATGTTTGGGTTGGGTCCGTGACCCCCTGGTCATGTGATGCAGCATGGTTTGTTTGTCATTTCACTGGTGATCATATATAGTACAGACGAGCACAACCTAACATGGACCAGAGGACTGTGTGTTATTTACACAGTGAGGATAGTGTGAGCCATGTGAAGACATGTTGCCGAGCTGATAACTGTCCCCTTATCACATGGAGCTTACAAGCTCAGTGCTCCAGTATGTAGAGCTAAACAACTTCTTTATTAATAGTTTAGTAGTCAATTGAGCTTCTCAGTCGTGGGGATTTGCTGAGTTTCTTCGTCATGTGTGATAGTAAAATAAATATGTTTCTGGTTTTGGACTGTTACTCAGACAAGCCATTTGAAAAAATCCCCTTTGGGCTCTGGGAAAATTTGATTTTGTTTTTTCACTATTTTCTGACATTTTGTTTACCAAACGATTAACCCTCCGAGACCCACAATAAACCTGTTTTGGACTTTTTTTGCTCTATTGTGTCTCATAAGTTGTTGCAGCAATTTTTGGGTTGATACCATTTGTTCCACAGATTTGGTGCTTTTTTACCATTCATTTTTTTTACCACTCAAGAATTGATAAAAATGGTTAATAATCCCTCCAAAATACAACATTAAGACACCAAGACCTTGAGGAACACCATAGAAAAAGCCATGCTGTGATTTGGGATCAAAAACTTTTGGCATTTAGAGATTTCTGCAAGAATTGCATTTCTCTCTGATTGGATGGCGAGCACTTCTGTTGTGTAAACTGCTCAGAAACCCCCTTATTGTCAATCTACCAAGAAAAGCCATCCATCCTCTGAATGCTCTAGGTCTCTAGTTTGTGGCTGTAAAGTTTCATGAGGCTGTGATTATCCTAGAGGTCACTACAGGTCATTTGATACAGTGAGGTCAATTTTCAAAAAATGGTTTCATTACATCATCTCATCTCACACATCATATGATAATACACCCACTCACAATCTGCACTTCAGTACAGATGCTGTTGCATGCACAGAAATATGAACATGCACATGCTGAAACACCTGGACAACACACACACATACCGTAGGTCCGACTGTCACTCCTCTGCCTTCCTCTCATATTGTTTTTGTTCACAGGAGAGGAAGTGCTCACACCTCCCCATTCACTTCACTTCACTGTGTGCATGTGTGTGTGGAGGAAATGAGTCTTGTTTGAGCTTCCTGTCTGCTGAGGGACTGATAACGTGTTTAGTGAGACAGGATTTGCTGTTGCCTCTTCACTCTTCATTTACCTCTCTCTCAATCTCATACGGCAGTGATGTCAATGCTACGACTGTACTGTAAGTGTTGAAATATGTCATTGTGAAATTGATGTCGTCTAATGAGTTCCTCTAAAAACTTCCTGTATAAGGTTCAGTCTGCTGTCCAGCACATTCAAAATGTCTTACCACATTCATTTAGTCAATTTCACTATTCTGACATTCTTTAAAGTTCATGCAACTTTGTAAAGTTAATCAGAATCAGATTTATTTTGCCAAGTACACTATATACGTACAAGGAATTTGACTCCGGTTTTATGCAGCTCTCTCTATGCACTTACACAGAATGTGTCATATTATATATTTGCAATAGGGCAGTCAATCGATTAAAATATTTAATTGCGATTTATCGCATGATCGTCCATAGTTAATTGCGATTAATCGCAAATTAATGACACGTTTTTTTATCTCTTCAAAATGTACCTTAAAGGGAGATTTGTCAAGTATTTAATGCTCTTATCAACATTAAGGGTGTAAGACTTTTGTCAGGTTTTGTTATGCCCAAATTGAAAATGTGCACAAAAACAGGTGGATGGAAAAGCACCTATTGAATACATTGCTATTATAAAAATATTGATCCTAGATGCTTGAAGGAATCCTTGGTTCTAGCTAATTTGTAGGTGGTCAGCACTATTATTGCTTCTTCCTCAGATTCAAACAGATTACACAGAGAGGGAAGTTGGGCAGGTTGCATCATCTTTTTGATCTTGATCTTTGTCAGGCGGACAGATTACTCCTGTATGTCAGAAATACACATTTGTTAGCAGTCTTCCTGGTCTGTGGTTGGTCTGGTTCAGTGTTGATGTGGCAGGATAACCACATACACTCGAGGTGTGGCACCGGGCTGCTTCAGTAACAGAATATTCTGTGTGTATCTCCTCTCTCACCGCTCTGCTCTACTCCTCAGTCTGTGTGTGACATGTGGTCTGTGATGACACATCTTCCTACACACTCGCACCATGACACCTTTTATGTGAGGACAGCTGCCGACATACAGGATGTGATGAAACGTTCTGATACAGCATAGGTCTTTAGTCTGTGTGTTATAGTAGTAAATAATACCAACTAAGCTAATTTGAAACCAATAAAAAGCTAAATCATCATCAGACGATAGCCGATGGGTTCCCAGATTAAATTTCCGCCAACGTGTTCTGCCTCCTTCGCTCTCTACACTGACTGTTTACCTGCGTTCAACCAAAGCCTGCTTGAACGTGATTGGTCGATACAACTCGGACTATAAACGGAAACCAGAACGCTTTCGATGCCGCAATCTTGTCCCGTTGCCTACAGATTCTACATTCATATGCAGAATCTGTTCATAGAGATTTGGCTGAGACAAATTGTTGACTTGATGTATCCGACAGGAGAGAAAGATGAAGACCGGTAGACTCCCAATGTAATAGACAACAATTGATACTGCTGTGTGTTACAATTTCTTCGAGTGTAGTGACTCTGTAATATTGTGATTCGATATTAGCGCTACGTGATTTGTTTTTAGTAGTGAAGTGTACGTAAGAAAATACTGCAGTGTTATTCTTTATGGGAAGAGTCTTCAATGATTTCACATTCTATTATCTAGGAGAGTAACAGGTCACCTCCTTCCTTCTTAATCTTAGATACAGATAAATGGGTCAAAAAATGTAATCAAATTTAAATACCTGACAAATCAATTTGCATCAGATTGGTGCAATTTGTTTTTATAAAATTCCAATATGACCATAAATAAGTCCTAGTCATTGATTTACAACATTACTCAGATTAACAGTTTTGTGCTGCCTTGGTCATAACATGCTTTGCTTCATCTTTTAAATTTAGAAATACCAAACTGCAGATGTTTTACATGTCTGTTTGTTTTATGTTGTGTATGCAAATGCATTTAAACAAAGGAAATTGAGTGCGATGTGTCAGCACTTTCAACAACATTTATACAGTTTGAACATAGTAAGCAACAATCATATTTGTTCTATAGTCAATAAAGAGTACTGAATTTAAAAAACAAACTTATTTTATAACTGAATCAATGACCCCATCCGTATTACTGTACATAGGCATAGGCATGGATTAGTAGCTTAGCTCTTTGCTAATATAGCTGATCAGATGCTTGTTTACCAAACACATACATGTACATGCTGCTGAAATTTTGTCCCATTCGTCACACATGACAGTCAGCGTCGGGCTGCATACACCGTCCCATTAATGGAGCTAATAAAGCTGATAGTGGCTGTGTTTATCTAGATAATGGCCTGCCTGTGTTGTGTTTGTGCTGTGCTTAGGAAGGAAGGAAGGGCGTCTTCAGGCTTCCCACACTGACACAACAGCTTTATGTTACAGTGATCACTGGACATGACTCCATTACTGAAGCGGAATGTCAGCATTACACAACACAGCACAGGAAATAATGAAGCAACACTGTTACATGACTTCTTGGCACATGTGTGTAACATCAGATATCTAACATTAAAACACACTATACAGTTTTTGTTGTTCTCGGTTTGGATAACAGGTCTTTTAAAAAAAAAAAAAAATTCTGGCAAGCCAGAGCACGGACCAATCAGCATCCTGTGAGGAGCTACTGGTAGATACAGACGTGGTTTAGGTGTGTGTGTGTGACAACATGGAGAGGCCAAAGAGTAGAGAAGCAAGGGGACGAAACTCTGGTGATTTTTTGACAACGGTTGCTAGATGGCGCTGCTTTAGCGTTACCGACATTTTGGGCTGAAAACGGTTATGATTCTGTGGCCATGGATGTATAAAGAGACGTCTGTAAATCAGAGGATACTTTTTGTCAAACATGTTTTCGCTCTTCTCCCGACTGACTTCGGCAAGAGTTTGATTGACAGATGGTTCATCCAATCATCTGCCAAGTAGTTTTTGAAAGTGTCTGTCCTTTTTTTCAAAACGGTTTCCAATGACGGCTTCTCAGATGTAACAAACCAATCTGGTGGGTCAGGTTAGGCAAACGCTGTCGTTTCATCCATCATTGGCAGCCTGTACCTGGTGTTGGTGTTTTGATTCATCAGCATGGCTCTGCTCTGGCCTCCTGCAGCTCTGACATGGGATCAGATCTCACCTGACACCACAGAGAGGAAGACTAACAGACGGAGAGAGAGAAGGCAGACTGGTGGACAGAGGGCGAGAGAGTGACTCAGACAGACAGAGAGAGGGATGCTTTTAAAGAATCTAAGCCCTCCTGATGATCTGTACACCTGTCTATTGTTCCCTCAGCCTCCTGTGTTCACACTAACATTTGCAGTGTGTGTGTGAAGTGTGTGTGTGCGCGGGGTTGCATCTCTCATCCAGATATTACATCATCTCTCTCGCTCTCTCTCTCTCTCTCTTTCTCTCCCAGGGAGCATTGAGCACTGTGTGAACTCATTAAAGACATTCACTGCAGACTCCCATCAAAGGCACCAAGTGAATTCCAATGACCAGACGACAGCCAAGGGCAGAGGGAGAGAGTGTGTGAAAGTGAACAAAGGGAATGAGAGAGGATAGAGGAGAGAGTGGCGGCCATGCTGCAGCATATAGGAAATGAAGGAAAGGATGTAGGATATGTTATAAAGATATTCAGCCTTTTGCTCATATGACATTTTGCTGTCAGTTGCTGTGAATGGTCCAAGTGTTATTTAGCCTCCTTCGCGACATGCTAGTATGACATGGTTGGTACCAATGAATTCCTTAGTTTTTTTAGTTTCATATGATGCCAGTATCTTTAAAACTGAGCCACTACAACCTAAAAATTGCATGTTGCGTTAATGTGTTAAAGAAATTAGTGGTGCTAACACGAATTTGCGTTAATGCGTTAGTAAAATGAAAATCAACTTTCATTTTTAAACATTGTCCTGAACCATGAATTCAAATTAACTGATAAAATTGATTTATTTCCCAGCTCTAAGTCATATCTTGGATTTCCCATATAAAATATTCCACCTACTATGATTTCAGATTGAATCCATTTGTTCATGTATTGCCCATCGGAAACCCTGTAGGTTAGTATGGGGGTGGTGCTTTAGATAGAGACACACTGCTGAACCAACCACTAACCACAAGATAGTGTGTCTGTCTGCCATCTCTGTAGCAAAGACCAATGGTGCAGAGCCAGCATTAAAACTAATAGGACACTGTAGCTCACACACACACACACACACACACATGCACGTGCACACACGCACTTCTGTGATCTGGCTGAGTGCCCGTGTGCTGCTACACACCAACGTTATCTGGCAGAGCTCTCCTCTGTCCTAATTTCAGAGCAAGAGAGACAGAAGGGAAGAGAGAGAGAAGCTGTAATTTCACACGTCTTGTTTATGTTGAGAGTGTGTGTGTGTGTGCGTGTGTGTGTGTATTGTACTTTTTTAGAAATGAATTCCTGAGGAGGTTTTATCTGTAGCTGCTGCCAGCAGGGAGGATTTGATGCAAGTATCCCTGAAGAGATGCTATAAATATCTTCCCAAAACAAACCTCCCGGTTCTGATGATTTGCGATTCATGAGCTCGTATCATTTGTCTCTGTTCGTTAGTTTCTGCTCATTTTCCCCACAGAGAATCAAAGGAAAACTACAGCTGAGATGAAGTGATGAGGTGATTGATGTCAGTCAGATGGCTTTCTAACAACAACCTTGTTATTCATTTCTGATAAAGAAATGTACTGTTGTGAAGAAAAACAATAAATCCCATGTACTTCAACATCCACTCCTTTAGTACTGTTTGCATACTGGTTTTTGTTAGGAAGTTAAACAGGTCATAATTCCCTCTCTAATATCTATTTTATATCGCTGTGAAAACATCTCCTTCAAACAACTGGATTTATTACAAGATTACATTTGAACACTTCATGACAACATTAGAATTTACCTTCACCCAATACTCTTTGTACTGAACAGAGCTTGAACACATCATAATGTATATCAATGGCACCTCCCATTAACGCTAGTTGTTAGCTTTCGTGCTGGACTGTGCTGCTTATTGGCTCCTAACAGCTAACATTAACTAGCTCTCCTCCTACCGATTTCAACGCAGTTGTTCATAATGTAGCATTATCAGGGAAAAGATGTGTCGATGGCGTGTTTACTTGAAAACTTGTTTACTCCCAAACACATTTTCGATCATCCCTGGAATGACGGGACAACGTTAATCTCGAGCCCTGACGGTACCTGCAATACTGTAGAAAAACTAGTACCGTCACTTTTTCAGTATGCCGTGTCATTAAAAAGTACATATGTCCAGATGGGGACCATTAGCAGCAATAAAACCAGCATATTGTGTCCATTACTCCCAGCCAAGTTAGCTTTGGGGCAGTAGAAACTCTGATATGACTGTGACACTTCACGTCAATCTGTCATGTATCAGTCATTTGACTCAGGGTGCAACGAACCGTTCCTGCTGCTGCTTAGCTATTAGCCAGCTAGCTAGCTGGCGAGCATGAAGAAATATTTGAGTCAGTGTATATCGTCATAAGTGACGCTAAGCCCGAACTAGCTAAATTGAACAAATTTGACGACAGTCATATCGAGCGACAGCGACAGGAGACTGAAATGTGTCACGTGTTTTTAGGTGCTAGCGAACAAAACCATGAAGCTGGCCGAGCTAAAGAGACATCTGATTACACAGCACCCGGAACGTCAGGGCAAAACAAAGTGGTGTTAACATGATTCAAACTGAAATGTGTTTCTGTTTTATTACTATCAAACAACATCGGTGTCACGATTATGAGGGGGTCCTTGGAAAATGTTCTGGGGAACATTGGAGAACCCCTGATCTAGTGTACGCTGATCAGATTACAGGCAAAACAGCAGATGGGCAGGAGCTGATAGAGGGAAAGTCAGTGATAACAGACCCAGAATAAAAGTGAGTGTAATATCTTTGTTTGACTTCTCAGACAGCTCAAGTCCTGCTACGTTACCTAGCAACAATGGCCCACTTTGTAAAATGAAAGACAGCACACACACACACACACACACACACACACACACACACACACACACACACACGCTCACAAATAGATATCAGCAGGCATCTTGTTATCTGGTCACTGTACTGGCTCTGTTTGTGATGACAGGAGAACAGAGGAGTGTGTGTGTGTGTGTGTGTGTGTGCCTGTGCCTCAGACCTACTGGAACAGTCTAGGGCTTGTGCCTTGCTCATGTGCTTGTTAGCCGGCCAGAGAGTAAACCAGTCGACGGTTTGAGATCTAGTTTTTGGTGGAAATTGGGTCAATAAAAATTCCAGGCCCCCCCCCCCTTCTCTCCCCCTGAGCAGATGGAGCTGGTCTAATGTAATCTCCTGCCTCCTGTGGATCTGTGTGTGCATGTGTAATTATAGCTTACCTTTATGGCAGCGAGGGCTGCAGGAAAAAAAGACATTATTCTCCCCGCACAGAAGCGGTTCAGGCCTCTCGCTCTGACAAACAGTGGCAGCAGAACATGGGAGGTGTTTCTCTCCTCCTTTTATAGTCACTTCAGTTCTTTATGTCTCAATGTTGTGTGAAAATAAGATAGAAGACATGGAGACTACCTACCACTGCACACATGCATGTGTATGTTTGTGACTGAGTGATACAGGATTTAATAGCAGGTGTGTGTGTGTGTGTGTGTGTGTTGCTTTAATCCTGCATCAGTGTAGCAGATGGACAGCAGGATATTACTGTACAACTGTGTGTTTGTGTGTGTGTGTGCGTGTGCTTGTGTGTGTCTGTGTGTGTATGTACTGTTACAGTAGCAGAGTGTAAATGTGCTGAGCGATGAACAGATTAATCAGAGCTGGTTTGTGGTCAGCTGATGAGTTCAAAGGTGATGGTTTACAGTGTTCAGCAGTGGGGCAGCAGGCTCTATTTCAAACCAAACACTCTTGTTAAACCTGCAGTAGGCAGTATATTTTTGGCATCATTGGGCAAAAATTCCATAATAACCTTTCAGCATATTGTAATTCAAGTGTTCGGAGAGAAAACTAGACTTCTGCACCTCCTCATGGCTCTGTTTTCAGGCTTTAGAAACATCTAGCCCGTGACGCTAGACTTTGGCCAATCACAGGTCATTTCAGAGAGAAAGCGTTCCTATTGGCTGTTCATTCAATTGAAGCAGCTGACAATCATTCGCAAACTCCGGTCAAACTAGGCAGTGCTGTCCACCAGAAGAGGCGGGACTTAGGCTCTCTTTACACTGGTGGTTTTAACTAAACTGATAAATAATAGTACCTCCCCTCAGATAATCATAGCAACAACCATAGTGACAGTACACACCAAAGTCAATGTTACCACTAGGGCGGTGTATTGGCAAGAATCTGACGACACGATACGTATCATGATACAGGGGTTACAATTCAATGTATTGTGATATATTGTGATACTGTGAGCAAGATGATATATTGCGATTTAAAAAAAAAATCGAATTCAGGAAAACTGGGTGAAAAATGTTTACTTTTATGCAATCAGAACAGTGGGATCTGCATTTGCATTTATCACAGTAACTGTAACATCCAACATCATAGTACTACTTTCAGAGGGCACATACACTAAGAGGGTGCATCTCTTTGCAACAGAAATAAAGTATTGACTGAGTTAATTAATTAATTATAAATCAATAGTTTTTTTGAGAATCGATACAGTATCACAAAATATAACCTCCTGATGTTCAATATTTCTGATAGTTTCTTACACCCCTGGTTACCCCAGTTTAAAACATACAAAGACATAAATGTATACGTCACACTGTGATAAACCAGCACCTTATCTGCTGAGATATTTCTAAGAAATATATGTTTGATGAAAGGTCACTGTAAAGATTAGATAGACTAGGACAGATTACGTTTCCATATGCACAGTCATTTCTCTAACTTTCCGTTACTCATAAGACATGCTAGGCCAGTATTTATCAGTTTTTTTCAGAACCACTCAGAGGAAGTGCACTGATGGTGTGACTGAGGCTAAAAATACTCCACTCCCGCGTGACGTCCCTGTTTTGACACTTAACATTCTGTAATATTTCAGCACTATGTCTCTGTATGTTCTGTACGGATGCAGATGCCGTCAGCAGCACTCAAACTACCACAGCGCTAGAATGAGTTTGTAGAAGGTCACAGATGTTCCAGCGTATGCAACTGCACTCAAGGAAGCAGCAAAAAAAACAACAACGTTGTCTAGATTCATCACCGCAACTATATTCTTCCAAATAAAGTGATCCACCAATCTGATTTACCGGATGTGTAACTTTGTTGATAGTTTTGTTAAATATCTCAAGGTTGTCGGCAAACAGTTGCCTGTTGACACATCCAGCACACAGAGAGCAACATCAGCATGTCATGTTTGTGTCCAACTGATAGTTAAGTTACGAATTTCACTCTCCTTTTGGCTCTGGTTTGGTCTCCCATCAACTGCTGAGAAAAATATCAGTCTCTTCAGCCTCTGGAAACCTGCTGTGATGCGACTCCATAGTCATTTGATCCATGTTAATATAAAAGTATTTATATTGCTTTAAATACTGTTTCTTAATTGACATTATCGTAACAACGCATTTGTATAAAGCTACTAGATTTTCACACAGTGAGCTCTACTCGTCTCTCTATCATTCTACGTGGACAATATGTGTGTAAGAAAATATTGATACACATGAGTATCACGATATCGTGTGTTGTGATACTGTATCGATTCTCCAAACACTTTTTTTAATTAACCTCTTAAAAATCAGACAGCCCACCGTCGGGGCACGCACGCTATTCAATATTTCAGAGGTTGTAGCGGGCTAGAGTGAAGATGCTGGCATCATATTGAACTAGAAGACCAAACGGCACATTCACATCAAGAGCGAAGCCAGCTTTTTGCCCGGCGCGATTACATACAAAGTCGATGCAAAAAAATGCGGATAGATACAAATTCGTTGCCTGATTAACAGCTGACTAATTCTTATATTTGGTATTGTACAGAGCATGACCGACTGTATATTTTTAGTAAGGCTGTCATAGTTAACTTGAAAATAACACGTTTATGGAAATCCATTTTAATACCACTCATTTTTTTAATGCAATTACCACATTGACGGAGTTTGACCTTGCAATTTTTAGGTTGTTGTGGGCAAAGAGTGAAAATACTGGCATTATACGAAACTAGAAAACCTAATGAATCCATTGGAACCAACCATGTCATGCTAGCTTGCCAAGGACGTTAAATAACGCTCCAAACTTACGCTAAATTTTGGCGAGGAAAAACTGGCATGGCCATTTTTCGAAGAGGTCCCTTGACCTCTGACCTCAAGACATGCCCACTTTATGATAATCACATGCAGTTTGGGGCGAAAAACATGCAATTTTTTGCATCCAGTATGAATAAGTTGTTTGTGAAGATGGCTTTAAAGATTTAAAGTTTAGAGTTTGATACTTAAATCTTTGTGTGTTAGGAAGGAAATGAGTGTCAGTAAAGCTGAATCGAACAGAGCAGAGTAGAGGGTGGGAGGAGTGGGAGTGAGACAGGTCGCTCTAAAGAGAGCTGAGAGGCAGGGAGAGAAATTGAAAGAGCAAGTCAAAGAGTGTGGTGAGTAAGAGAGAGCGAGCCTGCGTCACACACACACTCACAGAGAGAGAGAGAGAGAGAGAGAGAGAGAGGAGAGGAAGTGTGTGTCGGCCGGCCCTGCCTCCGTCCCTCCCTCTCTCTCCTTTCTCCCCCTCCTTGCGTCAGCAGCAGTTAAAATGTCGGCTGTGTAGCTCGTCCTCTGCTCTGCTTTCTCTCCCTCTTGGCCATCTGTCTTTTCTTACCACAAGAAGAAACCACACGCTCTCGCTCTTGTTTTCTCTCTCTCCCTCTGCCTTTTTTTTTTTTACCCTCGTCATCCTTTCTTTTCTTTCTTCCTGCCTCTCCCCTTGCTCGCTGGATCAAAGCTAGTTTTTGTCAAGTGTTTTTCTTCAGAGCCATTGCTCCTTGACGTTGCTTGGAGACGGAGGCGAGAGGTAATGTTACAGTTTTATATCCTCTGCTGTTGCTCAAATCGCTGCTGTTTTTCATCTAAAACCAGAGCGGAGTTTGATCCATGAGACTGAAGTAACAAACTGCCTGGGAGCTGTGGGCATTTCCCAGAATAGACTGTGTGGTCGCTCTAATCTGTTTCTACCCTTGATGTCGACATGTATGTGTGTGTGTAGCCTGTAACAGTCTCTGAAGATGCTGTTAGCATTATAATCTAGCTGCTTCTTCTTACTACACACCTACTACAACTGATATTGTAATCGATACCACAGCTTTGTCCAATTCTAGCTTGTGATCATTTGTAGTGTTCGTTGTAGAGCAGATGGTGTCGTTTGAGCTATTCCATCTTGGAAGTGGATTCCTGTTTATTGGTGTTTTTTCCAAACTCAGTTTAAATTCTTGCTACGCTCAGTTCAGTTACTCAGATGTGTTTTGTCTGTGATCAGACTTTTCCATTACCCTGTGAAACCTAATCTTCCTCAAACTCTAATCTGGAATCAGAAGCTTCGACTGCACTTCTGATTGTGTTTCGATATCTTTCTGTCTGGATTAAGGTGGTAAATCGTTTCCCAGTACACTGTACGTTTGCCCTAAACATGGCTCACAGCGATGACCATTTCAGTTTCTCTTGATTTACAGTATCGGCTTCTTCATCACCATTTCATCAGCTTTGTGTGAAGTCTTGCATTTTGTGTAAGTTGTCGCTGCACTCTTGCTTAATACAGACTTTAAAGGGACACTGCACTGATTTTACTTACGAAAGTCAGTTTACTTGCCACAAGGAGTGCTACCCAGCCTGTGGAAACAGTTGCGAGAGATCAAACCTGATGATGTCATCGGGGACGTCTTGGATTGGGCTTGTAGGGTTTTCCCGAATACCATTTTTTGGGCTTCGAAGCTTCGATGAGTAATACTTAAAGGTATTCAGAGCTTCGCTTCGATGCTGACATTTTCTTCTGTCTCCATCTCCCCCGTTGCTTCAGTGCCTGGGACAGTGCCGCTGCCCCACTAGGTTCACACATGCACCTCTACACACAACAAACAACCATATGCATCTGAGAAAAATGAGTAATAATGTTGAATATGAATTGTGGGATCATTCCTTATTTCATGAGCTATTTTGGTATTTATACAATATTATTACATACATATATATACATATATATATATATATATATATATATATATATATACGTATACATATATATATATATATATATATATATATATATACATATATATATATATATTTATATATATATGTATATATATATATATATATATGTATAAACCAAAACCAAAACGAAGCATTCAAATACTGATTTGGAGATTGATTACCATGGCAACGGTCAGCCCTAGCTTGGCACTTCAATTTTTTTTAATGGAAAGTCTAGCTACCAACTATGGGCATGGAGTTTGAAAGATGTGGGAGTGAACAGAGCGGGCAGAGAGAGTATAATAGACCAGACCGACACCGCGTCTTAAAGTGCGAGTCGCCAAGGCCACGCCTCCTTTTGGGGGAAAGAATTGTGCCAAAGAGAGAAACGGGGCTTTCACTATGAGTTTTGAGGCACATAAAATGTGTGAATATTTACTGTCAGTGTGGTAAATGGCTAAATGATGCTGGTGACAAGTACTAATAGTGGATAGGTAGCATGGGTGGGAAGCTGTTGCAGTACACTCATACAGTATAGCAGCTATCGCACTGTAGATCCAACAGTTGGCTATTAACAGGTTGATTATTTACAGACACCACTTAGCCTAACGATACCTGCTGATTCAATCAAATATGTATTGATGCCCGGATTAGTAATACCCAGCCACTGTGGTGGGTCATTGATCCACCTCGATGGGGGAAGACGGAAGGGGCATGACAGCAGACCGATCAACCTTAATTTATTAAGGTATTGCAAATGCTCGGTTTCAAAATAGACATCTTAAAAAACAAATATTTGTTTAATAAGAACATATTAAGCATACAAACTTATGCATGCACCATCAGATTGCATTAACATCTATCTGTAGGATCTTCGGTTTTCTTTCCCCCCCAAAAATGGGCGTGGCCTTGATGTTTTAGTATCCGTATATGCCGGCAAAGAGTATGTTTTTTTGCTGCCATTTTGGACTCAAGATGCTTATTATATTAAGAATATTTTATTATTGAACACAGGCCATTTTGGTAGAATATGACAATAGAATAGAAATCATTTTGTTTTACTTTTGTACGGCACTTTGTAGGCGGACGTTTCACTGGCATCTGGTAGTCGTTTTCAGTCCAAAATGTTGGAGTAGACTTTCACTTCTTGGCAATATACTTCATTTGGTGCCGGTCTGGTTTATGAAAGACGCCATTTAGTTGCATTGTGGGATGTGTAGGATCCAGTGTTTCTGGGGCCAAACTAAAAAAAAGGTCGAGATATCCTGACTTTTTTTTTAGTTTGGCTTTAGTTTGCCATATGCTGCTTCAATTTTGACATTTTCTTTTTGAACCTGTCTCTTGCAAGTCCCCCAGCTTTATGGAAGTGCCATACTAAATTACTGGAGAACCCTTTAATCGTGTTTAATGAGCTTTTAAATGCACCTAAAGCCGTATCCCTGACAAGGCGACATCATTAACTGACAAGATAATTGTCATTTTGTCAGATAGTTATATAACACTAGATAACGGAGACGCTCACTGATTTGTATTTTATTTTGCTGTGTTTTGGGATATTTGCTTGTGCAACATTGGATAGAAATAGGCTCCACCTTTTCAGCATGTATATACTGTATTTCATTATGTGTCCTGATGACATTTCATACCCCTAGAGTCTTCACATTCTCATATCCTTAGATAATAATGACAGTAAAAAATAATTAAAATAAGTGCAGCGGCACTCATGTTGCAGTTTGACTGATTATGCGTCATATGCATGTACATATACACAGGGCATAGCAACATAATAAAATCACAAACAAAAGGGAAACTGAATGAATTAACTCACCTTTTGCATAGATTGCTGCAGCTGTGGGTTATAATTACTTTCAGGTTGTAACCTCAGTTCCTCTTTGTTGATGCACTTTCCGTTTGGCAGATGTCTTGATTCATTAAATGAATCAAATCTCTATACACTCGGAACAGATGGGCTGTCTTCGTTGGAGCTGTTTGTTGCCTGATTAACAGCTGACTAATTCTGCTGTATGTTTAGTAGGGCTGTCAAAGTTAACGGGATAATAACACAATATCGTTTTAATGCCACACATTTTTTTAACGCATTAACGCATCTTGCGGATTTTGAGCTTGTAGCGGAAGATACTGATATTTAACTACAAAACCTAAGGAATCCATTGGTACCAACAATGTCATACAAGCTTGTCGTAAAGGAGGTTAAATAACGCTCCAAACTGTCATGGCCATTTTCAAAGGGGTCCCTTGACCTCTGACCTCAAGATATGTGAATGAAAATGGGTTCTATGGGTACCCACGAGTCTCCCCTTTACAGTCATGCCCACTTTATGATAATCACATGCAGTTTGGGGCAAGTCATAGTCAAGTCAGCACACTGACACACTGACAGCTGTTGTTGCCTGTTGGGCTGCAGTTTGCCATGTTCTGATTTGAGCATATTTCTTTATGCTAAATGCAGTACCTGTGAGGGTTTCTGGACAATATTTGACATTGTTTTGTGTTATTTGTTGATTTCCAATAATACATATATACATACATTTGCATAAAGCAGCATATTTGCCCACTCCCATGTTGATAAGAGTTTAAAATCTTGATAAATCTCCCTTTAAGGTACATTTTAACAGATAAAAAATGTGCGATTAATTTGCGATTGAATATTTTAATCGATTGACAGCCCTAATTTTTAGTAGTGTTTTTCATTGGGATGACGTTCCATTGAATGTCTTTTCTAATGTTCAGTCTGTAAGACTGTATTATACAGTGTACAGTAGGTTGTCACCGTTGAGCTGCCAGCTGCAGTAGCTGTTTGGAGTAGCTCTCCAGATGCTGGTTGGTTCCCGTAGACTAAGTTAAGGCTGGTGGAGTGGCACAGAGGAAAAGCATTCAGCCAACTAGTTGATGGAAACATGATTTATATTCATCCTGCTGTGACGTGTCATGAAATAAAATGTCATTCTTTGAAACAGTGCCAGCAAAGTTGGTCGTGTTTAATTGTTTCATAAGAATTTGTTAATTATAGTTGAACGAATGAATTTAATTTGTCATTAACAATTGACATTTGAACAGATTTTTGGAAGTATCAAATTGAATCAAATTAAATTGTGTGAGTGTTGCAGCCTCTTGATGGTTGGAGAGTGATCGACCTAACCAGCCTATCAGCTCATATTGTTAAGACCGTGAACAAAGGCATAACGCTCCTATTTTAGAGCTAGTATGCATAGCTTACCTCGTGTGTGTGCGCGTGCATGTGAGAGCAGCTGTGTTTTGACAACTCTGATCATTTACCATCAAAGCAATAAGCAGATAAGAACACAACCTGTGCATGCATGCGTGTGTACGTGCGTGCGTGTGTGTGTGGGTCTTGAAAAGAAGCTGTTGTACTGTGACCCACTTAGAGAACACTGCTCATCAGTGCAGCACCACTCTACAACACATCCTGCAAATCCTCTACCATTTTTGAAATGTTTCACTGGTTATGGAAAAAAAATATGTCAAATGATCAAATGTCATGAAAGATACTTTTGGGTCCGTCAGAGTTGATGCGAGAATAAAGCAAATTTGGTTGTAGCGGGCTCAGTTTTAAAGGTAGAGTGAAGATATTGACATCATATGAAACTACGAAAACCTAAAGAATCCATTGGTACCAACCATGTCATAACAGCTTGTCAAGAAATAACACTCCAAACCTATGCTACATTTTGAATAATCATGATTAAATATTTTAATCAATTGACAGCCCTAGTTTAAATACAAACGTTTATCGGTTTAAAAAGAAGGATCAGGTTTATAGGTAAAATCTTCACAACGTGTCCGTCATCTAAACCCCACTAACACCAAAGTAGTGATGCTGGTCACACCTGTGTCGACGGTCTATCTGTATGGGTCCAGATCCTGACCTGGGTCGAATGCAGGTCAGATCCTGACTGGCTTTTTGTGATCAGGGTTCTCTGTAGTAAAAAACAAAATCAATTAAATGAAGTCAGTGTTTATATGTATTTAATTACCCAAAGAGAGAGAGAGGTATTGAAAGCATCCACATGTGAGAAAGTGAGTATGGATAGGAGAGCGATAGCCTCGAGCGCAGGGTATTTGACGGAGTTGGCAGTTGAGCGTGCAGAGACGCCACCAACCACCAACCATGCCTGTGGCGTCTGATGAAAAATAAATGCGATGGTTGTGGCTTTTTATGCAACTGAATGCTTCCATTCATGATAAGTATCGAATGAAGTAGAAAAAAAAGTATTTTTCTCAGTCGTCTAATCTGACTTAGTGACCATCGTAACCGTCAAAAACATTGTGTAGTCTGATCCTGGCATAAAGGGGTCCCTGGCCCCAAAACGTTTGAGAACACCCAGCCTTATAAACCACCCACTGCTATTTTTCTCAAAATCATCTTTTCCTTTAGTGACAGTTTAATGACACATATCACAATCTAATCTAGATCCAGGTGGGTGTTCTACCTGCACCAGTTAATCATATGACTTTCCCCAATAATGTAATTAAACGTTCTAACATCCTGGGTCCCTGCGGGCGCCATCTCCCGTCTCTCTCCTAATTTGTCAAAAAAAATAAAACAACCTTCTTGTGGTGTGTGTTTGTTTTTATAAGATGTACATATACATCCAGGCTGATTTAGGTATATAACTCTCTATCTGTCTGTATCTCCCCCCCGCCTCACCCTCTCTCTGACCTTCATCAGATAATGGCCCCCTGGATGACAAAGCTTTAGTGTGTGTGTGTGTGTGTGTGTGTGTGTGTGTGTGTGTGTGGTGTAGCCTCTCTAGGTCACTTAGTGATGCATGAGCTCCATCATCACCTCCTCATCTCCTTTACATTCTGCTGCACTTTTCCTTATCAATTATTCAACACACACACAGGCCAGCGGAGGATGTGTTCATGGAGACCGATCTGCTTTCTCAGAATGCCGTTTACTCACATCCGTCCTCTTCACATGTTATTCCTGCCTCGGAGCTTGTGTGTGTGTGTGTGTGTGTGTGTGTGTGTGTGTTTGTGTTTGTTAACAAGCTTCCTCATTATGTCTTTGGTTCTCTTTGTGAAGTTTCTATGTAGTTCCCCTGGTTTTAATGTGCGTCGTGTGTTGACAGTATTAGTGAATACGTCTCTCCTTCGCTCATCCACTCTGCTGCTGCCTGTCTGGAAATACGCAGTGACAGAATGCTTTTTTCCTGGCACACTGGCAGATGTGACCCAATTGCGGTTGAGTGGGATGTGTGTGTGTGTATGTATGTGTGCCTGTATGTGTGTGTGTGTGTGTGGACAAGTCATTTTAGAGGGGATGGAGGAACTGTCATGTCCTTTCAGTTTGAGAGAGAGAGATGAATGAGAGCAGGGATCCACAGACGGCAGCCAGGCTCTGGGTTTGAGTTCAGAAGTCAGAAATGAAATATCTTCCATCCAGTAATGAGAAGGCTCATATTTCCACCTCTCCTGACATGTTTCTATGGGCCTAGATGAAATCCACAACAGGTTTAGCAGTACAGGTCTGCCTATCATCAGCTTCACTAAACATAACTGACATTCATGAACCTAAATTAACCTCCTGCTGTGCTTATTATTTGTAATCTTTTTTTGTAGTCTTTCTTTAGCTATCAAAGTTAGAGAAAGGATGTTGGCGTTGATTCGGTTGATAAATTATTCTTTACAAATTTAACAATAAACTAGGGCTGTCAATCGATTAAAATATTTAATCACGATTAATCACATGATTGTCCATAGATAATCGTGATTAATCTCACACACATTTTTTCATCAGTTCAAAATGTACCTTAAAGGGAGATTTGTCAAGGATTTAATACTCTAATCAATATGGGAGTGGGCAAATATGCAGCTTTATGCAAATGTATGTATATATTTATTATTGGAAATCAATTAACAACACAAAACAATGACAAATATTGTCCAGAAACCCTCACAGCTACTGCATTTAGTATAAAACAATATGCTCAAATCAAAACATGGCAAACTCAAGCCCAACAGGCAACAACAGCTGTCAATGTGTCAGTGTGCTGACTTGACTATGACTTGCCCCAAACTGCATGTGATTATCATAAAGTGGGCATGTCTGTAAAGGGGAGACTCGTGGGTACCCATAGAACCCATTTACATTCACATATCTGAAGGTCAGAGGTCAAGGGACCCCTTTGAAAATGGCCATGCCAGTTTTTCCTAGCCAAAATGTACCGTAATATAACATGACATAACTGGTACCAATGGATTCCGTAGGTTTTCTAGTTTCATATGATACCAGCATCTTCATTCTAGCTTTAAAACTGAGCCCGCTACAACCTAAAAATCTGAAGTTGTGTTAATGCGTTAAAAACATTAGTGGCGTTGAAACAAATTTGCATTAACGCGTTATTATCGCGTTAACTTTGACAGCCCTTGTAATTATTTGTAATCCCTTTTTTTTGTCTTTCTATACCTATCAAAGTTAGATAAAGGTTGTTGGTTACTCTTTACAAACTTAACAATAAACACAATGTTTTCCAAAGATGGAAATCAGAAGACTAAGAATCAAAGCTACGACTACTCGGTGAGAGATAAAGCCAGCCGTGACGTGGCTCATTACTGAAAGTCATAGTGAATCATAGTGTATCTTCATTCATCCTGCCAACAGACCTAACAGAAGAAAGAACTGTATAGTTGAGTATGAAAGTTTCATTTTTCAGCCCACGGAAACAGTAGTTTCACCACAAGGTTCATTGGTAGCTGCTGTCAAGCTTTCGATCATATCACACCATCTTCCCCAACAGATGGAGTTTCATGGAAATGGAAATTCGAACCTTTACAATCCTATGACAACTTGGAAAACTCCATATTTTGAGTGAAAGCTCAGGACATGTTTATTTTGTCAACCTCTCTTTCAAAGGTGAAGAATATATTTTCAAGCTTAACTTGGAAATCGTAGACAAACAACGACGAACACAAGAGTTTTTGTGCAAATGTTGCCTCCATCTGCTGGGGAAGACAATAAGTTTGTTTCATGTAGTTTGTTTGTATATCCGCCGTCCTCGGGCTTCCTGTTTCCCTTTTTGAATGATGAATACAGACTACCGCAGCCTGCTGGTGTGGAGAGTTATTTCATCTCACGTAGGCGCAGAACGTACGTGCTAACTGGCCGTCGACTGTAGTCTTTGCGGTGTGTTCAAGTGCAACTTGTCGGCAAAGACAAAGGCAACGTGAGACAACACAACAGTCGGCCTTCATCGACGTTAGTTCTTTGATGTCGGCTTGGTGTGTCTGAGCCTAAACGGATCAGTTAGTCAAAGGTACCTTTGACTGCTGAGCATGTCCAGTGTGATGGCCCTATAGTCTGGATCTGGTGTCATGATACATATTTACAACCATGTTTAGATCTACAAACGTGTGTGTCGACAGAGTTGAGTCATTCTCTTTACCCAAGGTCTGTCATACATCCTTTACAGAGCCTAACGAGCCTAGTGTGCCTGCAGTGGTTGTCACGGTAACAGGCCTACTTCCTGTGTTCTGTATTAACATGCTGTAAACCTTGCCAAGGTCCCATCATGCATTTGCAACACGAGGGCTGTGTTTTTTCACGCAGCAAAGGTCTGTCTGAATGCAGCCTGAAGGCCTTTACACATCAGCAAAGTATTTATATTTTTCGAGCTGTTGTTTTTATCATGAATACTTTCACACAGAACGTGAATATTACGTGGCAAAATAGCGATTTACTCTTTTCTTTTTTTCGGAATGAGGTTGATTTTTCAGACCTTTCACACTGTGAATAAAGGCATCAAGCAATCATGTCGTGCTGAACGGGTTGAGTTGCGCCTACATAGAGAGCTGCGGGGATGACGTATTTTTATAGGCCAACCCGGAAGTTAACATCACCTTGGGTTACCTGGACAAAATGCCAATGGGATTGTTCCATCGGGTTTTGGATTATTGCAGAAAATAAGCTCTTTGTCATTTATGGACTCATTGCTTTAGCACTATTTATGAAACAACAACACAGAGGCTCTATAGTCCGAATCAAGATGGTAAACTTTATTACTCCTTTCAACCTTGACAAAGACAGTGCAGACCAGATCCCCTCCTTCTGTGCTTACCTTTCACAATAAAAGCCCCAGACGTATAATATTTGCAGGCGAGTATTTTGCATTTCCGTGTTGTCTCACCCCCGGTGTGTAAAGGCCTTTATCCTGGATATACAGGCTGAAGTACTCAGATACAATTGCTATTGCTGATAATCCGATGGAGAAGTAGGTTAAGGCTGGCCCACACTAAAAGATTTTTCAAATCTTAACAGATTTTGTAAATGTGAGAGACGCCACACATAATGACATGTTCTGTTAAATTTAACAGTTTTGTTCCTATAGTGTGTGGAGAGCAACGATTTGGCTAAAACAGCACACCACACACTAACAGACTCATTCATGAACAGACTTCCAAAAAAATGGAAATATCGAAAAATCTCTCGCTATCAAACGTGACTTTAGTGTAACAAACATGGCGAACGACAGGCAGGAAGAATTAACGATGTTAGTTTTTGCACTTTGTACTGAAAATTCATATCCTATTGTAAATATTGAACATGTTTAATATTTACGATTTGAAATCGGTGTGGCCAGGATGGACTTCAGATCCGATCGAGGGATGTAAAAAAACACTCTTAACATACCTCACACCACAGGAATATCTGGAAAGATAATCTTTAGAACCATCACAAAACAGGGCTTTGCTGATGATTATCGAGAGGAGGGAATCGGCTTGATTCTTGTGTAGTGTGTACCCAGCATTACTCATGTTCCATATAAACATCCTATCGTCCTTTAGTGTGCATATCAGTGCAGTGTTCTAATAATGCTTCAGAATGGGACACCGGTCAAGACTCTGTCTTCTGTCTGCTGCCAAAGGGTGGACAAAAGTGACATCTGCACTTTTAAATATACATAAATTTCCAAAATAATGTCCAGCCTGTGCTGCCGGCTGCATTCTGCCAGTGGAGTCTGGAAATGTGATATGTACAGACAGATGGACAGAAATAGAGCTGCACACACACACTATCATGTTTTGCTTGCAAATGTGCTCCTGCCTCGTTTGTGTGTGTGTGTGTGTGTTGTAAGGGAGGGGGGGGTCACAGTTGTCATGTTTCTCACCTCTAATCTCTCATCAGACTGACCTTGTTATGTAACCATAAATCACAGCAGCACCAGCCCCCGCTACACGTACTGTACTTCTCCACAAACACACACTTGTCTCCCGCTGTGGCTCTCCTCTCCAGCCGTACTTGACTGATATCAGGCAGGAAAAATACGAAGCGATGTGATGTGGTTAAGACGACCTCTCCACAATGATGAATATAGCTGTAAATAGTGTTCACATCAGCACAGATGGATGTGAAGAGGAAATGTGGAAGTCTGTCGTGTATGTGCAGTAACAGCTGAGCTCACGCCGCAGGCTGACAGACATCGTGTGCGTGCGTACGTGCATGTGTGTAAAAAGAGGCAACATCAAAGTGGAGTGTTCTGCCTTTGAACTGTCAGACTTCCTCTACTTATTAATTTATTCATCACTCTGGAGCTATCCCTCTATCCCCTTCTCTGTCTCTTTCTCCTCCATCCCTCTCTCCTCCTCTGCCGCGTTTCATCATGTCCTCCCTCTAATCTCTGCTATTGCTCATTCCTCTGTTTCCTCTGCCTCAATTCTCAGACATTTGGTTTATAGTGTTCTGTCAGCGAGAACTGGAGCTCCGAAATACTAGGGGTGGGGAAAAAAAAGATTTGCCTATGTATCGTGAAATTGCCGATCGATACATTTGCTTAATTTGAGTCTATGCGGAGGTAGAAGGAAGTTAACGCTTTAATTGTTGTAGTCTGAGTAACGTGGCGTCATATCCATTCCAATAAATAATTCCTGACAATGACTGATATAATTGACTTCAGGACACCTCTGACTACATACATGCTGAAAAACAAAAAAAATTTACAATATTAATTGAGATATTTTCCAAAGTAAAAGTCCCTAGAAGTGTATGATTCAACTTTTTCCCACGGTCTAGTGTTAAAAAAGTTAACAAAAATTGAAATAAATCGCAATACATATTGAATCGGCATCCAAGTATCATGATAGTATTGAATCAGGAGATAGGTGAATCATCCCAGCCCTACAAAATACATTGCATTTTTCATTACATATTCATTTTAGAATTGATGAATTCTACAAATAAACCAAAATTGATTCAAATGTGATGTTTGGATCAGATTCCTCATAGAAACGAGCTGTCCTCCTGATATCAATATTATATTATTGTGTAATTGTTATTCTGTGCTGTTGTTGACCATACTGTGTGTTTTTGTGTTTGCAGGCGTTTAAGCCAGTGGTGGGGAAGAGCCTGTTGTTGTCAGCAACAGCAGTGGAATTCTTGTTAGACCGACAGCTGGACTTCCTGTCTGACCTTTCAGCCTTCCAACCATACCAGGTAAGAATCACGTTCCCACTCCTATATACACTGAATGCTCATCAGCTTGCTCTGCCTGATGATTACTGCAGATTTTTGTTCAAGTAGCTTTTGTTACTACCATAAAGTGCCATACATACATCTGCAACAAACTGCAACCTGATAAATCCAATTAATCAGTAAAGACATCTGACACCTGCAAAGATTAATTTGAACTTAAACGAGGCAAGATTACAGTGTGCTTACTTATTAACAGTGCACATATATTTGCTTTCTTGCACAATTACTCGTGCAAGTTTGACCGCGGGATCATTTGTGTTCATTCACGTCACTCGCAATAAATTTCACTGAGCTGTATTTACTGTTATCTAATAAGTCACACATCGGCTGAATTCATCTGGTTTACTACTGCGGTATGAACCCTAAATAAAGACATTTTGCCGTGATTTAATTGCAATAAATGGATTAAAAGAATGCCGAAATAACTACATAATGATGTTGATTTGTAAAAAGTCTGAAATCATGCTTTGTCAGGTCTGTTACCAAGACGACAAGCAAACTACTTTTAAATTGCTTGTTTTCTCAATGGAGTTTGGATCGATCAGTGCCAGTGCTATGTTAACACAGTAGCTGCTCCATCAACACTCACCATAAAGTCATTTACGTGTAAATATGACAGCAACGTTGTTGTTTCTACCAGAGACAGTCTGTGGTTTATACACATACATTTATACACAGAGTTTGGTCCGGTCTCTGTACAGATATGATGTACTATCGTAGCTCTGGGTGACCACAGACAGATACAAGATTTTTTTCCCTCCATGTCTGATTCAACAACGTCAGGACGTCAGTGACAACAAGAGGAGAATCTCAATGCTTAGAGGCTTTCAGGACACAGCGTCACGTGAATTTCTCGCTTGAGTTGAAATATTTCAACTCTCGCGAATACGCGTCATTCATGCCATTTGCGTCGCACCGACCCAAATTCGCATCTATTGGCCTCTTTGCATTGACATTGCATGCGCCATAAGTGTTGATCTCAGTTGTCAGTAAAATTATGTGAAACTGGAAGCACTAGTTCTTGCTTTGCTTTGGAGAAAAGAAATATTTTGACACCTAGAAATGTGTCCTAAATACCTAAATGGTGATATCTTCACTTTGGTTAGCAAGCGTTGGATTTAGAATGACCATGCAGTTCCTACCTCTAAAAACACTAGTCCCACTTCTACAGTGGACAGGAGTAAGATAGCTAATTAAAGCAGGAATGTGGATTTTAAATGAACTTTTTGGCTGTCCCGTCTAATGGCACTGGTTTCAGTTACAGAGCAGGTAACACTAGGAATGAAATCGAACCAAATCAAAGCTACCTGCTGTCGCGAAGAGCATAAATGGTTTCTGTTGGCTAAAAAAGAACTATAAATATGTCGTCCTTTGGCTGTTGTACGCATTGTAACTGGTTCTCGTTTGCTAATGAAGAATTAGTCATTCACAATTAGTTCGAGGCTGGATACCGCAGCCATGGAGCGCTGTTGGCCCCAGAGAGCAGCCAGGGTTGGGCGCTGTGTTCCATATGGATCTGACACTGCCAGGGTTTAATGTGAATATAAAGCCAACATGTGCAGCCACAGTCTGTCCTCTGAGGGATTTTACACACGGCTGCTCACTACTGACTCATAAATTACACACACATTAATACAGGCTGATACATAGACACACATAGATAGATGCTGTAGCGTCACAATTGGCGGTAAATCACACGGATGTATGCTTCTGTTATGCGGCTGTGTATTTGATGAGAGAGTGTGTGGTTGTGTGGGTGGGTGTGTGTGTGTGTGTGTGTCGGTACTCTGCAGCTGACCACAGCTCGTTGTATTGTGCTGGCTGGAACACTGTGTTCCACTCAGTGTCAACCAGACGGGAAGACTGTGTTCTGCACTCTCACCATCAGTCATCAGTGTGTGTGCTTAAGACAAGTCCAAATACCAAGAGAGAGAGAGAGAGAGAGACTCTATTTCTATTTTTTCTTTCGTTTGCAGCCAATCAGAAGTCAGAGCCACTGTTGCTGTGTCCTCTGGTGACTCATGCTTTGAATCTGTGCAGTAGTTTCTGTGGCTGTCCACTGAGGCCAGTGAACTTGGCTGTTAGTTTCTGACATTTGAGGTGTCCTCAGAAGGGAGTGCTCACCTCTCCTGTTTTCCTAGCGTGGAGGGGGATTTAACAGAGATTTGCTTAAATGTTTTTCTCTGTGTGCTTCACAATGTGAACTCTCTTTTAAATGTGCAAAGATTTGCTGCATTAATGATGTGTCTGACAAAACATTGTAGAAATAAGCCAGAGATCACAGATGTAGCCTACCTATTGCTAGCATTGTTTTTGAAGTAGGGCTGTCAAAGTTCACACAATAATAACGTAAATTCTTTTTAACGCCACTAATTTCATTAATGCAACTTGCGATTTTTATGTTGTAGCAGGCTTAGTTTGTGAGAGTGAAGATACTGGTATCATATGAAACTACAAAACCTAAGGAATTGGTACCAACCATGTCATGCTAGCTTGTAGTGAAGGAGGTTAAATAACGCTCCAAACTTACTCAAAATTTTGGCGAGGAAAAACTGCCATGGCCATTTTCAAAGGGGTGCCTTGACCTCTAACCTCCAGATATGTGAATGAAAATGGGTTCTATGGGTACCCACGAGTCTCCCCTTTACAGACATGCCCACTTTATGATAATCACATGCAGTTTGGGGCAAGTTGTTGTTGTTGCTAGCGGTGCTGCGCCCTTCGTAGTTTCAGCAGGTAGATCAGCTGTTCGAGCAGCAGAACATATCGTCATCACCAAAACCGTCATGATTTGTCTTTCCATTGGCCTCTTCCACTGTTCCAACAATATGGTTGAAATAAGCTCTTAAGCCATAGCGTTGGATGGGAAAATGTGCCTACGCTACATGTCGTTTCCCCCCCTGTGTCTCTCTCCCGGCGGAGCTGCTGCGGGGGGTTGCGGGTTATGCGGCGATTTTCAAATAATAATCAACTAATTCCCAGTGATTTTCGAAAGGTATTTTTGCTTGAAATGCACATCCCTACTAAATGCAGTACCTGTGAGGGTTTCTGGACGATATTTGTCATTGTTTTGTGTTGTTAATTGACGTCCAATAATAAATATATACATACATTTGCATAAAGCTGCATATTTGCCCACTCCCATGTTGATAAGAGTATTAAATACTTGACAAACCTCCCTTTAAGGTACATTTTGAACAGATAAAAAATTATTTGTGATTAATCGCGATTAACTATGGACAATCATGCGATTAATGCAATTAAATATTTTAATCGATTGACAGTCAGTTTTCACAGCAGTTTTGTTTATTTTATATGTTTGGCATTGGAGCCTTAAAACAACTCATTAACAAGTCCTAATGTAGTCCATTTAAAAAGCTCTGCAGCAAGCACAAGATGTGTGTGTGTGTGTCTAATGCAGGATACAGTCAGCATGATCCCCAGTGTCTTGTCCTATTTCCTATAGAAGGCTGACACACACACACACACACTTGATATCTGTGACAGTGACAGCATGTGTTGACTTAGTTGTCTCTCCGTGTAGTCTGGCATGACCTGGACTTACCTGGACTTAGCTTACACATTAACACACATTGGCCGACCTTTAGTTTGACAGTTAAAATGGGATCCTTTTAAAGTGTGTCGTAAAGTGGACAGTGTCATTACAGTGTAACGTGTTACTGGTATGGCTGCACAATTAATCGAATATTAATCGCGATCACGATTTTGGCTTCCCACAATTAAATGAACATGATCGACTGCAATATTGACGTTTAAAATGCTCCGCTCATAGAAAACTCTGCTGCATTAATCAAGCGCTTCCTGAACTAACAGTTAGAGATGCATCATAATCATGGTTTTCAGCGGTCTCATATATCCGATCTTTTGCCGGTCACAAACACATGTCATCAATGTCGAAGTTCTTCAGTGTGAGTGAAGAAGACATACTGTAAAGCTGCAATTTTTCACAACTGCAAGTCCAAAATAAGCCGTGGAGGCACAACCTTAAACATTTGAAACAACTAACTTAATCAGACACTTATTATGTTGTAATTCATTCCCATAATTCATGCTGCTCAGAGTAATCACAGTGACCGGCTCATCTGCCAACAGCACGGAGCAAAAGAGCTCCGTTAACGGAGGTTCCATTGAGTACATTATGGTGCATTCAAGCTCTACTCGATATGTTACATACTTACTTACTTACTTACTACTTAATCTGAGTTTTTGGCAAGAAACTTGAAGAAATCCAGTTGTTTAAAGGAGATGCTTTCAACATAAGAGATAATAGAGAGAGAAATATGACCTGTTTAACTTCCTTACACTAGCTTTAAGCAGCTTATAATATATAATTAGAACTACTAATGACAAGATTTTTTTCAATCGAAGCAAATATTTAAATGAAAATACTATAATTGATTTTCCTAATTATTTGAATTGTGTGTGTTTTATGCAATTAACCACTATAGATGACAATAACAAAGCGCTCTGTTTATTTAAATGTGAAATTGGAATACAAATATTTTGTCCCTAAAACCTATGAATAATCATGATAAATAATCGTGATCTCATTATTGATCAAAACAATCGTGGTTATCATTTAGGCCATAATGGTGCAGCCCTAGTGTGTCGTAAAGTGGACAGTATCATTACAGTATAACGTGTCACTTTAAAAATGTTTTACTTACAAATGAGAGATGTCCTGTTTCTATTTGAAGTCCCTTACATGTAGCGGATCTCCTACAGCTCTGTGTTAGTAAATCAATCCACATAGCCACACTGTCATGACGCAGCCATTGATTGGCTTTGGAGAGCACAATCTATAATGTCGACCTAAAGTAAAGCCGATAATGTAAAGGAATACAACGAACGTTGCGAGATTGTCTGACGCAACAGCGGCTCGTCTCTCGTCATTCGTGTTTCAACCTTTAATTGGCTTCAAACACTGTGAAATCAAGAGGCTTTGCTGTACTCTAAACACAAAAACAAAAAGATTTAAAGTGCAGTGACAAAACACACCATGGCCCCACAGATAGACTTAGATGAGTAAACACAGCGTATGATGTAATGGCTGCTCAGACACAGAGCAGAGAAACGTGCTGGTCCGAGGCTCACTAGAAACAAGATGGTTACATACATCACACCCAGCAACACACTCCGCTGCACACGGTTAATGTGGCACAGAGGCTCGTACACCAGGTAGAACCTGCAGCCAAGGTTTGGATTTATAGTTCAGCAACACTAAACACATGTATCGTACATCATCAGGGCCATATTGTGCTTTAACATTCTTTTATTTCCTTTTGTGACACAGAGTGATGGTGTGCTTATAGAACTGGAGTTACATCCTGATAACTTCTGTGCTTCTTTGCCTTGTCCTCACTGTGTCAGAGAGCGGGGGGTTGTAGTGAACTGAAGGTTTTTTTTTGTTTGATGTGTGTTCGTGATAAGCAGCAGATTAGCCTTTCAGCTTGTTGTCCTCACTATCAACACTCTCCAGGTTATGTCCATATATAGTTCTTTGAGTCGATAACGTAAAGAATATCGAGGTCAAGTCCATATATAGTACGATAAGTCAATAACGTAAAAATGATCCGAGTCATGTCCATATATGGTATAGATAAGTCGCTATCGTAAAACTTATCGAGTACGACGAGTGGTTAATATAATTATCGTGACAGGCCTACGCACAACTAGAACACTCACACTCCTACACTTTCCCAGTCCTCCAGTAACTGCCGCCATCTGAAGTGAAGGAAAGTGGGAGCCTCACTCTTCTGGCACGACTCACTACAGAGATGTACACGTCACACACACACACACACACACACACACACACACACACACACTCCTCCATTCTTAAACCACTATGCCCGCACAGAGCCGCCTATTCTTCTGGAGACCTTTGAGCCCCACAGAGCAGTAAAAACAGTCTGACTCTCTCTCTCACACTCACTCAGAGCAGTGAAGCCCAGGCCACTCCCCTCTCTGTTTTTCCAGTTGGACAGGAAGACCGGAGGGAGGAAGAGGAGGGAGAGGAGGGAAAGAAGGAGGGAGGGGGCTACAATCTGTTTGGCATAAACTGTACAATGAAGTCACTGTTTAGTGGGCCAACCCAGCCTGCTGCTCAAGTCTGTGCTTCTCTGTGTGTGTGTGTGTGTGTGTGTGTATGTGTGTGTTACTATAAAGTTGTGGTGTGTGTTGAGGCTGAAGGACAGGAGGTGGAGAATAAAACTGTTAGTGCTGACTCAGTTTGACCAAACTACACACAGCTCAGTAACAGAAGAGTGTGTGTCCCTCTCTCTGAGGCTACTTCATCCCAGTGTCACGTTACTTTGACAACATCTCGTGTGCTGACACACACACACCCAGACACGCTCAAAGAGACACCTGTGGTGTCAGTTCACACTGTTGCTAGATATAGAGGGATTGCCTTACATGTGGTTGCTAGCTCACTAACTATCAACAATAGGGCCTCTCATTTTAGCAGGTGACAATTGATTTGGCTACGGGACACGACATCTGTCGGCGGTAGATTATCAGCATTAATTCCATAACTTATCCTAAAGGACCAATGAAACTGTTTTCTGGTCCGTGTGCTCCATGAAAGCAGATTTCTGTAATATTTAGTTTTGACTAAAGATGGGTGTCCACCCAATCTGTATTAATTTGTGAGCTTTCGGTGAGTCGTTTTTAGGGAAATGATCCAGCCGATTGTGTCCTGTGTTGAGGGCTTTCGACCACATCTCACACTCTTCATCAGCAGATGAAATTTGACTTACGTATGGTTCTTTAGTCTTGCGATGCTGGTTGAAAGCTCACACCTTGAGTTTATATTATTTTGTTGGAATAATGCAACTTATTTTCAGTACTCCTCTGATTAAGTACCTCACTATTCTGTAGATCAGAGGTTCTCAAACCTTTTGGGGGCCAGGGACCCCTTAAAGGCGAGAACATGTTCCAAGAACCCCCTCATAAACGTTACACTGATTAAGCTATAATGTTTACTACCATTTTTACTCTTAGATACCATTGAAGCTATTTGTATTCTAAAACTTTCCAACCTAAATACTTCAGACCTGTTTGCCCTGATATTCTTTATGCTTCGTAATCAGATGTCGCTTTAGCTCGGCCGGCTTCATGGCTTCGTTCGCTAGCGCCTGAAGACACATGACGCATTTTAGTGTCCCGGCGCTGTCGCTCGATAGAACTGTTGTCATATTTTCTCAATTTAGCTGGTTTGGACTTTGTGTCAATTGACGTGGTGTAGACTTACTTAAATATTTCTCCATGTTCGCCCTGAGTGAAGTGACTGATTCATGACAGATTGACGTGATGTTTCACAATCATATCAGAGTTTCTATTGGCCCAAAGCTAACGTGGGTGGGAGTAATGGACACAATATGCTTGTTTTATTGCCGCAAATGGTCCCCATCTGCAGATATGTACTTTTTAATGATACAGCACAATTTAATAATTCATATCAAATTATTTCGCGGACCCCGACACAGTGCCACGGACCTCTGGCACCGACTTTGAGAATCACTGCTATAGATAACCAAACCTAACCTAAGACCAACTGAAACTGAAAAATGAGGTGTTCAGAAATAAGTTGATCAATTGTTTCAATGCATGCACATGTATTCATACACACATAAACATTAATAGAGTCACATGGAGAGTATGCATTCAAACATCTGTATTACATACTGCTACCTCTCATCAGTACATATATCAACAGAACAATCCAACTAAAATTGAATTATCATGGCCACAGAGATGTGATGGGATATCCAACCATTATTTTATATTTGATTAAATCTTCTTTTTGAACGTTCTTCGGAATCTCCTTTTCAGGTTGGAGCAACAGGTTGTGAACACAATTCACCCTTCGCTAAGTCCCACCCCCACGAACGCAGACTGGCCAATCATAGCGTAGCATCGGCCAGCTCCGACCAGAGTCTGACAACTATCCGGCTCTGCTCCGTAGACTCTCATGCAGTTGTTTCAGTCGACATCCATACAGTGTCTGAAATATACACTAGGCCACAGCTACAGTGTATCAAGTAAACATGACGAATACATATGATCCTCAGTCACCCTGTACTGTACTGTACACGTCATACCTGAAAGAAGTCTCTCAACATTCATCATTTTAGTCCCTGAGCAGCAATAGCACTATCAGTGCTGGAAGAATAGTAATCAGAAACTCTCCCACAGTTTGCTCCCTCACGCCTCAGCCTCAGTGTCTCCACGGCAACCAGCATTGTCCCCCGAAAGGAAGTGTGTTTGAAGTGTTTAACAAGCCATCTGTCTTTTGTCTCCATATATACAGTATATGTGTGTGAGTGTGTGTCATATTTGTTGGTGTGTTACTAATTATCTGGTGCACAAGTTGTCCTTGTGTCACACCGTGGTGTGTTTGCCTCAGCCCCTTTGTTGTATTCGCAGCAGAGCTAGAACAAATAGCCTTGAGTCGTAGAAATTGTCCTCGGAAAAGGTTGGAGACAATAATGAAAGTGGTTATCCATAATGTATTTTAATTAGTAGATCATGAAGCATTTGTATAAGTTTTGTAAAGCACACAAAAAAAACTACATTTACGATAGAAAGGGTTCTTTATACGCAGCTTCTCCTGTCCTGGATGACACAAAACAGAACCAGAGATTGGTTTCACACCACGGTTGGTTACTGGCATGCATTCAATTCAGCCTCCAAGGCACATTTTGCAGTGGTTAATTGAAATTAACTGGCACAAAACCTTCCACAACAATTATTTTTTTCAGTTTGCACATCATTTCACGTACCTGCTGCCACTGGACAGTTCCACTTTTATACTTTTATGTTGGATTTAATTAGTTGTTACTTACTGAAACAGTTATTTTAAAGTCATTGGTTGTGTCGGTGGTGATTAGGTACAGGTTCTGTTCTGTTTATTTTTTCTGCTTCAAAGTAAGACACAAGTAGCTGTGTTTCAGAATATAGGGCATGGCTCTCAAAGCTTTTACAACTGCATTGGATTTTTATATGAAAGTGATGATGACTTTGATGTTTGTTTTTCAGTTTGCTTGAATAGTCAAAACAGACATTTCTGTCTGGTTATTTTCTCCATTAACAATTTCTCAATTGACTTCACAGAACACTAAATATTTCAGGATGTAAATCCGTATCGTTATATAAAATGGCATACTGTTAGGGCTGCACAATTAATCAAATATTCATTGCAATCACGATTTTGGCTCCCCATAGGGTTGGACGTTATTGAAATTCCCCTACTGACGATATTGCTTTAAGAAAAAACAATGATATACAATGTTATTGTCCAACAAAAAAGCTGAAGAGAGACACGCATAGATATAATTATCTATGGACTAGAGATGCATAGGTTGGAACACCCGTAAGTGGCCGCAGAGTGGCGACAATGTAAAGGCAGTAAACACTATTTTACATAAGGGCATGCTGAGATCAATAAATCAGATGAATCAACTGGTCACGTTTATATGTTGTTGTTGTTGCCTTTGTGAACGCCCCGATGATTGAGGGTTGATTGCTCGCTGTGGGAGGCGCATTTGCATTATTTTTGCCCCACCTCTAACTCATAATAAGCATAACCTGATGACATGCTTGGCTCACGTTTGGGGATTCATAGTGAATCTTTGTTTTCACGCACTTGAATTCTGTGCTCATATTCCATTTTTCTCTCTCTCGTCTGATGAAAACAGACCAATCGGTGGCCATGGTGACCATGTTGCCTTGGTAACACAGTCTCCGTGTGTATCGTGTCTAAACAGGCCAGCAGTGAGCCAGAATAGATCGCAGTGGTGTTAGTAGAAATACTCATAGGCGCATCTACATGTGTGTTATTTTCAGCCAGAGTAAAGCTAAACATAGTCACAGTGTAGGAAAGTGAGGGCTTTATGAGGCTGTTAGTAGATCAGGTTCAGATGAAGCTGTAAGGAGTGGTAGAGACAAGAGATTGTGTAAACAAAGCTGGTTATATGTCTTTACAAACTAGTTGATAATATAGTACAAACATTAGAAGATTGACTGTTTTAATCTGTAATGACCTTGCTATAAAATACTGAGTCAATGTAGATATTTAGGAACTGAATGTTCCTATCAGAGGTGTTATCTTTCTGTCATGTACTGACTGGTTTTTATGCTCCATTGTTGTGTGTCTGAGGTGAATCCGGGGTTTGGATGTTTTGGTGGTAAAAAAGCAAATATCAGCAGTGTTTACTCATCCATTCAGTTATTGTTATTGTGTGTAGAATCAACTGGATTGATCGAGAGTTTTAGCTGTGTGGGTCTTTCATATAGAAGTGGTAAAAGAAATCATCAGAGCGACAAATTGTGAGAATATATGAGAGACGTCTGTGCTGACCTCTGTAGAGCTGCATTCCACCGTGCTATTTTTACTCTGTACGCTGGTTTAATTTAGAGCTGAACAAGGCTGGAAACTAGAACACTGCAGCAGGACGAGAGAGAGAGAGAGAGAGAGGGAGACAGAGAGAGAGAGAGAGATCTTTACATATTGTACGTACATTTCTTTGTTTATATTTGACATGTGCTTTGGCAATGTAAAGGTATGTTTACCATACCAATAAAGCCCTTTTGAATTGAATTTAGAGAGAGACAGACAGACGGAGAGTTGGAGAGAGAGAGATGGAGAGAAAATTAGATAGTGAAAGAGAGAGAGAGAGACGGTTTCAAAAGTCACATTGAAATTATACCAGTACTAAATTGATTACTTATAGTATTTTATTTCATTTACTTATTTTATTATGTATTTAATTCTATTAACTAATATAGTTAGTTCTTAATTTCATTCATTGTCTTCCATAATCATAATTGTGCTTTGGCAACACACGCCAAATGTCATGCCAATAAAGTCTATTGAATTGAGAGAGAGACACGGAGATGGAGAGAAGGAGACACGGAGACGGAGAGAAGGATAGAAGGAGACACGAAGACGAAGAGAAGGAGACGTGAAGACGGAGCGAAGGAGACACGGAGAAAGAGATGGAGAGAAGGAGACATGGAGAAGCGAAGACGGAGAGAAGCAGAGAGAGAAAAGGAGACACGGAGACGGAGATAAGGAGATGCGAAGACGGAGAAGGAGACGCGAAGACGGAGAGAAGGAGATGCGAAGACGGAGAAGGAGACGCGAAGACGGAGAGAAGGAGACACGGAGACGGAGAGAAGGAGACGCAAAGACAGAGACACAGAGACGGAGAGAATGAGACACAAAGACAGAGAGAGGGAGATACGGACATAGAGAGAAAGAGATGGAGAGAAGGAGATGGAGAGAAGGAGACAGAAACGGAGAGAAGGTGAAAGAGATGGAGAGAAGGAGACACAGAGACAGGAAGTTGAAATGCTAGCCGTGGCCTCGTCTCCTCTGCTCCTGGCCTCCCATCTGTGTTTGACTCGTGCAGCCCTGCATTGTGAGGAGACATTCCAGCTGCACTGATATCTGAAGACTTCTATTATGTCTCGTGCCTGTCCCATATGAACTGTAGAGGGCCTCGGTCTTGAGACAAACATGTCTCTTTAGAGCCAAATGTGCCTGGGGCATTCACCTCTGAATTTAGATTCTATACATTTTTTATAATACTATGTATACCATACTATGTATAATTAGAGAGCAGACAGACTTCTGACCTCAACCACTCAGGAGAAACTGTCCCGCTATGCAAATGTACACATTATGTTATTAAAATATGAATCCTACTACTAGGTACTACTTAGAATATTGAAACTGTTCAAAATGGACAAACATCACTAGAAATAGGAGTGGCTCAGTATTCCATTCTGATTCACATATGATGCATCACCTTGAAGACCAAAATAACTTTGATTGAACTGTGCGCGCGCACACACACACACACACACACACACACACACACACAGGAACAGAGACACAGAAGAGCAGAGTGTGCTGCCAGTGTGGTGACTGTGGTTTGGTTTCCTCTTCCTCACTCTGTCATCTGTCAGTGTTGTCTGGTTGCTTTGTGTGTGTTTGAGTGGTGAAGATTTTTCCGTTAAACAACAAAATAGTCTTTTCTGCTTCTCTCTTGATTCTTTCGGTGTTTCACCCTCTCTCACTCTGTGACCTAGTGTGTGACACAAACAAAGGCAAGCGTTTGTTTTCTCTTTCATTCTTTTCAAGGCCGATGGTTCCCCTCTTTGCTGTTGTACATCTAAGTGTGTGTGTGTGATTTGTGAATTCCAGCTGTGCTGTGTTTATTCATAGAAATACACATCTGTTCTTATATGTATTTACAGGAGAATACAGTTCAATTCTGACCAGTTACTTTATGATGGGACATTTATAGAATGAATTGTTCCAACAGGAATCAGAAATAGAATAAGAGTATCTGTTTGTGTTGTGTGCATTTCACTATTGATTGCTACCAGTTTAACAGCAGAACCCCTGCTGCTGCTCTTCACTAACATTGTTACTCAGCATGGCAAGCAGCGCAGCAGGGTTGGTTCCGGTTGATTCTATGGGAATAGTTGTTATTTTTTCCTTAATTTGGTCTTAAAGTGGTCTTTATAATAATGCATCATAATGCCTCATAATAAAGTTTCACATTGTATTTGATTATAGCTGACTTATAACTGTTGCTTCGATATTTTGACTATGGCTGTCAAAGTTAACACGATAATAACGCGGTAACGCAGATTTGTTTTAACGCCACTAATTTCCTGCAATATCAATCTCTCGGAGGTTGTAGCGAAAGATAACTTAAGGAATCCATTGGTACCAACCATGAAAAACTGGCATGGCCATTTTCAAAGGTGTCTGACCTCGGACCTCCAGATATGTGAATGAAAATGGGTTCTATGGGTACCCACGAGTCTCCCCTTTACAGACATGCCCACTTTATGATAATCACATGCAGTTTGGGGCAAGTCATAGTCAAGTCAGCACACTGACACACTGACAGCTGTTGTTGCCTGTTGGGCTGCAGTTTGCCATGTTACAATTTGAGCATATTTGTTATGCAAATGCAGTACCTGTGAGGGTTTCTGGACAATATTTGTCATTGTTTTGTGTTGTTAATTGATTTCTAATAATAAATATATACATACATTTGCATAAAGCAGCATATTTGCCCACTCCCATGTTGATAAGAGTATTAAATACTTGATAAATCTCCTTTTACGGTATGTTTTTGAACAGATAAAAATGTGCGAAAGGGGCAGCCACATGGGACTACACACACACACACACACACACACACACACTATACACCGACGCTGTTGTGTTTAACATCACACCCGTTTTGCTCCTGTGATGCCGGCATGCTATCTAAAATCACACTGCGAGGCGGCATTATGCCACCGTTGTTTGGTTCAGTGTGCAAAAGCAAAGCCGGAGTAACAGGAGATTTTCTTTACAGCAGTGCTGCGGAATCTCTGTGTGAAAGAGGCTAATGACTAACAGATCAGACTGTGGTAACAGGCTGTGGTTGCACTGGGCAGATTAAATCTGTGGTTCTGTGTGTGGAGACTGCAGTCCTGTTAAAGAGAGCATTGTTCTGAGAGAAAGTTCCCTAAATACATTTTTAGATTAAATCAAATTTGGATTTTATAGGGCACAAAGAAATCACAATTTTTCTTGCAGTTATCTTTCAACAGAAACAAAAGAATATGTTAATTGAAATACCACGTTGTGTGTTTGTCTGTATTGTAAGTGTTGGTGGAGAGCAGGAGGAGACAGGACAGAGGTTTAACCAGCTGAGACTGAGCAGTAACCAGGCCGTGTCCCTGCAGCTACTAACCACATTTTCTACTATGCACAACTTTGTAGTTTGCCACCTGAAAGATGAGAAATGACGTGAAAGCACTTTATCTGTCTAGTGTGGACTACTTTAAAGAGGTTTGTGTTTCAGTGTGTTTAATATCCTGTGTGTGTGTGTGTCTTTCAGGATGAGGTGGACAGTCAGAGCCCAGTGTTAAGAGACAACCATCAGCTCCATGAAGAAGTGAGGGGCTGGCTCAAAGACCAGAAGGTGCAGGAAATTTTTATGCAAGGTAAGTTTTTTATTACACTCTATTTATTTGGTCAAGTATTACACTCTGTAGATATCAGAGCTACAATGTTTAAAGTGTAACAGTTGTTTGTTGAGGTGACTCATTCTTCTCAGTCATCTCATTGCTATGACTAGTGTGTCTTCCAGTATGAGGAGCCTGTAGTAAAGTGTGATACTTCCAGTAATTGGGACAATAACGCTGTGATGGAACTGTCTCCTGTTGCTTCCAGGTCCCTACTCGTTGAATGGCTACCGCGTGCGTGTGTACCGACAGGACTCGGCCACCCAATGGTTCACCGGCATCATTACACACCACGACCTCTTCAGTCGAAACATGGTCGTTATGAATGACCAGGTACACACACATTATAGCATTACTAATAATTAGTAAACATTATTGTTTGTTAACAGTAAAATAACTATTAACTAAGTTTAATTAATTATCAATTTACCATTTATAAACGATGGTTATTATAAAGTGTTACCGTGAAACGCAGCACCTTTAAAAACCAGGAGGTCTAATAGACTCAGTTCACATGAATCTGGTGTGTGTGTGTGTTCAGGTGCTAGAGCCTCAGAACGTGGATCCGTCTATGATCCAGATGACCTTTCTGGATGATGTGGTCCACTCCCTGCTGAAAGGAGAAAACATCGGCATCACTTCCAGACGAAGGTCACGATCCAGCCAGAACAACAACTCCGCCCACGTGAGTCCATACACACAACAGCACAGCTAGTAAAGAGCTTCCTGGCAGCTGACAGTGGTACTGAAGAGGACGAACACATTCGGAAATATACTGACATATTGAACTGTCTGTAAGCTGTGTTGTATATTAGAAATGCATACAGAATCAGGCCATAACTGTGGTTATCTATGAATTCTTACTCATAACTGTTTGACCCATGTCTGCTGTCTCATGTTTCTGCTTTCTTAATGAAGACAGCTTTAAAAAAAAAAAAAGGTTCCTATGTGCTCTTTGTTTAGCTTTCATGCAGACATACAGTACACTGTTGCACTGGTTACCAATCAGCTCCTTTCATGTGACGGTGATGTCAGCAGAACACTATTTAGACGTTGGTGCTGTTTGGCCCACATGGAAGGAGCTCATTGGTGGAGCAGTCTGTTGAACACTCAGCCAGTCATTAACAAAATCTCTCTTTGTCCCACATTTTCTTTATATTCATTTGATTTTGTTATTTTTCTTTTGATTTTTTTTTGTTTTTCTTGTTGTTGACACATTAAAGATGGCGGGAGGGAGACCCGGCGGAACCACTGGCAACAATCAGGTACCCTCAACCACCACAACACCACAACACCACAACCCTCCAGACCCACACTTTCAGCAATACACAACATATGAAGAAAAAACAAAGCATTTAAGTGTAAAGTCACAGCTGATGGAAAAGTTTCTAATTTTATTTTATTTATTTTTTTATTTTTTTATAGTGACAGATGTTGCTGGGATCTAGAATCAATATTTTCTTCCATTGCTACTGTAGTAAATGAATGAGTGACATACATGATAACAAAAAAAAATTAATATCATGGAAAACTCACTTTTTCAGTGCTTGTGCGCATACATCTGGGTATGTGGAGTACCAACCAACCCATAACCCTGTCAAAGTGAAATATTCATTTATAGAGTAACTTCACCCAGGCCAAACATCCTGCCTGCACTACCATCTAGTGGCTGTTGCCTTTGCCACACGCTCTGCAGCACAGCATCTCACAGGGTCCTAAATGCTACATCCCAGTTTGTGATGACGGGTGTTGACAGAAGTGACCATAGAGGTCAGTGTAGCAGTGGCTTTGCGTAGTGTGGAGTTGCTGTTTAACGATCGAGCCCAGTTTGTAATTGTGAGAAACGGTCACCTCTCTGCTGTTCGATTGTTGCTGCATGTTGATGTTGCTGTTTGTGGGTTGGAGCTAACACTGGGGGTGTTAGCCTTATCCAACTGCTTCAACAGCAGTGCAAGATCAGTGTGAAAGGTTAGGATTACATTGGGTTATGTTACAGTTGCTCCCATTCTAGAATAGAAATATATAACATGGAGAATTTATAAGAAAAAATATATATATAAAAAAGATGTAAATTATATATAGGCCTACTACAATATATAACAGTGCAAATAATAATGCAGAAAAATGGGATCTATTATTTAGTGTATAAAGTGCAAGACTAGTGTAAATCAATTTAAATGTACAGTATAAATAAATGCAGTATTAATGCCAGAATAAAACAGAGTATTGACATAGGTATGACATGGTTGGTACCAATGGATTGGGAAGAGAACAGCAGAAAGGAAACGTAGTGTGCTGTGGTGCTACTTGTGATGCACCTCTTTAAATATTTAAAAACAACACACCCTGAATGTTATAAGGAGGCTTATTTAATCATAGTATTTCTATAAAATACTGGACTTTTTTTTACACTAGTTGCACAAACATTTTTATTTAATTGTACTCATATTTGCTTTTGTAATCAATGTCTTGTTAATGGCCGGTATGTGTCATGTGATTTGCCTTTGAGTGTAATAAACTTATTAAAAATGACCTTTTATTAATGTCTATTAATGTCTATTAATGTCTGTATGTTTCTTTATATGAGCTAACGTACGACTTTTTCAAATCCTACAGAGTCATTACACACGAGCCCAAGCCAACAGCCCCCGCCCCATCATGACCTCATCAGGCCCCAACCCAAAAGGTTCCCAGGGGACGCTGGCCTCTCAGCAGCAGAGCCAATCACAGCAGATCCAGCCGCCAGCCAGCCAATCGCACCACTCGCCCGGCGGCGGCAGCGGGCGGGAGCAGAGAGAGCAGCGCAACTCTCGCTCCTCCAGGAGGAAAGGATCCGATAGCAGTGTCCCAGAGGAGGACAAGGACAGGAGAGAAGAGACCACAGGGAGAGGTGAGGACAGTCGCCATCAAAAAAACATCCTATATATATATACTGTTTATAGCCACATATTTTAGTGATACTGCAACTCTTCTCTTTTCATGACAAAATTATTGGAATGCATACATATTTACAGTCTTTTATGTAGTCATTGTGGTTCCTCAAAAAAATGACACAAAACTAAAAATGCTAAATTTAAAATAATATACATCATAATTTGAATTGTTGTAAAAAGATACATTTTAATAGAAGCATGTAACTGCATAAACTGTGTTTATTTTAGTAGTTATTTCTAATAGATCTTTAAAATGCCACAGTCAACAGTAGTTCCATGTGAAGAGGTCAGGAGTCTCCTGTTAGCTGTTGCTGTCCACTGTCTTCAGTTTCAACAGCATGTCACAGTGGATGCTATCATAAACATTGAAAATGCTTAATTACAGTAATTGACACTGGCAGTGTGTTTAAGCGGTTGGAGAAATGACTGATTTAAAATGATAGGCCACTAGTCCCTGTGTAGGAGTTTTGTAGATAATGGCAGTATCCAGGAGGTAAAACAGACGGTAGTCTACACACAAGTGTAGTGCTAAAGAGGCTGTAGGCAGAATATTGGGCAAAAATTCCATAATAACCTTTCATCATATTATAATTCAAGTGTAAGAAAACTAGACTTCAGCACCTCCTCATGGCTCTGTTTTTAGGCTTTAAAAATTGTTTTTTGGCCGTTCATTCAATGGAGGCAGCTGTCAATCACTCACTCCGATCACAACTCCGATCAAACGGAGGACGCTAACAGTTGTAGAGTCAGCCGACACTTTTGGTCATTTAAAAAATGTCCACAGAGCAAATCAACAGTAAACAAGTAGTCTTCATTTGGTTGTCTCTTTCTTTTTTTGTCCTCACTTTATTGTGTAGAGTTGAGTGTTTTCATATTAGTGCTTTTATTACATTGCAGTTTGCTAGTAAGAATTGAAAATCAGTAAAAAAAAAAAAGCTCCAATCAACAGGATTCAAGTGAAGAAATGAGGTGGAGAAGATGGACAGCAGGTGGTTCAGTGTGTTTGGGTCCAAACATGACTTGTTTTGTCTTTTCTTTTGTTCAGACTCCAAGTCAAAGGCCAAGCAGGCGGTGAACAAACGCAGGAAGGGCGAGGAAGATGAAAAGAAGGCAGGTCTAAAGAGGCTGAAGACTGACATGACCTCTGACCTGTCGGAGAGCAGCGACTCCGAAAACCCACACAACAAGAGGATCGCCCACTCCTCGTGCTCCTCTTCCTCCTCCTCGTCTTCATCGTCCTCCTCCTCCTCCTCTTCCTCCTCCTCAGAGCCCAACTCTGAGAACGAGCTAAAGACTCGCAGCAGTGATGTGAAACAAAGCGGCGTTTCCAAAATGGAGGAGGAGGAGAAGCCGCTGATGCCGGGCGTCAAAGTGAACGATTCCTCGTCTCTCATTGGTCGCCTGTCCCCGTGGGCGGAGCTTCATGCAGCAGAGGACGGCAAGAAGGGCGCGGTTAAGGAAACGGGCAAAATGACAACGAAGGAGGAGGAGGAATTGGTCGCGGTGACACAGATCACACAGTCTCCACGGCAACAGACGCCTCTGACGTCTGACGCGGTCCAGAGCGGCGGTATGGAGAGCAGCAAGAGCACGGTGAAAGGTACAGTCAGCTCACCAACTGTCGTATATATGATGATTATCAGTAAGCTTAGTATTCATATTGTATGATGTGTTTTTTTTTAGCATCATCTCGATCCCAGACGCCATCGTTGTCCCAGCTCGGCGGCGGGGGCGGCGGCGGCGGCGGCTCCAGTGTGATCGACATCACAGATGAAGCCCAGGCCACGGTGCACCAGGAGAGCTCAGAGGCCGTCTCAGCACTGCTCGCCTCCCAGAAGGCCGAGTCCACGGCCCTCTCACCTTACCTCCCCCTCAACCCCTCCCCCGTCTCCTCGCCTCCCGTCCCTCCGTCTCCTTCGCCATCAGAAGGAGGCCGCAGGACGGACATTGAGCCTCCCATGCAGCAGCAGCAGGGCATTATGGGAGGTGGCATGACAGCAGCCAGGAGCTTAGGCAACAAGATAGAGTTTGCTCCCTCTGAGGTCATCAGGTGAGAACAGAAGGATTCTAGTTGTGTTTGAGTGTATTTCTTAAGGTCGGGTTCTGAATGTTACAACTGGTGTTGCTTTTTCAACGTCCTGATGCGATGACGGGGTGGCAGCTGTAGTTAACAGTAGGGCTTGGACGATTTATCTTTCTCCCGATTAGATACTATCACGATGCAGTAAGAGGACACTTCCTTCCCGTATGTGAATGTGACTGAATTTTTCAAATAGTCAAATGTTGATTGTGAAGTAGGCAGAAGTTTTTTGGCATCATTGGGCAAAAATCACATAATAACCTTTCAGCATATTGTAATTCAAGTGTTCTGAGAGAAAACCAGACTTCTGCACCTCCTCATGGCTCTGTTTTCAGGCTTTAAAAAAATCTAGCCCGTGACGGGAGACTTTGGCCAATCAGAGGTCATTTCAGAGAGAGAGCGTTCCTATTGGCCGTGCTCCGGCTGGTGGGCGGTGCTTGGTATTTCCTCAGCAGATCTCAATATGGCTGCCAAGTATGTGGTCACAGCTAATAAGAGACCACTTTGTTGTATGCACACATGGTTCAAATGTGAGAAAGTATTCATGATAGCGATTTGAATATATTGAATTAAACCCTCCTCAAAAGAGGCTGTGATAGAGGTTACATGACATTATCTTTCCCACTAGATCATGTTGTATGTTCATATGTGAAATACATTTTATTTCTGTGCTTTTTTTCCAGGCCTGTCACATCGATGGTTGAAAACGTGGTGCTGGTTGATAAAGAGAAACCTGTCCTTCCTCATCATCTTCATCATCATCATCAGCAGCACTCACAACAACAGCAACACTACACATCCCTCCACCCCGGCATTAAGAGCCCGTCTCTGTCTGACGAGACGAGAAAACACCCCCAGCAACAGCCGCCCCCCCACAAGATGAACACAGTCCTCCCCCCTGACTTCGCCAGGTCCAAAATGAGCCCCAACCCCGCTCAGCTGGACTCCCTGAAACAGAAACCCCAGCACCCCAACAACTCTCAGAGCCATCCCTACCCCAACACAAATCCAGCTGACCTCCTCAAGGCTAAGCCCCACCCGGGCCTGCTGGACATCTCCAAACCTAAACCCACCACCTCCCCAGAGGTCTCTAAACATAAAATACAGAGGTACTGTGATACCTCCCCGCCTCCCATAGGCCGTTTGTCGGCTAAAGTAGAAACAGCAGAACCTCCGCGGTCCGGTTTCAAGCCGGTGCCGGCGCGGTCGGAGTCGGGTGTGGTCAGTACGAGCATTAGCAGCACCAAGAGCCCTCTGATCATCGATAAGAACGAGACCTTCACTGTTTACAGGGACCCAGCACTGGTCCGCTCAGACGTAGAGAACTCCGTCTCTGCCACAGTCTCCTCCAACCACGTGGCAGCCTATCTCCATCCTCACATGCACACCCTTCACTCGCCCTCCCCTCACTCCCCCTGCCTCACCTCTGCCTCCCACCCCCACGCCGCCTCCCACCTCCTCGCCCCTCCTCACACCTCTGCCCTACCTCACCCGCACCTTTTACCCCCCGGGGTGCTCCCGGCCATGCCTCCTCCTGCAGCATCTCTCCTCGGGGGCCACCCTCGACTCGACTCCCCCAGCGGATTGAGCCACCTCGCACACCAGCAGCAGTTCCTACAGGTCTGACTCCATACATATGGTTGCCTCCTCTCCTAATTTATCCAATGAGGATATGACCGTTTGAAACTGAACATTATTTACACCATTCTCTCAAAAAATGTGTCTTTGTTTTCAGGGTCAGGGCCCCCCTCCACCCTCTCTACTAGCCCAGGCTCACAGCGGAGCAGCAGGACTGGGCCTTTACCCCATCCTCTGGCCGTACCCCAACGGAACACCAACCTCCTACCCCCCAGGGCTCAACCTGCCCCCCACAGCCAAGTGGGTCCACCCTGAAAATCAAGTCACCGTGAATTCCGAGGCCTCTCTCAGGAGGGTAGGTGTTTATTGGATATTGGCTTGTATTTGTGTGTGTTTTGGAGGAATTGTACATGCACATGTGACTGTGTCTCTCTACTTGATAGTTAGCTGTGTGTTTGTCTTGGAACAAGGAGAACAGTTGAGGATGGAGGGAGGGACGGAGAAGAAGTAGAGAAGGAATATGGAAAAGTCACTTGATGTAGCTGGATTTCTAACCCAGAGACCCTCGCGATTCCGACCAACTTTATTGTGTTTCTGAGGCTATATCAGGTTCAGGTTTTAGAGCTATATGAAATCATATGAAACTACAAAACCTAAGAAATCTATTGGTACCAACCATGTAATTTTCAAAGGGGTCCTTTGACCTCTGACCTCAAGATATGTGAATGAAAATGGGTTCTATGGGTACCCACAAGTATCCCCTTTACAGACATGCCCACTTTATGATAATCACATGCAGTTTGGGGCAAGTCATAGTCAAGTCAGCACACTGACACTTCTACAATTCATTTGACTTAATTAAAAAAAAAAGACGAAGTTAAAGAAGTAGTCCAACTCTAAAATGAATTATTATAATGCTTTTTCAATGATTTTTGACATGTAAGCTCGATGTGATGAAAAAGTATTTACTTTAATTTGATATCAGTGTGGCAGTTGACTCCTACAGAATGTGGCTGAACTCAAACAACCCTGTTCTGTGTACTGGATACTATACTGCCGCCCAGGGGTTGTTCCATTATTCACTGTCTCTGGAGGACATCCAGGATTTGTCCTTACATGACATCATCACTGCAGTTCGGTTCTCTGTGTGTGTCAGCTCAAAGAGACTGGACTCATTAAGTCTGTCCTGTCAGCTGTATACAGTAAGCACTCCAGAAAATAACAGGTTGGAGGGTTAGTGTTATTTTACAGTGGATTATCCCTCTTATACTATTTCCACTTGCGAGTTATCAAAACTTAAATATTGTTCCACTTTCAAAATGAAACTTTCACTTTACTACTCCAACAAGTAGGAAGAGGCATAATAGCAGCTGAAACTGGTTACCTGTGAGCATTAGAGCGCCGATGAGGACGTTTGTCCAGCCATCTACAGCTGAGTGTCCACAGTGTAAAACAAAGTGTAGAGCAGGTGTAATTTATGGTGACATACTTAACCTTGACCATATGTGTGTTTGCACTTTGCTGCATTTGCATTTTTCTTGTACTATGACATTTATGACCAGATTTTCCTGGATTGGACTTTTCATTTTGGTTTATTGATTTATTTATATCTGTGTGTTTTGTGTGCAGAACACATCCAGTCCATGGATGCACCAGACTGCCGGTAGCGTTGGTGACGGTATGGGTTTGATGAGCCACGTGCCCGTTCGGCCAGCCAGCGCCGACGCCCTCCGCCCCCCTGTCAAGATCAACACGCACTCGCACGCAAGCCCTCCACTGTCAAAGGCCAGCATGAACGCTCATAAAGAGTGAGTAGAATGACCTGTAACGTGTAAAGTTCTCCAAGATGCTGGATTGGCTTCAACAGCTTGTCTCCATAGATACCAACAACTTTTCTTTCTGCCGTCAACCATGGAAGAAATAACCACTATTGCTGCTTTGTACATGTTGTGGAAGTCCCAGATATGTCAGAAAACCAAAAGCCATCATGTCTGGGTTCATAACATCACCCGGCGGCGAGCTGTATTCACATACAGTGCCATTGCACTGACTGTATCTAGCAAGCCACACGTCACTACTTCTATATGAACCCAAAATAAACAGATTGTGCTGTAATTTAATTACAATAAACGGATCAAAAGGATGCAGAAATTACTACACAATGATGCCGATTTGTAAAAAGTCTGAATTCATGCTTTGTCAGGTCTGTCCGCAAGATGACAAGCAAACAACTTTTAAATTGCTTGTTTTCTGAATGGAGTTCTGATGGATCAGTGCCGGGCTATGCAGCTGCTCCATCAACACTCAACATAATGTCATCTAGACATAAATGCGGCAGCGACGTTGTTTTTTCTACCATAGACAGTCTGTGGTTTATACACATACATTTATACACAGAGTTTGGTCCGGTCTCTGTACAGATATGATGTACTATCGTAGCTCTGGATGACCACAGACAGATACAAGATTTTTTTTCCCTTGATTTCTGATTCAACAACGTCAGGACGTCGGTGACGACAGTTGGAGAATCTCAACGCTGAGAGGCTTTTGCGACACAGTGTCATGCAAATTTCTCTCTCGAGTTGAATTATTTGGAGTGAAGCTCTCCAACGTGGGGATAGTCTCAGTGGAAACACGAGGCGTTCCTTTAGTCCGAAGGATGGTTCAAAGAAGCACTCGGGGGCAAGAAAGATGGGGCACACAGTCGTTGCTCTGTACAGCCGGCCCTTTCCTTTGTGAAGCTAGATGTGTCCACAGAGCAACAAGAGAGCTGTGTGAGCCCCGAGATGCAGACAGGCAATGTCAGGTCAGTCAGATGAAGTGAAGTGCCACTAATCCAATATGAAAGCAGTTCAGACAGAATGCTGTTCATTCAGCAGCCTGTGCTCTTCTTATGTAACCACCGACACCACTGAATACCCAAACACACAAACACACAGCAGCTCATCATCGCTCGTCTCTCTCATTAGCCTAGTTATGTCACGTCCATTCAAATCTGATGAACGGCCAGCGATACCATGACAACCTACGGATAACCTAAACCTGTCTGTTACCTGAGCATAGTTTCATACTTTCCCAAAAATCACTCACATATTAGCTGCCATTTCCTGTTTTATTTCGTTGAAATGACCTGTGAAATGTCCGTGTGCAGAGATGTGGATAAGAAAGGCTTTGTGGACCCGATCAGGACGTTGACGTTGGCCCAGCTGAAACAGGAGCAGAACGACAGGAGTCGAACCCCCACAGGGAAAGACGTCCACATGCACCGCCTCTACCTGGACCCCCACAGCAAAGCTCGCATGGCAAACGCACAGGTACACTACTCCGCTTAAATATTAGTATCTATTGGTAATAGTAGCAGCAGCACTAACGGGAGTATCACACATGTTCGGCTGTGTAGAAATTATATTATTTCTTAGTTTTATTTTTGAGCAAGTGTATTCATTCATGGAAAATCCTAAATACATATTTTGGTGGGTGACAGTGAGATGGACATCACTAACTTATTGACATCCAATGTTAAATGAGCAGCCCCATATATTGGTCTACATGTAAATCAAATTACCTCAAAATGTAGCAGGAGTGCTTCAATCCGTCTGAGAAAACCAGTCCTCAACAGTGTTTGCATCTTCTTTCCCAGGATGCAGTTCAGGCAGCAGACCGAGCCAGTAAATACAAAGAGGAGAACCGGCAAATCCTGAAAGAGAGCATCGAGGTGGCTCCCTTCACCGCTAAGATCCAGCGCTCCGGTGACCCCGGGATGGACAGGGACAGAGAGAGGAGCAGAGATCCAGCCTTCCCCGTCCGGCTACCAGCTCTCGCCTCCACGAGCCCCAAGGCCGGCCACATCCATCCCCACGTTATCCAATCGGAAAAGAGCAACTACTTCACCACGCTGTCCAACAGTGTGGTGAATGAGCCTCCGAGACTTTATCCCTCCAAGGAGCTCAGCTCTTACTACGAGAAAGTGTCTGGCGGAGCTCCAGGGGTTGTGGCCAGTGTCGGGACCGCTGTGCCAAGCCAGGGAGCTCTGTCCCTGGGCAGCTATAGCTCCAAAGCCTCCCTCTCCAAGCCTCCTCCCCTCATTAAGCACCAGCCAGAGGGAGGAGAGGGTTTAGCAGGGAAAATCACTGAGCAGCTCAGCCAGCAGGTGACGCTAGTCCAACAGCAACATCAGCACCACGCGGGTGGTCTAGACAGGATAGAACGCCGCAGCCCTGCCATCTCTCCTTCCTCCTCTACATCTTCCCCCTCAGCACCCAACCACCACCATCAACACCAACACCAACACCACCACCACCACCAACAGCAGCAACAGCAGCAGCAGCAGCAGCAGCAGCAGCAGCAGCAACAGCAGCAGCAGCAGCAACACCAGCTCAGGGCAATGCCATCCCTCCACCGAGCGCCTGTCTTCCATCCGCCCACGCAGCACGCACTGGAACGCAAAGAGGCTGCAGATCGAGAGAGGGAGCGGGAGAAGGAAAGGGAGCGAGAGAGGGAGAGGGCGGGTTACGGTGGACGCCTGTCTCCGCCCACCCTCACGCCCATCCAGCCGGTTAGCTTGGCGGCTGCTGGTAGCAAAACATCAGCGGAGCAGCAGAAGCCCCCCACGCTGCTGCCGGAACTCAGGGACGTCAAAGGTCACGTAAACGCTGCCGTCGTCACCTCCGTGGCCTCCGCCATGGGCGGGGAGATCATGACTTCCTCTGCAGACGCGTGGAGAGGTGGAGAGATAATTCAGGAAAGAGGAGGAGTGTCGAGGTGCAAGCCCCAAGCCGCGATGGCGTCAGTCATTGTGCGTCCGTCGACATCTATTAAGTACGACAGTCCCGTTGGTGCTAACAAACCCGGTGCTATGATCCTTAAGGAGCTCCCACAGGGGAGGTTCTACCCATCCAAGCTTCAGGGGGAATGTCTCAGACTAGGGGACGGTGTTAGAGAAGCCGTAGCTGGCAGGATTATCCAACCCAACTCCAACCTGGATGACATGTGTGTCCAGTATAAAAGCACTTCTATGCGTGGCATGCAGGGAACTTTCGGAGCCAGTATCACAAACTCTGTGTGCAGGACATCACCTTTTGGCATACAGAGTATCAGTGGGACAGCCATCCCTGAGCTGGGCTACTCAGTCTCAGCTCGGGGAGACATTTCAGCTCTTAAAACTGGCTTTTGTGGCCGTGTGCTAAGCCACTCAGGACCAGGAGAGTACCAGGAGGGGTTAGGCTCACGCACCACATCTCCAGGGGGGTCTCTGCCTCCCCCTAGTCCAGCAGGGACACCCCAGCCCAGTCCATGCCTCACCCCAACACCTAGCTCTATTTCTGGCTCCAGTCAGCCTTACTCCTCCTCCTTTGTCCACCTTAAGAAGCACAAAGCTGCCTTGGCTGCAGCCCAGTCCCGAAGCAACTTCTCCTCCGCGCCCACATCCTTCGCAACTGGAAACTGCTTCCTTCCTGTGGATTCAGTCGACAAAACTCCCATTCACATCTCGCCCCCTCCGCCCTCCTCCAGCCAAGCTTCGTCATCTTCGGTCGACAGCAGTAGCAGCAGCTCGGCTTGTGGGAGCACAACAACGGGCAAGTCCAGTCCCCTGCCCAACGGCCAGACCTCTGGACCGGCCTCGACAAGCAGCGGGCAGCCCAGTAACTACCACAAGTTGAAGAAAGCCTGGTTAACCCGGCACTCAGAGGAGGACAGGATCATAACCGCTACTACAAGCTCCATCAGTACTAAACCAGAGAAACTGCCCACCATCACCACCACCACCCCCACCCCCACCCCCACCACCACCGCCACCAGCACCAGCACAAGTAACACCACAGCCATGTCAGAAATGATGAAACCCTGTACAGTCAATCTCAGCGCCTCCACTTCCAGCGAAGTGGAGATGAGCAAAGACAGTGGAATCAAAGTGGAGAGAGAGAGGCAGCTGGAGGAGAAGGTGGGAGGAGCAGCAGCAGCAGCAGCAGCAGCAACAGCAGCAGCAGCAGCAACAGTAGCAGCAGCAGCAGGAGGAGGAGGAGGAGGGGAGGAGAGGAAAGCAGCTCCCTCATCAAGGCGAGGGAGCAAACGGTCATACGAGTCCGGTTCAGAGAGCGGCGGGGATGACTCCGACACCAGCGAAAGCAAAATGGAGGGCCGAGCCAAGCGTCAGCCTAAACCAACCTACAAGAAGAAACAGAATGACATGGCCAAGAAGAAAGGAGACAACGAGAAGGACGAAGATGACTTGAAGCCCAACGGCATCTTCAGATCAGCCCGAGAGAAGACTAAACTCAAACTAGCCAGCACCAGTAAGTCTGACAGTCTTCTCTAAATAGATTGAACACATTAATCTGTACTTTTGTTCTTGTTAACAAATTTGTACGATTTTGAAATGGATTTTTTTAATGCCAGAATCGATATAATTGCTCCATTTGAGTCTATGCGGAGGTAGACGGAAGTTACCGCTTTTATTATTGTTGTACTGAGTAACGTGACGTCATATCTGTTCCGTTATCCGTCAACCAAAACAAACCGCAGCGAGCTGAAACGACAAAGTAGAAAACGGCGGAGGGTCTGCGTGGCTACGACCTGCACCCTCACGTTAAATC